>NW_027507686.1:21058852-21421785 GCF_037356315.1 Lithobates pipiens
TGTCATTTGGCGAAGCCACGATGACGTCACTCCTGCGCATGCGCCCGGGAGCCGCCACTCGCGGCATATCGCCGTTGACAGCGGCACGCTCAGTGCGCCTGCGCGCCGCTGTCTACGGCGCATGCGCCATAGACAGCGGTGCCTGTCTTTCGGCAAATATCTCCTAAACCGTGTAAGTTTAGGAGATATTTCTTGGACCTACAGGTAAGTCTTAATCTAGGCTTACCTGTAGGTCAAAGTTGGTTGTAAGGGTTTACAACCAATTTAAAGGGTCATTTTTATTTATTTATTATTGCATTTTAGTGTAAATATGAGATTTGAGGTCTTTTTGACCCCATTTCTCATATTTAAGAGGTCCTGTCATTCTTTTTTTTCTATTACAAGGGATGTTTACATTCCTTGTAATGTGAATAAAAGCGATACCATTTTTTATTTATTTAAAAGAACAGTATAAATAGAAACGCACCCTGTCCCGCGAGCTCGCACACAGAAGCGAACGCATACGTGCGTAGCGCCTGCATATAAAACGCCTGCATATAAAAACGGTGTTCAAACCACACATGTGAGGTATCACCACGATTGTAGAGCGAGAACAATAATTCTATCCCTAGACCTCCTCTGTAACTCAAAACATGCAGCCTGTAGAATTTTTTTAAACGTCGTCTATGGAAATTTTTAAGGGTAAAAGTTTGTCGCCATTCCACAAGCGGGCGCAATTTTTAATGTTGAGATCGTGACATGTTGGGTATCAATTTACTCAGTGTAACATTATCTTTCACAATATAAAAAAAAAAAAAAAAAATGACTAACTTTACTGTAATCTTATTTTTTTATTCAAAAAGTGTATTTTTTTTTAAAAAAAGTACGCTTGTAAGACCGCTGCACAAATACTGTGCGACCGAAAGTATTGCAACAACCGCCATTTTATTCTCTAGGGTGTTAGGGAAAAAAATGTATAATGTTTGGGGGTTCCAAGTAATTTTCTAGCAAAAAAAAACCTGTTTTTAACTTGTAAACACCAAATCTCAGAAAGAGGCTCGGTCCTTAAGTGGTTAATGTAATGCAGTAGCATAGCGTGAAAAATGTCCTGGTCATGAAAGGGGGTAAATCTGCATGAAGTCAAGTGGTTTAAACTATTTGCCCATCTAAGTCTACTCTGTTCACAGGGTGACAACACTGTTGTATAATTTCACTGCAAAACGAAGAATGTTGTTATCCACCTATAGGAAGTGAAAACGTAATGGATCTCCTGGCAGGATCAACAGATAATATCATATATCTATGTCATTGGGGGACCATATTAAAAAAATAAATTAAAAAACGGACATCTTATATCATATATATCACTCTTGGTTTTGCCCATAGTTCCACTTTAACCAAACATGACATCATGGTTATTTCTAAAAAAAAAAAAAAAAAAAAAAAGTGCCGGAAATAGGACTGCGTCTCCATGGAGGGCGATATTGTCTGTGCTGGAACTGCTCAGCGTTATCTGGAAGGGTTAAATGTTAACATATAGCAGTCATGGGACGGTTTCCAGCCTCAACACACCGGGCTGTTCACTCACCAGTCAGAGGTGTCAAGGACACAATTAATTACCAACATTGTTTAAAAAAAAAAAAAAAAACGCAAACGTGTGAAGTTAAGTGGTCTGTCTAGAAGAGTCTAAATATATTCTGTTGCGAAGAGAGAAAGCTTCTCATTGGAATTATTTTATTTTATTTTCATACCAAGATCCACCAAGTACAAACTTCCGAGATCCACAGTTCGTGTACAAAATACCGGCCCCTTTATTAGGTACACCTCGCTAGTCCCGGGTTGGACCCCCTTTTGCCTTCATACCAATGTCATAGATTGGCATAGATTAAACAAGGTGTTGGAAACATTCCTCAGAGATTTTGCTCCATAGTGACATGATAGCATCAAACAGTTGCTGCAGATTTGTCGGCTGCACATCCATGATGCAAATCTCACCACATCACAAAGGTGCTCTATTGGATTGAGATCTGGTGAGTGTGGAGCTCTGTTGGATTGAGATCTGGTGAGTGTGGAGCTCTGTTGGATTGAGATCTGGTGAGTGTGGAGCTCTGTTGGATTGAGATCTGGTGAGTGTGAAGCTCTATTGGATTGAGATCTGGTGAGTGTGGAGCTCTATTGGAGTGTGGAGGCCATTGGAGGACAGTGACCTCATTGTCCAGTGGTGAGATGATTGGAGCTTTGTGACATGGTGCATATTATCCTGCGAAAGGAGCCATCAGTAGATGGGGACACTGTAGTCATAAAGGGATGGACATGGTCAGCAACAATACTCAGGTAGGCCATGGCGTTTAATCGATGCTCAATTGGTACTAAGGGGTCCAAAGTGTGCCAAGAAAATATCCCCCCACACTATTGCACCACCACAACCAGCCTGCACCATTGATACAAGGCAAGATAGATCTATGCTTTCATGTTGTTTGTGACTAATTCTGACCCTACAATCTGAATGTCGCAGCTGAAATGGAGACTTATCAGACCAGGCAACATTCTTCCAATCTCCTATTGTCCAATTTCAGTGAGCCTGTGCAAATTATAGCCTCAGTTTCCTGTTCTTAGCTGACAGGAGTGGCACCCGGTGTGGTCATCTAGCACAATGGATGCATGGCTTGCGGAAGAGGCGGAGCCTTGAAACGCGCAGCCACACCCCATCCGGCCAGCTGCAACATTACTTTCGGTCTGCTTGCATTCCGCAGAACTCCAGCTTCCCACATCTGGTTTCTAAGGCCGCGTACACACGGGCGGATTGTCTGCCCAACTTAGTCCGCTGAAACGTGTTTCAGCGGACAATCCGCTCGTGTGTGGGCTTCAGTGGACTTTTTCAGCGGACAGTCTGGCGGACTAAGTCTTTCGGAATTTCCGTAATTTTGTCCGTCCAAACTTGGTTTCAGCGGACAGTCCGCTCGTGAGTAGGCAAGTTGGACGGACTAAGTATGGCGCATGCTCAGAAAGGATTTACACGGCGAAAGTTTGCATTGCAGTGTATTGGACGTCGTATTTCTAGTCCCGTCGTACGTGCTGTACACGTCATCGCGCAAGCTTTCAGCGGACTGTCTGTTCGTCGTGTGTGGTCAAGTCCGTTCATTTAAAAGTTGGACGGACTGTCTGTCGGATTGTCTGACGAACTTAGTTGGGCAGACAATCCGCCCGTGTGTACGCGGCCTTAGAAACCACGGACCACCCGGGCAGCGGCGGTGATCTCTGGACATACCCCCCTGCAGCGAAAAAGGGACTTGTGGCCACTGCTAAAATATCTGTATACAGGACTGGCACTTATTTTATGTCATAACTATATATACTTATTTTAGGTCATAACTATATATCATACTGCTGCACTTAGTTGGCGCCCTCTGGTCTTCCTCCAGCTTTTTTTTTGGTATCAAACAGCTTCTTTCCTTGTGCTCCTGCCTAAGCCGCATCTCCACTCTGCGCTGGGCTGAGAGCTCCAACCAAGTTGATGATGATTGACGATACGCTCATTTTAACTGTCCTCGTGTGAGTTGTCGCTTATTTTTTTGTTTTTAATAAATGTGCTGTACCTATTACACTTAGATTGCACACTTTTTCTCCTTTTTCTTTGCAATCACTAAAAAGAATTGAAATTTTGCCAGTACAACGCCCATTGACTAGCATTTCATGTTATAGGGTGACAAATGTCTCCCACCGGGCCTTCTTCGTTGTAATTTTTGCACATGGGCCTTTTGTGGGAGAATACAACACACCGTGTGCAGGCATAGTCAACCATATCTAGAGATTGCCTAATCGCCCAATGCGTTTTGTCCTGAGTGGACTTCTTCAGGGAGTGGTATCGGGGGTTTCCCTTTTCTTTATATGTAACCTTTTCTTCCTCTGTTATATGAACCTTTTTCATTGATGGAAAGCTCTGAAGAAGTGGAGAGGCATCCCCTGACCCCCTCACGGCACACATGCTCCAGATCAGTGGTGGTAACTGGGGAGTCATGGCTTCATGTCTGCTCCGACAGCTACGGCTTTCACACTATGCTCCTACATGCCCAATTCATTTAAAACTACATGTCCAATCAAGAATACCCTAGGGCAGTGATGGCGAACCTTGGCACCCCAGATGTTTTGGAACTACATTTCCCATGATGCTCTGGCACTCTGCAGTGTAGTGCAGCATCATGGGAAATGTAGTTCCAAAACATCTGGAGTGCCAAGGTTCGCCATCACTGCCCTAGGGTGACAACTGTGCGATTTCTATGCAGAGCGTTGTCACCTTAATACAGGAAGTGAAAAATACAGCTACATAATTTTTTATTTTGCCTTTTAGGCCTCGTTGTAAATTAGGATGCAAATTATTGGATGTTTACATGGGAACTTTATTAGCAGCTGCAGCTTGTGGAAAAAGGAGTGTGGTTGTCGTTTTATCACATGTACATCAGCATTGCTGCAGTGAATACAACATATCAAACTGTCATTGTTCAGATTCCAACTGTCATTTTTCAGGTCATGTATGAATCCTGTTAATAATGGGAAAGGAACATCAGACACTGATACACAAGGTAGAACCAACTCCCTATTGTACGGTGTCAATCCATCCAGCGAAGTCATGTGACCATCATTCTGCATCCTCAACCGCACCGTTGCACCAAGGCATCCCTGTTGTGATGGGGCATAAAATGTGTCATTATATCTGTTCTCTCGTAATGCCTGTACCCTCAACGGGGACACATAATTTTTTTTTGTATGTGGTTAGAAGAATATGTTTATCGGTGACTGATGCTGCGGTGATATCCAGCTGGACTAAAAGTGAGATAATATATGAGTGTGTTCACGTTTATTGGATGCCCTGCAATAGAAACCATATGGCTTCTACCTCTGTATCTTGGCCATGATGCAACACTCTCCCACTGGCAAGGCGAGGTGCCAAAGGCCCACTGAAAGGCTTTATAGACACAGCTGAGTGCTGTATAATATAGAAAAGAAAATAACATAAAAATAATATTCCAATGGCCCATCCCCCACCTTCACCTTTTTAATTCTTTCTCCTCTTATCCTCTACTATATCTTATCGCCATCGTCCTATTCCCCCTCCCCATCATTCCATTTACCCCACTGTCTACCTTTAAGACCCCTTTCACACCACACCGCACCTTGCGTCGGCGGTAAAACGCCGCTATTTTTAGCGGCGTTTTACCGCCAGATTTGCGGCGGATTTGCGGTGCATTTCGGCCGCTAGCGGGGCGCTTTTACCCCCCGCTAGCGGCTGCGAAAGGGTTAAAACCGCCGGCAATACGCCGCAATAGCGGCGTTTTGCCGGCGGTATTACAGCGCTGCCCCATTGATTTCAATGGGCAGCAGCGGTGGAGGAGCGGTAAACACACCGCTCCTTCACCGCTCCAAAGAAGCTGCTGGCAGGACTTTTTTCTGACGTCCTGCCAGCGCACCGCGAGGGCTTTCACACTACACACAATGGTGCAGCTTCTTTAGGGCGTTTTGCAGGCGCTATTTCTAACGCTATAGCGCCTGCAAAACGCCCTGGTGTGAAAGGGGTCTAAAACATAAAACATGCCTAAAAATGGCTGAAAACGTGTTTTTCCTTCTGTTTTTTTTTTGCAAATAATCTTTCTTTGTAAAGGCCAAAATGTATTCTGCTAAATTTCTTTGGTAAAAAAAAAGTTAAATAACCCAAATTATTGTTTATTTTTTTAGTCTGTAGGAAAGCTATAGAGTCCACAAACTATGGGATATTTCTGAAAATGTATCAGTCCTGATTTACTGATAGCCTATCTCATTTTTTTAAGGCCCAAAAATGTTTAATACATTTTCTTCAATTTTTTTTTTCTTTTTTATGACATAAAAAAAATAAAAAATTGTAAAAGAAAAAATGTCATAAAAAAAATAAAAAATTGGAATCCATGCGTCCTGTGCCCTGTATGTAGATTATGGGCTAAGCGCATGGATTAGTGTGTGTTTAAAAAAAAAAAAAGTAAAGAAAAAATAAACACACTAATCCATGCGCTTAGCCCATAATCTACATGCAGGGCACCGGACGCATGGATTCCAATTTTTTTTTTTTTTATGACATTTTTTCTTTACATTTTTTTTTTTTATGTCATAAAAAAAGAAAAAAAATTGAAGAAAATGTATTAAACGTTTGAATTGATTCAGTTGCGGGATCGGGGCACCACCAGTGCAGAGCTCGCTCAGGAATAGCAGCAGGCAGGTGTGACATCGGCACACACAGTGAGGAGAAGACTTTTGGAGGATGGCCTGGTGTCAAGAAGGGCCGCAAAGAAGCCACTTCTCTCCAGGAAAAACATCAGAGACAGACTGATATTCTGCAAAAGGTAGAGGGATTGGAATGCTGAGGACTGGGGGAAAGTCATTTTCTCTGATGAATCCCCTTTCAGATTGTTCGGGGCATCTGGAGAAAACCTTGTCCGGAGAAGAAAAGGTGAGCGCTACCATCAGTCCTGTGTCATGCCAACAGTAAAGTATCCTGAGACCATTCATGTGTGGGGTTGCTTCTCAGCCAAGGTAGTAGGCTCACTCACAATTTTGCCTAATAACACCGCCATGAATAAAGAACGGTACAAAAACATCCTCCGAGAGCAACTTCTCCCAACCATCCCAAGAACCATTTGGTGAGGAACAATGCCTTTCCCAGCATGATGGAGCACCTTGCCGTAAGGCAAAAGTGATAACTAAGTGTCTTGGGGAGCAAAACATTGAAATTTTGGGTTCATGGCCAGGAAACTCCCCAGAACTTAATCCCATTGAGAACTTGGTTGTCAATCCTCAAGAGGCGGGTGAACAAAAAATCCCACACAAATTCTGACAAACTCTGAGCTTTGATTATGGAAGAACGGGGCGCCATCAGTCAGGATGTGGCCCAGAAGGTGATTGACAGCATGCCAGGGAGAATTGCACAGGTCTTTAAAAAGAAGTATCAACACTGCATACATTGACTATTTGCATAAACTTCATGTAATTGTCAATAAAAGTGTTATAAAATGTAATTATACTTCAGTATACAATAGTAACATCTGACGAAAAGATCTAAAAGCACTGACGCATTTTTCATAGTTGTCATTTTTCTCCTTCACTGATGGGCGCTGATGAGGCTGCACTGATGAGGCAGAAGTGATGGGCGCTGATGAGGCAACATTGATGGGCGCTGATGAGGCAGCAGTGATGGGAACTGATGAGGCAGCAGTGATGGGCACTGATGAGGCTGCACTGATGGGCCCTGATGAGGCAGCACTGATGGGCCCTGATGAGGCAGCACTGATGGGCCCTGATGAGGCAGCACTGATGGGCCCTGATGTGTGCTGATGAGGCAGCACTGATGGGCGCTGATGAGGCAGCATGGATAGGCGGCTTTAATAGGTGGTACTGACGGTTACTGGAATTCAGCACTGATGGGTGACACTGATGAGGAGGCACTGGCAGGCACTGTTGGGACTGCACTGATAATAGCTTATGAGGCAGCAGTGATAGGCGCTGATGAGGCTGCACTGATGGGCCCTGATGAGGCTGCACTAATGGGCCCTGATGAGGCTGCACTAATGGGCATTGATGGGGCAGTGCTGATGAGGCTACACTGATGAGCCCTGATGAGGCTGCACTGATGGGCCCTGATGAGGCTGCACTGATGGGCCCTGATGAGGCTGCACTGATGGGCCCTGATGAGGCTGCACTGATGGGCCCTGATGAGGCTGCACTGATGGGCCCTGATGAGGCTGCACCGATGGGCCCTGATGAGGCTGCACCGATGGGCCCTGATGAGGCTGCACCGATGGGCCCTGATGAGGCTGCACCGATGGGCCCTGATGAGGCTGCACCGATGGGCCCTGATGAGGCTGCACCGATGGGCCCTAATGAGGCTGCACCGATGGGCGCTGAGGCAGCATTGATGGGGCACTGATGAGGGAGCACTGATGAGGCAGAACTGATGGGGCGCTGATGAGGCAGCACGGATAGGTGGCACTGATGGTTACTGGTATTCAGCACTGATGGGTGACACTGTTGAGGAGGCACTGACGGGTACTGTTGGGACTGCATGATAATCAGTGTACATGTCCCTTTTAAAGAAGCCGGTTATCGGCTCTCTTCTCCTCTCCTCGTGCTGTCAGCATGAGGAGAGGAGTGCTAATAACTGGCTTCTATTTACATTCATGATCACCTGTGATTGGACACAGCGGATCACGTGGTAAAGAGCCGCTGACTGTCTCGTTACCTCAATCTGTGATCAGCAGTCTCCTTCAGAAACCTCATATGACGCCCTTCCAGAACTAGCCGTTTGCACTGCAGCTGTCATTCGGCGCGGTCAGCAAGTGGTTAATGGGGACAGCAATAAAAACTGACAAGGCTTCTAACCCCTCTCCGCTCTATCCAAAAACTATACTTCTATCCAAAAGTTATACTTAAAATATCGAAAGTGGGAAAAATATAAAACCTTGTAACTGTCATTTGTCCTGAAGTACATTTATTTTTTTACTTTTATTTTATTTTCCTTCTTCTATGTTAATATTTTATGGATTTGATGTTTGCAAAATGAAAATCTCTAATAAAAGAAAAAAAGATATAATTAATAATAGATGCGGCTAATCATCATCTCAGGGCTATAGTCAACAAATGACAAAAACCTATTTAAAAAAAGTTACTTCCAATAAAAGTCTGATCTGTTCTGGTGAGTCACTCTATAAAATCCTCATCATGCAGCTCCACAATTCACAATCTACAACACAACGTTACAATATCGCACTTTTGGCGATTGCTTTATTATGTTTTATTTTTCTTTTCTTCAGAATTGACGACTTAAATAGCGTGTTTGTTATTTCCATCGAACCCCCTCGGTGGGAAATTGAGCCGTCAGCCTTTTATTCTCTTTCAGAACTCATCAACTGGAGGCTTTAAAGCTGAAAAGATTATATTCATTACTTACCAATTAGAAATGTTATAAATCGATTACCTCGGCTCTAGTTCTTTGGATGTCATTAATCAAAACTCACTAAACATGTTTTTCATAGGAAGTTGGTACAAGTACACGATCGGCCCTCTTTTAGGTCTCTCTGTATAGTCGAGCTCAGACTGGGAGCACCAGAGACCAATCAGACGTGCTGCTTGCACCTACATTGAGAAGCAGCGTGCTGATAGGAGGAGACAGCAGGCTGCTGAGATCATCAGTCACAGGACACACAGATTACGAAAATATCCGAAGATGAACGGTGCCTGCGCCGTGAGTCCAGGTTCTAGCCCCACCATCCAAGTGGACATAGAGTTAGAATAAAAAGAGCCAAGCGCAGCGAGGCCGAGCCCGAAGCGTGGCGAGCGAAGCCCTATGTCCACTTGGATGGTGGGGCTAGCACCTCGACTCACGGCGCAGGCGCCGTTTATCTTCGGAGATTTTCCGAATCTCCTTCTGCTCCGTGCTGCGCAAGCGCTGCTCCTGTGCAGTACGGGGCTGACACTATCCGATGGACGGACGATATATATAGCAAAACACCGGCAGATGGCAGACCTTGCCAGGAAGAAAACCCCCATGGGAGTGACGACATCGCGGCTCCGCCCACTCACAGCGCCAGAGCCGCTATACCCTGAAGACACGCCGAGGGAACATGTCAGCTCCCTCGGCGTGGACTGATTGAGATGCCGGCGCCTCGTTCTAAGGTAAGTATTTCATAATGAGCTAGTATGCGGTACATACTAGCTCATTATGCCTTTTCCCTTACAGGTGAAAAAAAGTCAGCGGGTTTACTCCCGCTTTAACAGCTAGCTATTCTTCACACACAATTCAAATTGGTCGATAATTTTTCAACCGATTAGAATTGTTCCAATAGTTTGGAAATTGTTAGAAAATTAATAAACAAAACAAAATATAAGTAAACAAAATTAAATGCATTCCGAAACGAATCAACAAAATTAAAATTAGCAACATATCTATCTGTAACTAAACAAAATTTTCTCTAATGCACATGTCTAGTTCACCTCATCCCGCCAGCGATATAGCCCAATGAGGAATACAGCGCGGGCCTTAATTACTGTGAGGCTGTCATATGACGTCCTCCCGTGCATGAGCTGCCTGCACGCCCTCTGTGGGCCGCGCTCTGCGATCGCCGAGTCTATGAGACGCGGCTGATCGGAGTAAGGGGTTGATCCCGGCCCCTAACCACATTATCAGCTGCCAGCCAATGACAGCTGATCACGTGATGTAAACAGAAGATCGGTAATCATTTTTTTTGCTCCTCATGGTGAAAAAAAAAAAAAAAGCCGTTCATACATCGGTCCCTCACAAAGAGAGCCGCAGCTACCTCATCTGTGCCCACCAGTGCCACCTGTCAGTACCCACCAGTGCCACCTATCAATGTCCACCAGTGCTGCCAATCAGTGCCACCTACCAGTGCCCATCAGTGCCACCTACATGTGCTGCCTTATCAGTGCCCATCAGTGCTGCCTGATCAGGGCAGCCTCATCAGTGCAGTGAAGGAGAAAAATTACCTGGTTTTCAAAATTTTATAACAAACTATAAAAAAAAAAAAAAAAAAAAAAAGATTTAAATATTTTTGGTCTTTTTTCATCTTTTTTTTTTTTTCAACCCAGTGATTAAATACCACCAAAATAAATCTCTATTTGTGTGAATAAAAAAAATGATAAACATGGAATTTGGGTACAGTGTTGTACGAGTGGCAGCGCTGAAAGCTGAAAATTGGTCTGGGCAGGAGGGTGATTTAACCCGTTCCCGACCAGCTCACGTCTATTTACGGTGGGAGGGGGCAGAATGGCTCCCCTGCGTGAAACCCCGTACCATTAAACATTAAAGCGGTAGTAAACCCGCACATTTTTTTTTTTTTTTTTTTTTAAACCTGCAAAGCAAAAGGCATAATGAGCTAGTATGCACCGCATACTAGCTCATTATGAAATATTTACCTTAGAACGAGGCCCCGACATCTGGCCCGATCCACGCCGAGGGAGCTGACATGCTCCCTCTGCGTTTCTTTCCGGGTATCGCGGCTCCGGCGCTGTGAGTGGCCAGAGCCACGATATCGTCACTCCCGCGCATGCGCGCGGGAGATTTCAGTCCGGCCGGTCGGCCGCTGCCGGATTTTCACGGCGAGAACCCCCTTGTGCGCATGCGCCGCTGCAGTCAGCGGCGCATACCGAGGGGAATATCTCCTAAACCGTACAGGTTTAGGAGATATTTTTTTTACCTACAGGTAAGCCTTATTATAGGCTTTCCTGTAGGTAAAAGTTAAAAATTTGGGTATACAACCACTTTAACCATTTCAGCTCCGGAAGATTTGACTGCTTAATGACCAGGCCATTTTTTTGCGATACGTCACTGCGTCGTGATACGATATGTCACAATACGTCACTGCATCGCGTTACCTGACAACTGCGAGGTCATGCGACGCTGTACCCAAACAAAAAAAATGTTTTCCCCACAAATAAAGCTTTCTTTTGGTGGAGTTTGATCATCTCTGCGGTTTTTATTTTTTGTGCTAAAAAAACAGAAAAAAGAGCGACAATTTTGAAAAACAACACACAATATTTTGTACTTTTTGCTATAATAAATATCCCCAATATTTTTTAAAAAAAAGCTAAGTTTTTCCTCAGTTTAGGCCGATATATATTCTTCTACATATTTTTGGTAATAATAAATCACAATAAGCGTATATTGACTGGTTTGCACAAAAGTTATAACGTCTACAAAATAGGCGAAAGATTTATGGCATTTTTATTACTATTCTTTTTTTACTAGTAATGGCGGCGATCAGCAATTTTTATGGAGACTGCGACATTATAGCGGACACATCGGACACTTTTTTTGGGACCATTGACAATTATACAGCGATCAGTGCTATAAAAATCTCACTTGCAGGAAAGGGGTTTACACTAGGGGGGCGATCAAGGCGTTAAAGCGGAGGTCCACCCTAAAGTGGACCTTCCGCTCATCGGAACCCTCCCCCCCTCCGGTGCCACAATCGGCACCTTTCAGGGGGGAGGGGGGTGCAGTTACCTGGATAATCCAGGTAACTGCACCCACTTCCGGGATAGCTCTCTGCGGAAAGGGGCGTAACTTACACCCCTTTCCGCAAGTGCCCGCCCCTTCCTGCAAGTGCCCCGCTGCCTGCTGGGAAACACACAGATCCCAGAGGCAGCGGGGACCGTCCTCATTGCGCAGCGCGGCTTGCGCATGCGCAGTAGGGAACCGGGAAATGAAGCCGAAAGGCTCCATTTCCTGATTCCCATACCCAAGATGGCGGCGGCAGCACTCGAGTGTCGATCTAGAGATCGGCTTTGGGTGCCGACATCGCGGGCGCGCTGGGCGGGTAAGTGTCACTATTTTAAAAGTCAGCAGCTGCAGTATTTGTAGCTGCTGGCTTTTAAAAAAAAAAAAAAAAAACGCAGAGTCCCGGTGGACTCCCGCTTTAACTGTGTTTGCTAGTGTGTGTTCTAACTGTAGGAGGAATTTTCCGACAATATGATCCGATCAGACTTTGTCCGATCGTTTGTAGAGAATTCCGATCGGACAAAGTGCCACGCATGCTCAGATCAAATTACGAGACCAAAGCTATTGGCTACTAGCGTGAACGTAGTCCCGTCGTAACGAACGAACGTCATCACATTCCGAACGATCGGATTTTCCGACAACTTTGTCCGACCGTGCGTATGCCACACCAGTTTCGGACAAAATCCTTTGGAAAAAATCAGACGGATTTTGTGGTCGGAATGTCGGACCGTGTGTACAAGGGCTTACAGAGCACTTTTACCTACAGATAAGACTAGATTAATGCCGCGTACACACGACCGGACTTTCCGAAAGAAAAGGTCCGACGGTCTTCCCGACGGAGTTCCGACCGAACGGACTTGCCCACACACAAACAGACCAAAAGTCCATTCGTTTTGAACGTGATGACGTAAGATGGGACTAGAAAAGGAAGTTCAATAGCCAGTAGCCAATAGCTGCCCAGTATACAGACGAACGGTTTTCCCGATAGGAATTGATTCCGTCGGGAAGATTTAAAGCATGTTCTATTTCTAGAATTTTTTTTTTTTTTAAACGATCGGATTATCCCACACATGTTCGGAATATCCGACGGAATGATTCCGTCTGACTTTTTCTGCCGGAAAGTCCGGTCGTGTATACGCGGAATCAGGCTTACCTGTAGGTGCAAGAAATATCTCCTAAACCTACACGGCTTAAGAGATAATTGCAAAAGACAGGCACATGCGCCATAGACAACGGCGTGCAGGTGCACCGATTGTGCCGTTTCTAACGGCAATCCTGCCCTTAGTGGCGGCTCCCTCGCGCATGCGCGAGAGTGATGTCATCGCGGCTCCGGTCAGTCACAGCGCCGGAGCCGCAATACCCAGAAGTCATGTCCGGGAGATATGGCAGTAACGGAGGAGGGGAGCAAGGATTGCTGCAGGGGCGTCGATCTCAAGTAAGTAATTTATAATGAGCTAGTATGCTATGAATACTAGCTCATTATGTCTTTGTCTTGCAGGGTGTTTATTTTTTTTATTTTTACTTCCTCTTTAATAGATGGAAAAAATGACTGAAGGTCCCCTTTAAAAATCATGCTTGCTGTTTCTTCCGAACCATTTCTATTGATGCACACAGTGTATGGGGAACGCAACACCAGTCTCTACATGTAAGGGTGGCTCCATAGGATGCTGGAAGAGAGGGGAGCGACCTTGAGGGAGGAGGTATGGGGCAGGGTTAATGGTGCCGGCCTAAACTGAAACAAAAAGGCAAGGATTAACCACTTCAATACCGGGCACTTTTACCCCCTTCCTGCCCAGGACAATTTTCAGCTTTCAGCGCTGTCGCATTTTGAATGACAATTCCACGGTTGTGCGACACTGTACCCAAACTACATTTTTGTCATTTTCTTCCCACAAATAGAGCTTTCTTTTGGTGGTATTTGATCACCTCTGGGGTTTTTTATTTTTTGCTAAACAAACTAAAAAAGAGTGACATTTTTGAAAAAAAAAAAAAAAAAAGGTTTTCTTTGTTTCTGTTATAAAATGTTGTTTCTCCTTCACTGACGGGCACTGATAAGGTGGCACTAATGGGCACCAATGAGGAGGCACTAATATGTAGAACTGATAGGCGGCACTCACAGGTGGCACTAACAGGCACTGATAGGCAGCACTGATGATGAGGTACCAATTGCATCTGACATGGGAACTGATGGGCAGCACTAATGATGAGGTACCAATTGGCATCTGATATGGGCACCGAAGGGCACTACTGATGATGAAGTACCAATTGGCATCTGACATGGGCACTGATGGGCAGCACTGATGAGGTACCAATTGGCATCTGACGTGGGCACTGACAGGCATTACTGAGGGGCACCGATTGGCACTTTGATGGACACTAACAGATAATGGGCACTTATTGGCAGCTAGGGTGGCACCTCTGATGGGGGCTAAGCTTATAAGCTTATAATCAACTGTTATCAGCTCAGACCTCGCCCCCCCCCCCCCCCCCCCCACAGGAGAGCCACCGATCGGCTCTTCCTGTCAGTGTGACACACCACAACACCGATTGCCTCGCGGGAGCACGCAATTGCGGCTTATCCTGCTGGCCCTAATATGATGCCCATTCAGGATAACAGAACCACCGCCCGGCAGTCATTCTGCTATATCAGGGGTCTCAAACTGGCAGACCTCCAGCTGTTGCAAAACTACAAGTCCCATGAGGCATTGCAGGGCTGACGGTTAAAAGCATGACTCCAACAGGCAGAGGCATGATGGGACTTGTAGTTTCGCAACAGCTGGAGGGCCGCCAGTTTGAGACCCCTGTGCTATAGGCCGGGTCTGGAAGTGGTTAAAGGAGAGGTACAGCCAAAGCTTGTGTGGCTATACTTCTCCTGCGGTTTCCATGGGGTGCCCTTCATTCTATCGGAAATTCCGAAACGCCAAAAATCACGCATGCTCAGATTCAACTACGAGACGGAAGCTATTGGCTACTGGCTATTGAACTTCCTTTTTCTAGTCCCGTGTTGTACGTCACCGCGTTCTAAACGATCGGAATTTGGTGTGATCGTGTGTAGGCAAAACAGCTTGAGCGGAATTTCGTCGGGGAAAACCATCAGAGCTTTTTCCGACAAGAATTCCGATCGTGTGTACGCGGCTTAAGACTGGGATGGGAAGTTCAAGTATGTGAAGTTCTTTGTGCACAGTTTTATGATATGCTGACATGAAATGAACCTGCCCCTTTCCTGACATAAATAAACTATTTGAGAAAAAAAAAAAAAAAAAAAAGTTCATGTGTGTAAAGGCAAGTGTCCCAATACTTTTGGTAATATAGGGGGTTATTTACGAAAGGCAAATCCAAAGTGCACTTGGAAGTGCAGTCGCTGTAACTCTGAGCGGAAGATCTGAAATGATGGGAAGCTCTGCTGATTTTATCATCCAATCATGTGCAAGCTAAAATGCTTTGTTAAGTTCCTTGCATGTCCCCCTCGGATCTACAGCTTCCAAGTTGCAGTGCAAAGTGGATTTGCCTTTAGTAAATAACCTCCATAGTGTAGCTGGGTTTATCCAATGACTGTGTGGACAGAAATATAACTCGTTTTGGCAGGTACAGCACACACACCCCTTATATATATTTCAACCTCGTAGATGTTTGCCTGGAGTTCAGGTTTAACGATCGGTCTAGCATGTTTTTTTTGTTTTTTTTTTACTGACTTCAATCAAAAGGTTCTTGTATCCATCGTCTTTGAAGTCTGTAACATCGAAGATGGAGATAATTGCTCAGCAGTCCGCTAATTACGACAAGTTCATAAGTCGTCTTTTACGCGCTCTCCCTTCTCTGTTGATCTCATTCTGTAATTGTATGACGTCCGTTACTTTCTAAATCCGAACAATCGCTTCATAAAAACAATGCTGAGAATGGCGGACAATACAAGCAAATGCCATGTCAGGCTCGTTCCGGGAACGCGCAGGTCTCAGTTCTACGGCACTTTGATGTTTCCGGTAATGACAGTCTGAATGGCTTTTGCAAAACATTGAATCAAATGACCCCTCCCCCCTCCCATCCTACTTTACAGCCCAGCACGCTAATTTGTCCTTCATGTTGCCTGAATGCCACCCGCCTTAATAAGAGTCATTTCCATTCAATGTGTACTTTATATTATAAAGCTAATTGGCAACTAACAAAAAGGTGAAATAGCGTATTGTGTCGGCAGGAAAATCACTTGCATCTTGCTGCAATTTCGCACTTATAGCAGCAAAGTGTATGCAAACCCAAAATCTACTTTTCAGTATATTTGATACTATGCATCACTCTATACAGTGTTCTATTAACTTCTTCAACAATTGCCAGTTTTTCGGGGTCAGCGGGGGACTGCTACCTGGTTTTGCGCCCACTTCTGGTCAGATCACCGCAGAAGTTTGGTTCCACCCAAGCAACCTTCTGCGACACATCGCAGGACCCAGAAGACTGTGGGACCATTCACAACGAGAAGCCTGGCTCAGGCAATGCGCCGTGGGAAGCAGGAGCCTGGACCCGAAGCAGATTGAAGAATCGGCTCGTGGGAAGCCGGAGCCTGGACCCAAAGCAGATTGAAAAATCGGCTCGGGCAAGGACAGCGCTGGATCCGAAGCAGATTGAAGAATGGGCTCGGACATCGCTGGATCCGAAGCAGATTGAAGAATGGGCTCGGACATCGCTGGATCCGAAGCAGATTGAAGAATGGGCTCGGGCAAAGACAGTGCTGGATCCGAAGCAGAATGAAGAATCGGCTCGGACGAGGACAGCGCTGGATCCAAAGCAGACTGAAGAATCGGCTCAGGCGAGGACAGTGCTGTATCGGAAGCAGATTGAAGAATGGGCTCGGGCGAGGACATCGCTAGATCCGAAGCGGATTGAAGAATGGGCTCGGGCGAGGACATCGCTGAATCCGAAGCGGATGGAAGAATGGGCTCAGGCGAGGACAGTGCTGGATCCGAAGCAGATTGAAGAATCGGCTCGGGCGAGGACAGGCTGGATCCAAAGCAGATTGAAGAATCGGCTCGGGCAAGGACAGCTCTGGATACGAAGTAGATTGAAGAATCGGCTCGGGCGAGGACAGCGCTGGATCCGAAGCAGATTGAAGAATCGGCTCGGGCGAGGACAGCGCTGGATCCGAAGCAGACTGAAGAATCGGCTCGGGCGAGGACAGTGCTAGATCCGAAGCAGATTGAAGAATCGGCTCGGGTGCGGACAGCACTGGACCCCTGGTAAGGACAGGTAAGTGTCTTTATATTACAAGTCATCAGCTACAGTATTTGTGGCTGCTGGCATTAAATATTTTGGGGGGGTGGGGGGAAGACTGGATCTCCTCTTTACAGAGGAAGTAAATTATGCCAAAGTTTATTTTTCTTTTTTAAAACCCTGCAAAGTAAAAAGGCACTATGTGCTAGTATGCACCGCATACTAGCACATTATGAAATACTTGCCTTGGAACAAAGCCCTGCACCACCACGCTGTGAGCTCTGACAGACCCTACCATCTTCAATGGGTCTTCCTTCTGGGTTCGCACCGTCGGCCGACTGATTGGCCGCGCCAACGTCATTCCCGCGCATGCACACGACAGTCACAGACTGCAGCACGGAGCTCTGGAGTGACGGCACGGGTATACCGTCCCTACAGAGCGCATTCGCCAGTGACATCAGCGGCTGCATGGAGTGTGAGTATCTCCTAAATTGTGAAGGTTTAGGAGATATTCATAGTGCCTACAGGTAAGTCTTATTATAGGCTTACCTGTAGGTACAAGGGTACAGAATGGGTTTACGTCCACTTTAACCACTTCAGCCCCGAAAGAATTTACCCCCTTCCTGAGCAGAGCACTTTTTGCAATTCGGCACTGCGACTCTTTAACTGACAATTGCACGGTCATGCGAAGTTGCACTCAAACAAACGTCCTTTTTTTCCCCAGAAATAGAGCTTTCTTTTGGTGGTATTTGATCACCTCTGCGGTTTTTATTTTTTGCGCTATAAACAAAAAAAGAGCGACAATTTTGAAGAAAAAGCTATTTTTTTTTCCTATAATAAATATCCCGCAAAAATATATATAAAAAAAAAACAAATTTCTTTCTCAGTTTAGGCCGATATGTATTCTTCTACATTTTTTTTTTTTTTACCAAAAATAACGCAATAAGCGTATATTGATTGGTTTGCGCAAAAGTTATAGCGTCTACAAAATAGGGGATAGATTTATGGCATTTTTATTATTCATTTTTTTCTTTATTAGTAATGGTGGCAATCTGCAATTTTTATTGTGACTGCAACATTATGGCGGACACATAGGACACTTTTCACACTATTTTGGGACCACTGGCATTTATACAGCGATTAGTGCTATAAAAATGCACCGTTTACTGTGAAAAATGTCACTGGAAGGGAAGGGGTTAAACACTTGGGGGCGATCAAGGGGTTAAGTGTGTCCTAGGGAGTAATTCTAACTCTGGGGGGGTGGGCTACCACTGGCATGACAGTGATCACTGCTCCCGATGACAGAGAGCAGTAGATCTCTGTCATGTTGCTAGGCAGAACAGGGAAAAGCCTTGTTTACAAAGGCATCTTCCAGTTCTTATGCTCCGTGACACGATCGCGGGCACTCGGCAGACATCGAGGCCGCGGGACCCGCGGTCACAGAGTACGCGGCGCGCATGCCCAAAATACCGTGTCTTAAAGGGGGATGTACAGGTCTGCCCATTTGCGCAGCCGTGTCATTGTGCCGGTGTATATCGTCGTGCGCTGGTCAGCAAGCGGTGTTCCGGCCTCCCCTACAAAAAATTAAAAGTCAGCAGCTACACATACTGTGTATTAGGACTAATATTAGGACACTTACCCGTCCTGGAATCCAGCAATGTTGGCACTCCAGCCGATGTTTCCACGGCTGTCAGGTGCTGCCGCCGCCATTGCCGATGGGGAAACCCAACAGTGAAAACTTGCGGCTTCACAGCCGGGTCCTTACTGCGCATATGTGAAGCGTGCTGCGCTCTCTTACCAGACCGGCAGCAGGGATAGGAGGAGGGGACCGGAACGTCTGACGTACCTCGCCGCAGTGAGGTCCCATGGAAGTAGGGACAGGGTACCTGTCAAAAACAGATACCCACTCCCGCGCCCCCACCAAAAAAGGTGCCAAATTTGGCACCGGAGGGGGGGGGGAATCAGATAAGCGGAAGTTCCACTTTGGGATGGAACATAAAGCGGCGTTCTGCCTGGGTAAAAAAAAATTAAAAAATGTAAAAAGTCAGCAGCTACAAATACTGCAGCTGCTAACCCTTTAATATAATTACCTGTTCTGGGAGCCCATGATATTGGCACCCAAAGCCGACAGCCTGTTTCCTACTGCGCATGCGCGAGTAGCGCTGCGCTTCCTGAATGGTCTCGCTGTCTTTTGGGACCTGGGGGGGGGGGGCCCGACATGGGATCAGATACCTGGATTTGACAGGTATCCGCTCCCCCCCCCCCAAAAAAGGGGCCAAATGTGGGGGGGGGGGGTGGGATCCACGGAAGTTCTATATCTGGGTGGAACTCCGCTTTAAGTGCATTTAGTCGATTTATAATAAGTTGGCTATCATTACCGGGCACTTTTAACTCCTTCCTGCCCAAGCCAATTTTCGCCTTTTAGTGCTGTTGCATATTTGAAGGACAATTACACGGACATGCAATGCGCCCAAACTAAGTTTTGTTCACACAACTAGGAGCTTTCTTTTGGTGATATTTAATTACTTTAATAACTAATAAACAAAAAAAGACCGAACATTTAAAATAAATAAATAAAAATTCATTTTTCTTTGTTTCTGTTATTTTTGCCAGTAAATAACTGTCCTTCATAATATTCAGCCAAAATTTATTCTGCTACATTTCTTTGGTGAAAATAACCCAAAAAATAATATAGTCTGTAGGAAAGGTATAGAGTCCACAAACTATGATAAATATCAGAAAATTTATCAATCCTGATGTGTTGATGGACTTTCTCATTTTTTGAGGCCCGAAAACGCCAGGACAGTAAAAATACCCCCCCCTCCCCCCAAATTACTCCCTTTTTGGAAAGTAGACAGTCCAAGGTATTTAGTAAGAGGCATGGTGGATTTTTAGAAGTTGTCATTTTTTGGGAAAATTAAGAAATTAAAAAACATTTTTTTTCACATTTAATAGATTTTTGTTTTTTTCTTTTACATACTGACACCAGTACAGCGTAATCCGGCGGTGATCAGTGAAACTGACTGGTGACATTACAAAAAAAATAAAAAAATAAACTTTTTTTTTTTTTTTTCCATTTGTGTCATTTGTTTATTATACATTTTTTAACACACTGTGACCAGAGCAATATGTTACCATAGTAATATTGTACTACTCTGGAGAAGTGATCAGGATTTTTTTGATTTTTTTTGCACATTAGGATTGCTTATAGCAGTGAATTTCATTGCTATAAGCAAGCATTTTACGGAATGAAATTGATTTGTTCAGTTTGTTTTGTTGCGATTAGATGTGATTGGCCAGAGCTAATCATATGGCACAGATGGGTTGTGATTGGCCCTGTCTGTACCATGTGATCACTGTGACCAATCACAGCTAGCAACACAATTTTACACTATGGGTGGCATGAAAGGAAGCCATTCATTGTTTACAACTGTCATGCGACCTGCTGTGATTGGTCACAGCGATCACATGGTACCGGCAGCGGGCTGGTACACTGATCAGTCATCGGCTGTGTCCGGTGACAGATCGTGCGGGCCTGATTCAAGAGGACGGCATATGATGAAAGGCCCGCCTGGCCATCATTTTGCCATAGGCCGCATGGGAACTGGTTAAATCAACGCATGTTAAAGTAGAACTAAAACATTTTTTGTTGGCTAGAGTAAGGGTGGGTTATAAACCCTGTCAGATCCCCCCCCCCCCCCCATCAGTGTCCCATTGGGGGGGGAGGGTTTCCTTTCACTTGCCCCATCAAAGCTAATACAGAAAGTGAGAGGAAATCCTTCCAGAGTGAGGGAATCCCTGGTTGTCACACAAAATATAAGATTTCCTTTCACTGTCAGTAATAACGATAAACAGGACAAAGAGGGGGAACAGAAAGCAATAAAAACCTGACAGGGGGTCTAAACCCTTCCCACTCTATCCTTCCTGTAATCAGCAAACTGCAACAACCTGCCCGACAGAGTCACACGAATGAGGAAAATCTCATCATCTATACAAAGTAGCGGGGGGTTGGGGTTTGCCGCACATGTCCTGGGTGCGCTCCAAATCAGGATTGATGCAAAGTAATGCTCAGCGGGGTGCTTGCAGGGGGAGGAGACAGATCAAGAAATATAAATAAATGTATTCTGTGACTGACGTTTCGGTGGGACGCAGCCAAGCAAGGCGAAAGACACAGCAACACCATAAATGCCAATTCATCCAAAACGCTGCACCGCTCCTACAAATGCGATGTCATTTCCAACAACAAGCTATAATTTGCAACTTTTTCACACATTTGTAAATCTTAGTAGCAGTTATTTCCTGTATTTTTATGTTCTATGGCCCGATATGCCCATATTTTTCATCATACGGCCCAATACACCCACATTTTATGTAATGCGGCCCAATACACCCAGAGTTTGTGTTATACAGCCCAATATGCCCATAATTTACAGTCTATGCTTCTATACACCTATATGTGACATTATACAGTCAATATTTTACATTATGTGGCCCAATACAACCATATTTTGCATAATAGAGGCCAATAAGTCCATATGTTATGTTATACGGTACAATATACCCATATTTTACATTACATTATACAATCCAATACACCCAAGTTTTAGGTTACACTGCCCAATGCACCCACATTTTACGTTATGCAACCTAATATGCCCATATTTTGTGTTCTGCAGCCCAGCATGCCCGTATGTTAAGTCATGCAGCCCAATACCCCCATAGTTTGTGTTATACAGTTTAATATGCCTATAAATTACATTATATGGCCCATATTTTTCATTATACAGCCAATATGTTACATTACATGGCCCAATACAACCTTATTTTGCATTATAAAGCCCAACAAGCCTATATTGTATGTAATATGGTTCAATATACCCATATTTTATGTTATACAGCCCAATACACCCAAATTTTAGGTTATACTGCCCAAAGCTCCCACATTTTACATTATACAACCCAACAAGCCCATATTTTATGTTATGCGACCCAGTATGCCCAAATGTTACGTAATGCAGCCCAATAAGCCTATAGTTTATGTTATACAGCCCAATACACCCATATTTTAGGTTATAAATATATATATATATTTAGCCCATATGTTAGGTAATGCAGCCGAATACACCCACAGTTTGTGTTATACAGACCAAGAAGCCTATATTTTATATTAAATGGTCCAATATACCCATATTTTATGTTATACAGCCCAATATACATATTTTACGGTATGTTATACAGTCCAATACACCCATATTTTAGGTTACACTGCCCAAATTAACCCACAATTTATGTTATACAACCTAATATGCCCATATTTTATGTTACGTATCCCAGCATGCCATATGTTACGTAATGCAGCCCAATAAACCCATATAGTTTGTGTTATACAGCCCAATAAGCCTATATTTTATATTAAATGGTCCAATATACCCATATTGTATGTTATACAGCCCAATACATCCATATTTTAGGTTATATTGCCCAAATGATCCCACATTTTACATTATACCACCCAATATGCCCATTTTTATGTTATGCGGCCCAGTATGATCATATTTAACGTAATGCAGCCCAATACACCCGTACTTTGTGTTATACAGTCCAATATGCCTATATTTTACTTTATTTGACCCTATACACCCATATTTTACATTATATAGCCAATGTGTTACATTATATGGCCCAATACAACCATATTTTACATTATCCAGCCCAACAAGCCTATATTTTATGTTATATGGCCCAAATATACCCATATTTTGTGTTATACAGCCCAATACACCCAAATTTTAGGTTATACTGCCCAATGCACCCACATTTTACGTTATACAACCCAACATGCCCATATTTTATGTTATGCGACCCAGTATGCCCATATGTTACGTAATGCAGCCCAATAAGCCTATAGTTTATGTTATATGGTCCAATATACCCATATGTTACGGTATGTTATACAGCCCAATACACCCATATTTTAGGTTATACTGCCCAGTGCTCCCACAATTTAGATTATACTACCTAATATGCCCATATTTTATGTTATATGACCAATATGCCCATGTATTACATTATACGGCCCAATATGCCTGTGCGCAGGATCAGTGGTATATTAGGCTCTCTATAGTAGTGCATTAAGCTCTCCCCATGCCGTAATTTAGACATTTTTTTTTTTTATTATATTCATCTCATTCCCATCTTTGTACGAATGATTCAGAACAACCTTCAAAACATATTTATAAAAATACCAAACCACCACCACATTTTAAAAACAAAACAAATACCAACCACCTTAAAAATAACAAAAAAAAAAAAAAAAAAGAATATATTTCACTATAAAATGATAAGCAAAGTTCTCAAATATTTCATAAATAAGATCGAACAAATTCCAGGATCCAAACAGCTGACGCAGCTATGAAATTAAAGGGACCCCTCATTTTTTTGAGCCTGCAATTTAATATTCCCCCAGCAATTTAGAAGCTCTTCCCGCCGCTGAAAGTGCCCACAGGCTGAAGCCAATCACAGATTTACACAATTGTAATATCCAGGTCTTCCATCGGGCACAAGACGACTATAGTCAATGGGCTGGGTTGGAATTTGTCGGTAAGCTGCTAAAATAAGCACCATAGAAAAGTTTGGAGGTTGGGAGGCAGTAAATGTTTTCTCTAATTGAACATGGCTGCTTGACCAGTTAGACTCCCCCCCCATAGAGTTGGTCATAAGACCCCCAACCCAACCCGCCAGGTCATGCCAGCTGATCTCCCAGGTTTATGGATCCTAGATCTTTGTCCGCCCCCATCTGTAAAGGTGGTCCCAAAAAATTCAAACACGGGGAGGTCATTACCGCAAATTTCTTGATGTAATCCGAAACGCTAAATCCTCCCGTCGCCAGGCGAATCGATCGGTGGAGAGGCGACTCTTGATATAATGTTCCCATTTTCTTGCTGTGACAACCTACCATCTAGCCGAGTCCCTTCTGTCCGACTTTAGGAAAGAAAAAATAAAAAAACCTCTCAGCCCTGTTTGGATCTTGTAAGTATTGTGTTTGGGAGATAATGGAGGAATGTGTTTATCGGGCTTCACTCCAAGCATCCAAACCCGGCATGGCCTTATCTCCTACCGAGTGGAATATAGCTTCCGGAGATACGGCTGCTAAAGGCATCACTGGACACGGTGAGGCTGACTGACGGCTAAACCAATGGTGCCTTTTCTCAAAAAAAAAAAAAAGAAGTTTTATCCTTTCAGATTTCCAGAACATTCTGGAGAGAGGACATATCTCACATGCATTACTTTCTAGGCTCTGATTTCATTATATACACATATATATATATATATATATATATATATATACACACATTCACACACACATATTTTTGAGATATATATATATATATTAGGCTTGTGCAATTAGTTTCGCAACGAATCATAATTCGGCCGAATTTTGCATCTTTTCGGACATTCGGGTGCATTCGAATGTCCGAATAAAAAAATAAGGAATACGAAAGAAATATAACGAAATGAATTCGAATTAATTCGACATGATTCGGTAATTCTTTAAAGATCTAATGAAACAAAAGGTCAGCTCAAAGTAAATCTTATAGTCCAATCAGCTAATAAATTTTGTGCCGGAGGTTGGATTACTGGCAAAGTGCGTTCCTGAGAACTGAGTTAGAAGGGTGTTGTATTGTATTTGAGCCGAGGAGAAGAGATGTTGTCATTGTGTGTGTTAAAAGATTCAATAAACAAACGACTTTCCAAACTACGAATCGTTATCCCGAATGTCTATACATCAACTGTGGGTAAAGGATTCTGAGGATGCAGGTTTTTCATTCATTTCTTTTTGTCTTTTGGTTGAAGTGGCTGGACGTGTGTCTTTTTTTTCCAACTTCTCTATGATATATTAGGATAGTAGAGAACTTCTCTATGATATATTAGGATAGTAGAGAACTGTCCTCCAGGATATAGATTTGATATTTCTCACCTAAACACTACAATAATAATAATAATAGCCAATAGTCTGTGTAGCAGAGGCACCATTCATGCATCATGTGACACCCCCCTGATATAATATACGGTAGTTCACAGTATGGGGGTCACTTCAGGCATAAACATTCTCCAAATGTTGATTTTTTTTTCTCCCATGCTGGTACATGTAGTCCCACTGCGGATAGAGAGCTGAACATCCAACGCAATGGAGGGACCCGATTTAATACCTTCTAAATGACGAGTACATTGATATTAGACTCGGCTCCATCTGCATGAATAACACCGAGTAATAATCCGATTTGTGGTAATATTTTCCTGAAGGGTTCTTTTAAAATCATTATAATGTGGCAACAAAAGGTATAATATATCCCACACCATGGTAACGAGCCCCGGCTCCCACTTAGCTTATGAAATGCTGAATTACAGAAAAAAATAAAAAAGAAAACAGAGTAGAGGTAGAAAGAAAGACGGCTATGTGCGTTTCACATGGAGCTACTCAGGTTCTAAAACCTCTGTTTATAATCCGAGGAGATGAAAAAAAAATTACCTCTTTTCTGCTGTGTATATATATTTTCCCATATATTGAGCTGGGGATCCCTTTGTACAGTATATACAGACGCAGTTTTTATTTTTATAGATATATACACACACACACTACGAGAGAGAGAGAGAGATATCTCTATCTCACACACACAAATTATATATATATATATATATATATATATATATATATTACACAGTATCTCACAAAAGTAAGTACACCCCTCACATTTTTGTAAATATTTTCTTCTATCTTTTCATGTGACAACACTGAAGAAATGACACTTGTCTACAATGTAAAGTAGTGAGTGTACAGCTTGTATAACAGTGTAAATTTCCCATCCCCTCAAAATAACTCAACACACAGCCATTAATGTCTAAACCACTGGCAACAAAAGTGAGTACACCCCTAAGTGAAAATGTCCAAATTGGGCCCAAAGTGTCAATATTTTGTGTGGCCACCATTATTTTCCAGCACTGCCTTAACCCTCTTGGGTATGGAGGTCACCAGAGCTTCACAGGTCACCACTGGAGTCCTCTTCCCCTCCTCCATGATGACATCACAGAGCTGGTGGGTGTTAGAGCCCTTGCACTCCTCCACCTTCCATTTGAGGATGTCCCACAGATGCTCAATAGGGTTTAGGTCTGGAGACATGCTTGGCCAGTCCATCACCTTTATCCTCAGCTTCTTCAGCAAGGCAGTGGTCATCTTGGAGGTGTGTTTGGGGTTGTTATCATGTTGGAATACTGCCCTGCGGCCCAGTCTCCAGAGGGAAGGGATCATGCTTTTCTTCAGCATGTCACAGTACATGTTGGTATTCATGGTTCCCTCAATGATCTGTATCTCCCCAGTCCCGGCAGCACTCATGCAGCCCCAGACCATGACACTCCCACCACCATGCTTGACTGTAGGCAAGACACACTTGTCTTTGTACCCCTCACCTGGTTGCCGCCACACACGCTTCACACCATCTGAACTTGAAGTCGCAAGCCGATTGGCCCAACATCAAGTCGCAAGCCGATTGGCCGAACTTCAAGTCGCAAGCCGATTGGCCGAACTTCAAGTCGCAAGCCGATTGGCCCAACATCAAGTCGCAAGCCGATTGGCCCAACATCAAGTCGCAAGCCGATTGGCCCAACATCAAGTCGCAAGCCGATTGGCCGAACTTCAAGTCGCAAGCCGATTGGCCGAACTTCAAGTCGCAAGCCGATTGGCCGAACTTCAAGTCGCAAGCCGATTGGCCGAACATCAAGTCGCAAGCCGATTGGCCGAACTTCAAGTCGCAAGCCGATTGGCCGAATATCAAGTCGCAAGCCGATTGGCCGAACTTCAGGTCGCAAGCCGATTGGCCGAACTTCAAGTCGCAAGCCGATTGGCCGAACATCAAGTCGCAAGCCGATTGGCCGAACATCAAGTCGCAAGCCGATTTGCGACTTGAAGTTCGGCCAGCCGATTGGCTGAACTTCAAGTCGCAACCAAATAAGTTTATCTTGGTCTCATCAGACCACAGGACATGGTTCCAGTAATCCATGTCCTTAGTCTGCTTGTCTTTAGCAAACTGTTTGCAGGCTTTCTTGCGTATCATCTTTAGAAGAGGCTTCCTTCTGGGACTACAGCCATTCAGACCAACTCGATGCAGTGTGCGGCGTATGGTCTGAGCACTGAGAGGCTGACCCCTCACCACTTCAACCTTGGTAGTAATGCTGGCAGCACTCATATGTCTATTTCTGAAAGACAACCTCTGGATATGATGCTGAGCACATGACCTCAACTTCTTTGGTCAACCATGGTGAGGCCCGATCTGAGTGGAACCTATCCTGTTATATGGCTGTATGGTCTTGACCACTGTGCTGCAGCTCAGTTTCAGGGTCTTGGCAATCTTCTTATAACCTAGGCCATATTTATGTAGAGCAACAATTCTTTTTTTCAGATCCTCAGGGAGTTCTTTGCCATGAGGTGCCATGTTGAACTTCCAGTGACTAGTATGAGAGAGTGAGAGCGATAACAACTAATTTAGCACACCTGCCCCCCATTCCCACCTGAGACCTTGTAACACTAACCAGTCACATGACACTGGGGGGAGGGGGGTGGTTGAAGATGGCGAATTGGGCCCAATTTGGCCATTTTCGCTTAGGGGTGTAATCACTTTTGTTGCCAGCAGTTTAGACATTAATGGCTGTGTGTTGAGTTATTTTGAGGGGACAGCAAATTTACACTGTTATACAAGCTGTACACTCACTACTTTACATTGTACACAAGTGTCATTTCTTCAGTGTTGTCACATGAAAAGATAGAATAAAATATTAACAAAAAATGTGAGGGGTGTACTCACTTTTGTGAGATACTGTATATAGTGTGCTGGGGATCCCTTGGTTTTATTTATTGCACTACCCATGTGCACCTTTTCACTCATTTTAAACAGATCACAGCAGACGCCATTGTTCCTTTTTTTGTTTTCTATTTGGTGCAAATACACAATGGAAGTCTTCAGCTGCCTTGTAAAGGTAATGTCTGGGCTTCTGATGTCTTGTTCCTTTAAGAAGGAAAGCAGCAAAAAGAAGAATATTTGAAGAATCACACCACTGTTCAATAGTCCAGGTACAATTTTATTCCAGGAAAAGTCAAAGATGATAAAAAAAAAAAAAGAAAAAAAAAAAAGAAGAGGTGTGCTGACGCATTTCAGGGATCCAAATACACTTTCATTAGGGATTGCAATAGGAAAAAAATCAGGACTGAATAATGACTGGACCTTGAGGAGTATTTAATGCAGTATGAGAATATTCACAGATCTCCTGAGCAGCTGATTAAAGCGGTATTAAACTGCATTTAAAAAAAAAAAAAAAAACATGTAAAAAAATTGCATAATGTTCTAGCATGAATCACATACTAGGACATTATGAAATACTTACTGTAGAACGAAGCATTCCAGCGGCACGCTGTGACCGCTGAAAGCGCTTTCATCTTCACCAGGTCTTCCTTCCAGGTTCGCATCCTCCGGGCGTCCGATTGGCCGTGCCGACGTCACTTCCCGCGCATGCACACAGGAGTCAGGGACTGCGGGGCATGGAGCTCTGAAGGGATGGCACGGGTATACTGTCCTTTCAGAGCGCATGCGCTGGTGACATCACCGGCTGCATCCGGTGTGAATATCTCCTAAACCGTGCAATTTTAGGAGAAATTCATTCTACCCACAGAGAAATCTTATTAAAAGGCTTACCTGTAGGCAAGTCAAAAAGAAGACTTTACTTCCACTTTAAGAAGGAAAAGGCTGCTTCCAGGGAGCCTGCGCTCTGTTAATGCAATCACAATAAATAAATCAAACATACATCTATATCTCCCCCCCCCTCTCTCTCTCTCTCTCTCTCTCTCTCTACCCCCCATCGCTCTCTCACTCACTCTCCCTCCCTCCCCCTCTCTCACTCTCCCTCCCTCCCCCTCTCGCACTCTCCCTCCCCCCTCTCTCACTCTCCCTCCCTCCCCCTCTCTCACTCTCCCTCCCTCCCCCTCTCTCACTCTCCCTCCCCCCCCCTCTCTCACTCTCCCTCCCCCCCTCTCTCACTCTCCCTCCCTCCCCCTCTCTCACTCTCCCTCCCTCCCCCACCCCCCCCTCCCTCCCCCTCTCACTCTCCCTCCCCCTCTCACCCCCCCTCTCTCACTCTCCCTCCCCCTCTCACTCTCCCTCCCCCTCTCACCCCCCCTCTCTCACTCTCCCTCCCCCTCTCACCCCCCCTCTCTCACTCTTCCTCCCCCTCTCACCCCCCCTCTCTCACTCTTCCTCCCCATCTCACCCCCCCTCTCTCACTCTTCCTCCCCATCTCACCCCCCCTCTCTCACTCTTCCTCCCCATCTCACCCCCCCTCTCTCACTCTTCCTCCTCATCTCCTCCCCCCCTCATGCATTGAATACAACCAAGAGACAAAAATCAATAAATTAAAACCTAAACCCGCAGTTGATCCAGAGGAAGGAAAGAAAAACTCACTTTGTTCCATTTTGCTCCAACAAGGAACAAAGGTTAATTTACTAAAGGCAAATAGACTATGCACTTTGCAAAGTGCAGTTGCTCCAGAGTGTAAAGCTGTTTCTCCCCCCCCCCCCCCCCTTGCATGTGATGGGGTATTCTTTGCAAAGTGAAAGGCTGGGGTTGATTTGCAATAGACTGCACTTTTTGAAAAACCAAAAACACTTGACTGGATGATGGAAGTCAGCAGAACTTCTGCTCATTTACTAAGCTCTGGACTAACTGCACTTTCACTAAAAGGCAAATAGACTGTGCACTTTGCAATCAACTCCCAAATCCTTCCTAAACCCCTAAAGGCAGTTGGAGACTCCCTGGATCAACAATCCCCGGTGTTATTCCTTATCAATATTATTAGGTAGTTATATTTTGTACATTTAGAAAGGCATCCATTTTTTTTTTTTAACTATTTACATAGATAGCTAGATCTACACTTAAAGGGTAACTCCACTTTTGTGGGAAAAAATAAATAGCAAATAATGCACTCGCTCTGTCTCCTAACTGCTCTCCTGGGTTGTCACCCTGTGCCACTGGCTTCCAGTGGAGACTACAAGTAGCCATATCCACACACATCACACAAGGACGGTCCCTGACAAATGCCATGCATCCATTGTTGGAGTGCACATTAACGAGAAGTGGCTGCAAACAGGATGCAGGAGATTAGCAGCACCGATTTGCAACAAAGGAAGGGAAAAAATAAAAAAAATAAATGCGTGTTTTCACCAATTTTTTTTTAACGACAATTGTTTGATATAAAGCGCTTTAGCAGACTAAATGTCATTCGCTTAGGGTTTACATCTACTTTAGGTTGCAAAAGCAAATAACTCACGTTTCGTCTTTGGTACCATCCGTGTAAACACCTGGAGCTGGACACCAGCATAAAGTGACCACAGCAGAGGAAAGAGTGCGTTGTGGGGATTCTGCAGGAGCTGGGCTGGAAGGACGGACGGGCGGAGAGGAGCAATGCTCGATCAGCCGAGGTCCCCCCAAGACTTGCCAAGCCCAGAACGAACAGCAGTCATAAAAATAATCCGGACGGGGGCACTCGGGAGGCCGCGCCCTCTGGCCATTATCTCTGTCTAGGTGCTGGCTGCCGGCTACATAGATTAATAGTAAAGGTCATTCCCAGAGAAGCCCAGCCAAAAGGGATGGTACAGCTCAAAACAAAAATAGAGCGACTCCCCGCTGTTATTTCAGGTGCTTTGTATTGTTTTAGAAGGGCTTTCGTCTGACCGGCGCTGGAATGGCTGATCCTACGTCTGGTGGACAAGCCAAGCTGGGGGGGGAGGCGAAGGTTAGCATCACCACGTCCATGTTTACAGCAGCAAGGAATTGTGGGAAATAAGATGTATAATCCACGACGGTTCAGCAGCTCTATCCTCCTGCAGAATAGTCCTTTTACTACATCAAGAGTCCCCAAACTACGGCCTGCGGGCCACATCCGGCGTACTAAAAAATTGTAAAAGGAAAAAAAAAAAAATAGTTGACTTAAGAAGTTTGGAGGCGTCATTTCCACCATCTCATAAAATTATTTCAAATTGTACATAAACCTCCAATTTTTGATTTTTTAAAAGGCAATGAAAACTATTTAAGTAAAAAAAAAGTCATTCGCATATAAATACATAGGACAAAAATTGAATAAATAGAATTCCGTCATTACACAGATATTTCATAATGTTAAAAAGCATAATGCATATTTAGAGAAAGCGATACATCATACTACAAAATGTGGTCACCACAAGCTCAAAAAAAGTGGCGTGTAGTAGCAGACATCGTGACTACTACACGACCACATTTTGTAGTATGATGCATCGCTTTCTCTAAATATGCATTATGCTTTTTAACATTATTATTATACAGGATTTATATAGCGCCGACAGTTTACTCAGTGCTTTACAACATATGAAATATCTGTGCAATGATGGAATTCAATTTATCCAATTTTTTTCCTATGTATTTATATGCTAATAAATGACTTTTTAACTTAAATAGTTTTCATTGCCTTAAAAATCCCAATTGGAGGTTTATATACAATTGTTTTTTACTACAAATATTGCATCTGGCTTGCAGCTTAGGCGCACAGATAGAGAATCCGGATCAGTTGCTCTACTGATGGGGACCCGGATGTAAGGAGAGACTGATGAAGACTCTTATGTAAGAGGGGACCCTGATTTAAGGTGGATCTCTGATGAAGACTCGGATGCAAGGTGGGTTCTGATGGGGACTCTAATGTAAGGGGGCTCTGATGGTCTCCCAGATGCAAAGAGGGAACTCTGATGAAAACTTTGATGTAAAGGGGCTCTGATGGGTACTCTGATTTAAGGGGGAACTCTGATGAAGACTGATGTAAGCGGGCTCTGATGGTCACTCAGATGTAAAGGGGGGGCTAAGACAAAGACTCAGATTTCAGGGGAACGCTGATGAAGAATCTGGTGTAAGGTGGACTTTGATGGGAACTCTGATGTAAGGGGAGCTCTGATGGTCATTCAAATGTAAAAAAGTGGGCTCAGATAGAGACCCTGATGTAAGGTGGAACTCTGATGTAAGAAGGGCCCTGATGGGTACTCTGATTTAAGGGAGATCTCTGATGAAGACAGCTCTGACATTAAGGAGATCTCTTGATGAAGACTCTGATGTAAGAGGGCTCTGACATAAGGAGGGAAATCTGACGATGACTCTGATGTAAGGTGGGCTTTGATGGGGAACTCTAATAAAGACTCCGATTTCGGGGGGGGGGGAACTCTAATAAAGAATCTGGTGTAAGGCAGACTTTGATGGGGACTCTAATGTAAAGGGTGAACTCTTTTGTAAGGGGGTCCCTAATGGGCACTCTGATTTAAAAGAGGACTCTGATTTTGTCATGTGCTTCATCTCTCGCACACGCCGTACAACACTACACGCATCTGTTAAAGGAAAAGATCTAATGGAAAAGCACCCCCCCCCCTCCACCCCCACCCCCCTCCACACACACACACACACCAAATGAATGTTCTTTATATGGCTCATGTGTGAAATGATTCAGGAGAAGGATATGTTGGTCATCACTGCATCCTAATGTGAAATTTTAAAGGAAAGAGTGCAAAAAGTCGACTTTAAAAAGGATTAACCAAAAAAATAACGTATGCAGTCCACATAAGGTATGCCAATCTATAACCCTAAACCAGTGCTCGTCAAACTATGAGCTAAAAGGGGGCCTTATATGCGGCCCCTGACATCACCAAAGGGCCGCCACATAATGTTCAATATATGTAATGCTTGAGAGGACTGTTAAAAACGTCGGCCCTAGTAGAGGAAATGAGGGTCGCAGAGTGTGGACAGGCTTCATTTGTGGCTGGGGAGATGCTGCAGAGACAATACAGGACTGGGAACAGGTTACACTAATCTAGTAGAGATAAATGCTATTATCCCTAATCAATGTTCCCACCACAGACTGCTAAGGTCCAAGGGCCTCACACCATCAGTTGGTCTCTACTGAGCCCAGACTACTGACCTCAGGCCGCAGGTTGGGCACCAGTACCCTAAACTTATCAGACTTTTAAAACATGCCCGTTTGTCCTTGCCATACCTGTAGGATATTTGTGCAAGGAGTGAAGCCCATCCCAAACACCCCTGACAGTTGTCAAAGCTCCGTTCCGTCTTTCTTCTAGGATGGATCAGCCCTTAGGCCAAGCGCCCCTTGTAGTACAGGAGTCAGCGTCGTACCCTTATCCTCCTGAATCCAGCACATGGGCAGTCAGTTGGCCTCATCCACAGTGACAAGACAGCACCATGTGCGTGGGTCAGCAGACAGGAGGTGCTCCCTACAGGCTTCACTCCTTGAGCTAGTGGCCTGCAGGTATGGAAAGGGCATAAATGAATATTTATAAAGTTCGATTCGTTTATGGTTATGGAATGGCGTTATGGAGGGCTTTTTTTTTTTTTTTTTTAAAGCAGAATTCAACCAAAAGAAAGAATAACCTAAGAATAAAATTAAAAAAAAAGCTTTTTCTGCGTTACTTATCCTTAATCTATAGCCATCCCCACAGTACTTCTTTTCCACCACTAGATGTCCTCAGTCTACAGGCAGGCTTTCATGGGCCCATCCATAGCTGGTCAGCCTTGGATACGCAGTACAGTGATGCGTCCTTTTTATCCACGGAGTTCGGCTTTAAATCATGTACGCCAGCGGGAGCCGTTGCTTTAAATGGACAATGACACCCCCACCAATATGAGGGGCTTCCATTCATGTGGCACAGTGCCGACATCATCGATAGACTATCCTTGGAGTCTGTGGGAGGAACGCGGCCCCTCCCCCATCCTTGGCGTCTGTGGGAGAACGCGGCCCCTCCCCCATCCTTGGCGTCTGTGGGAGGAACGCGGCCCCTCACCCATCCTTGGCGTCTGTGGGAGGAACGCGGCCCCTCACCCATCCTTGGCGTCTGTGGGAGGAACGCGGCCCCTCACCCATCCTTGGCGTCTGTGGGAGGAACGCGGCCCCTCACCCATCCTTGGCGTCTGTGGGAGGAACGCGGCCCCTCACCCATCCTGGGCGTCTGTGGGAGGAACGCGGCCCCTCACCCATCCTTGGCGTCTGTGGGAGGAACGCGGGCCCCTCACCCATCCTTGGCGTCTGTGGAGGAACGCTGCCCCTCACCCATCCTTGGCGTCTGTGGGAGGAACGCTGCCCCTCACCCATCCTTGGCGTCTGTGGGAGGAACGCTGCCCCTCACCCATCCTTGGCGTCTGTGGGAGGAACGCTGCCCCACCCCATCCTTGGCGTCTGTGGGAGAACGCTGCCCCACCCCATCCTTGGCGTCTGTGGGAGGAACGCTGCCCCACCCCATCCTTGGCGTCTGTGGGAGGAACGCTGCCCCACCCCATCCTTGGCGTCTGTGGGAGGAACGCTGCCCCACCCCATCCTTGGCGTCTGTGGGAGGAACGCTGCCCCACCCCATCCTTGGCGTCTGTGGGAGGAACGCTGCCCCACCCCATCCTTGGCGTCTGTGGGAGGAACGCTGCCCCACCCCATCCTTGGCGTCTGTGGGAGGAACGCTGCCCCACCCCATCCTTGGCGTCTGTGGGAGGAACGCTGCCCCACCCCATCCTTGGCGTCTGTGGGAGGAACGCTGCCCCACCCCATCCTTGGCGTCTGTGGGAGGAACGCTGCCCCACCCCATCCTTGGCGTCTGTGGGAGGAACGCTGCCCCACCCCATCCTTGGCGTCTGTGGGAGGAACGCTGCCCCACCCCATCCTTGGCGTCTGTGGGAGGAACGCTGCCCCACCCCATCCTTGGCGTCTGTGGGAGGAACGCTGCCCCACCCCATCCTTGGCGTCTGTGGGAGGAACGCTGCCCCACCCCATCCTTGGCGTCTGTGGGAGGAACGCTGCCCCACCCCATCCTTGGCGTCTGTGGGAGGAACGCTGCCCCACCCCATCCTTGGCATCTGTGGGAGGAACGCTGCCCCACCCCATCCTTGGCATCTGTAGGAGAAACGCTGTCCCCCCCTGCTTGGAGTCTGTGGGAGGAACGCTGCCCTCCCCATCCATCTGTGGGAACAACACTGTCCCCCCCCCCCCCCATCCTTGGCATCTGTGGGAGGAATGGTGCCACAAGGGCCAGATAAGTGCAAGCAAAGGGCCACATCTGGCCCATGGGGTAAAGTTTGGAGAACACTTCTCAAGACCAAATGTAGGGACCATAGCCCCGCATTAAATGCAAGGATGCTGAGCGACAGTCCACCACCAAAGCATGGGGGAGCATAAGATCAGGTAAGTAAAAGTGTTTTTTCCATCCCCTATGCAGAAAGCAGTTAACCCTTGCAGTGCAAGCACAGCCCCACTGCATGAAAATACTTGTAATTTTTTCCAGAGTTTGACTTTAAAAGTGTAAAAATTTCAGCTCTTGGTTAAAAGCGTCATTTAACCTAATGGAAATGACACAACAGTAGAGCAGCTCCAGTTTGCAGTATTTGTGCTCTGACATTGGAAAGGACTCATCTATGTAGAGTGAAGGTCCTCTGCACTTCCATAAAACAAGAGCACCATCTAGTGGCAGGAAAAGGAAACTTCACAACAAAAAAACAAAAAAACGTACTTCAGCTGAGCTATGTACGCTGTGTGCCGCTTATCTTAGTATTACTTTATACATGTAAAAATCTTAGAAACTTTCTAACCCCAAAAAAAAAAAAAATATTCCTTGTCGCACCTTGCTGGTCCTTTCGTCCTTTCGCCAGTCTACGTGACAGGGGCTTTCTGATTGGAAACAAAAAACACAAACTGCCATTGACATGTTTCACACAACAAAGTACTCATTATGAATATGTACTTGGATGTGTGAAACGCGTCAACCACCTTGTGTATCCTAGTGCTGTCAGACTAACATTGGTGGCAATAAACGTATTGGTAATTGGACTGTGTACCCACGGTGGTGCAGCCATTTGTTTATTTCTCCCGGATCCTTCCTTTGACTTCCTAAGTTTAACTAGGAAATCCTGCAATCTGATTGGTTTGATTACAATACAGACACACACAAAAAAGCCAGAAACAAAATAACGCATTACACATCTTTCAAAAAAGGCAACATCCATTTAATATATAAAAGTTATATAAACTGTACATTTGTCAGGCTCTATTTTTTTTTTTTTTAATTTATAAAATTGTGATACATATAATAATATTTTAACAAGCATTTAAATACACCAAGTTTGGCGGCCGTGCCAGAGTGATTTCCTCTTCTAAAAAAAAATAAAAAGAAGGATTAGAATCACTGAGATTCATAATGAAGGGAAAAACGAAAAGCCCCCGTGTGGAAAATAGAATATTGCTGTAAGACACGGTAGAAAATACAAAGTCTGTAGTGCAGGGAGCCGTCTGTAATGTCCTGTACAGGGCAGGACTGCACCTGTATTGACCATCCCCTCCAGCCAGATGGAGGAGGTCACAAGATAAGTCTTTGATTGAGGATTTTCCGGTTAATTTCTGCTAGTGCAACGGAAAATACAAATGCTTTTTCATCTGAGAGGTTGGCATACATGTCCACTTCTTTCTCTTGTTTTTCTGGGGAAGGGAGGGGGAGAGGGAGAAAAAGAAGGGAAAGAAAGAGCGGAGTGGGACAGAGAGAGGAGAGCAGAGAGATGGGGTAGAAGGGAGAGAGGGCGAGAAAGAGGGGGGGGGGAGAGGGGAGAAGAAAGGAGAGAGAGGGGGGGGGGAGAGAAGAAAGAGAGAGAGGGGGGGGGGAGAGAAGAAAGAGAGAGAGGGGGGGGGGAGAGAAGAAAGAGAGAGAGGGGGGGGGGAGAGAAGAAAGAGAGAGAGGGGGGGGGGAGAGAGAAGAAAGAGAGAGAGGGGGGGGAGAGAAGAAAGAGAGAGAGGGGGGGGGGAGAGAAGAAAGAGAGAGGGGGGGGGGAGAGAAGAAAGAGAGAGAGAGAGGGGGGGGAAGAAGAAAGAGAGAGAGAGGGGGGGGGAGAGAAGAAAGAGAGAGAGAGGGGGGAGAGAAGAAAGAGAGAGAGAGGGGGGGGGAAGAAAGAGAGAGAGAGAGGGGGAGAGAAGAAAGAGAGAGAGGGGGGGAGAGAAGAAGAGAGAGAGAGAGGGGGGGGAGAGAAGAAAGAGAGAGAGGGGGGGGAGAGAAGAAAGAGAGAGAGGGGGGGGAGAGAAGAAAGAGAGGAGAGGGGGGGAGAGAAGAGAGGGGGAGAGAAGAGAGAGAGGGGGGGAGAGAGGGGGGGAGAGAAGAGAGAGAGAGAGAAGAGAGGAGAGAGAGAGAAGAGAGAGAGAGAAGAGAGAGAGAGAAGAGAGAGAGAGAGAGAGAGAGAGAGAGAGAGAGAAGAGAGGAGAGGGAGAGGGAGAGGGAGAGGGAGAGGGAGAGGGAGAGGGAGAGGAGAGGGAGAGGGAGAGGGGAGAGGGAGAGGGAGAGGGAGGGAGAGAGAGAGAGAGAGAGAGAGGGAGAGAGAGAGAGAGAGAGAGAGAGAGAGAGAGAGAGAGGAGAGAGAGAGGGAGAGAGAGAGGGGAGAGAGAGAGGAGAGAGAGGGGAGAGAGAGGGAGAGAGAGGGGAGAGAGAGGGGAGAGAGAGGGGAGAGAGAGGGGGGACAAAGAGAAAAGGAGAGAGGGGACAAAGAGAAAGAGGGGAGAGAGGGAGAGAAAGGGGAGAGGACAAAGAGAAAGGGGAGAGGGACAAAAGAAGAAAGGGGAGAGGGACAAAGAGAAAGGGGGAGAGGGGACAAAGAGAAAGGGGAGAGGGACAAAGAGAGGGGGCAGGAGCAAGGGGGGGACAAAGAGAAAGGGGAGAGGGACAAAGAGAAAGGGGAGAGGGACAAGAGAAAGGGGAGGGACAAAGAGAAAGGGGAGAGGACAAGGGACAAAGAGACAGGGAGGAGGGGGGAAAGAGAAGGGAGAGGGGAGAGGGAAAGAGAAGCGAGAGCTGGAGTGGGACAGAGGAAGAGGAGGGCAGGTGGGGTGGTGAAAGAGAAAGAGAAGAAATATAAAAAGTGCATCTTTTACCATCTAGCTGAAGCATAATAATTACTGGAATACAATAACTGTACTAGTCATTCACCTCAAGTCACAGAACACATAGAAAATTGAACTGCAACACTAGACACAACTGTTTATTTCGGAAAGAGGGGGAACATTTATAACTTCTATTATCATTTTTTTTTTTTTTAAATGACTGTCTGTGTACATTGCAGAGATTTCCTCGATCATATCCCGTTAGCTAAAGTATGATTGTTATTTATTTCATAAAACAGAGAAGTTCTAACCCAGTCCTGTTATTTAAAGATTCCTTTTTTGCCATGTGAGTGTTGGAGAGATTCTGCTCATCTCCTGGCAGCCGGTAGAGAGTTTGAGGAAGGTCAGATTTACCGGACTGTCCTCCTAGATCTATGGCCAGCCTTGGAATCCAGTTGAAGGTTTGTATGTATTATCCAGCTTCAGCTGGCTGCTTTCCCCTCTTATGGTTATTATAGTTATTTATTTGTACTCTATATCCATTTTGAATGGTTGAAAAATTATTTTTGTTTTATAGGTTATGAAATATCTGAAAATTAAATTTACTGCTGCAAATTTAACACAATATAGTGTGTTAGCCAAGGAAGTCTGTAAACAGATCATTGTATCCTTTTCCTTGCTCAAGCTGTCCCCAGCAAGTTCTAATTTCCACACTGGAAAGTTTTCACACTGTGGAGACTTCATGGTTATTTAGCAACACTTTTATCTTTTATATTTTTACTACCCAATGGAAGCCTTTTTGTTCATTTTTGTTTTGCAGTAAAGCTGCCTATGAGGGGTAAATATGTTCCGTTGGGGAGAGAGGGCATTAAATTGAACCCGTTACCTTACCCCACACAGGTTCATTTTAACCACTTCCAGCCCGACCTATTGCAAAATGGCGGCCGGGCGGGACCTTCGTCGTTCCGGGTGGATGTCCTATGATGTCCTCCTAGAAGGCGACCACAACGCAGGAAATCCTCTGCAGGCGCAATCTGTCACCGGTAGTGTCCACAGGGCACTGCCAATGACAGATCGCTGTACAAACCTGCTGACAGAACCATGTGATCACTGTGAACAATCGGAGCAGAACACATGACATTTGTAATCAATGGATGGTTTTCTTTCATGCCATCCAATGTGTACATTTGTGTTGCTATTGGTGATTGGTCACAGTACTCACATGGTACAGACAGGGCCAATCCCAGCCCATTTGTACCACGTGATTAGCTATGGCCAATCACAGCTAATCACAATACACACTGAATGAATCAGTTTCAATCAGTAAACATGGTTGTATATACCAATAAAATTCATTGTTATAACCAACCATAAGGTGTTGAAAAATCTGTAAAAAGAAAAAAGAAAAAAATCTTGATTACTTCCCCAGAGTAGTACAGTGTTACTATGGTAATGCCCCGTACACACGATCGGAATACTCATCGGAAGAAGCTCTGATGGTTTTCCCGACGGAATTCTGCTCAAGCTGTATTGCCTACACACGGTCACACTAAATTCTGATTGTTTAGAGCGTGGTGACGTACAACACGTACGACGGGACTAGAAAAAGTAAGTTCAATAGCCAGTAGCCAATAGCTTCCGTCTCGTAATTGAATCTGACCATGCGTGATTTTTGGCGTGTTGGAATTGCATACACACGATCGGAATTACAGATAGAAAGTTTTTCCGTTGGGAAAATTGAGAAAATGCTATCAATTTTTGGCTGGCGGGAATTCGGACAGGTAAATTTCTGATGGAGCCTACACACGGTCGCATTTTCCGATGAAAAGCTCTCATCGGTCTTTTTCTGGCCGGAATTCCGATCGTGTGTACGTGGCATCGCACTGTATTGCTCTGGGTTTTGTTACATACTGTCACCTGTCTGTCTTCCTGATCACCGCCACACCAATCATATGGTGACACTGCGCTGCACTAGTGACAGTATGTTAAAAAAAAAAAAAATTGTGAGGCCGACAGTACATCAGGATTGTGGACAGACGAAATAAAACACAGATTTGGGTTATTTTCACCAAAGAAATGGAGCAGAATAAATTTCGGCCTAAATCTACGAAGAAAAGTTTATTTGCAACATTTTATATTTTAACATTTTAAAAAAGCAACTTTTCTTTTTTTTTCTTTTAACATTTTCGGTCTTTTTTCAGTTAGCAAAAAATTGAAAATAAAAACGGTAGTGATTAAATACCACCAGGGGAAATCCATTCGTATTTAAAAAAAATATATATATAAAAAAAAAAAAAAAAAAAAAAAAAAAAAAAAAAAAGATAAAAATTTGGGTACAGTGTTGCATCAGTGTTGCATCGTCAAAGTGCGACAGGGCTGAAAGCTGAAAATTGGGCTGGTCAGGACGGGGGGTGAAAGTGAAGTGTATTGAAGTGATTAAAAGGAGTTGTAAAGTCAGAAAGGTTTTTTTTTATCTTTATGCATTAAAATAAAAAGCCTTCTGTGTGTGCAGCAGCCCCCCCTCAGCACCCCCAATACATACCTGAGCCCCATCTCTCTTCAGTGATGTCCACAAGTGTCTTGGCCGTTCGAGGCTCTTCCTCCTGATTGGCTGGGACACAGCAGCGGCACCATTGGCTTCCACTGCTGTCAAAGTCAGTTAGCCAAACCAGGAAAGAGAGGGGGCCGGGCCGGACCGCAGCTCCGCGTCTGAATGGACATAGGGAGCTGTGACTCGGCTCAGGAGCCCCCATAGCAAGCTGCTTGCTGTGGGGGCACGCCACAGGAGGGAGGGGCCAGGAGCACCGAAGAGGGACCTGAGAAGAGGAGGATCCGGGCTGCTCTGAGAAAATCCACTGCAACAGAGCAGGTAAGTATAACATGTTTGTAAAGACTTTTTTTTTAAAAATAAAAATAACAAATTACTTTAAGGTCACGAACTCATGCTTTACCAGGGTTCCTCCAGAGGTTGCTTGGGGTTCTTAGAGCTGTGGGAAAAGACAGATTGATCTACCACCTGTAAACACTACCCAATGTGGGGGGGAGGGGGCCACTGATATGTGATGTAATTCACTTCCACACTGATCACCAGTGGGCATTTCACCACTGACCATCAGTGTAATGAAGGCCTTTTTCATTGACCACCTATGTAAGGAAAGGGGAAGGGGTTTCTGCCGGCCACCAATGTAAGAGCATTTCTTCAACAACTACCATTGATGGAAAAAAAAAAGAAGGCAACTAAGATTTCCAACGGGGCAGGAAGGTTAGGTCCGTACTCCTTGACACTAGGCAAAAAAAAAAAACTGAGCTGCCTCTAGCAGATGAAGGGGATTACGCCACCAGCAGGGGGAGCCCCTGTGCAATGCTATCGTTTCTGTGCCTGGTGTCCTTCTCCTGATGGTGGATCTATAACCCAATGGTCAAGATCCAAAAATCTGAGATTTGTCCTTCAATGGAGGGAAGAGAAAGTTATACAAGAGAATTATAAAAATACAGTCAGTATTGCAAGCTTCATTGTTAAAGAAAAATGTTACAATTACCACACACTTTTTTTTTTGACAAATGATTTTGAAACTAAAAACAGCAGAATAGTCGACATCAAACCAGCCCCATTGCTCACCAGAGCAATCTCTCCCACAATGCAATTGCTCGCCAGCAATCACCTTACCTTCTCCCATCCCCTGCTGCCTCCTACTCCCGCGGTCTGTTCTCAATGATCTGGATTCGTCGCTGCTCCCTGCTGACGGTCTGTCAAATACGGTCTCCTTGAGGCTTCCAGGCGCCGCTGCCGGGTAAGACTAATGGGTTAGGGTTAAAGCTGCAGCAGGAGGGAGGGGTGAAGCGTGATGTCAGCAATGGAAGGAAAGGTGGTGGTGGTGGGGGGAGGGGGGGTGTTAGCTTTAGGAGGGGGGGGGGGGTTAAAAAAATCTTAAAGCCCATTAACATTCCCTTTTAAATAACTAAAACCCTCAAACAATACAAAACGCATAAAGTAAAATGTTAAACTTTCATTTAAACCAAAAACATAATTTAAATGCATTAAGTCAATCGCCTTCTTGATCAAAAACTGTCTCTGGATGTGAAAAGCGGGGTGGAAGCGATGCAGGAATTAAGAAGCTGGATAGGCAAAGGTTGCAGCAGCGTTGTCAGGCTGGGGAGTCCAAGCAAGTTAAAGGGGTAAGCAAGGTTAGGGATGTGCGTGGGGGTGGGGTGGCAGAGGGGAGGGGAAGGGTCTGGCCTAACCTAACCTCCACTTATTAGCAAAGAGCTCATTAGGCCAACTGCTTGAAATGTATTATTTTAACAACATGATTCTCAAGCAGCAACTAAAACACAACTAGTTCTTAAAGCAGAGTTCCACCCAAAAGTGAATTTCCGCTTATCTAATTTGCCCCTCCCCCATTGGTGCCACATTTGGCACCTTTAGGGGGGGGGGGGGGTAGCTACCTGTTTTTGACAGGTACCCTGTCCGCACTTTTGCTGGACCTCGTTGCAGCAAGGTATGTTGGAGGTTCCAGCCCTCCTTCCTCTGCTGCCGGGCCAGTAAAAGAGCGAAGCGTGCATAGTAGGGACCCGGCTGTGAAGCCGCAAGGCTTTACAGCCAGGTTCCCTTACTGACAATGGTGGCAGCAGCAGCACCCGACAGCAACATCGCCTGGGGCACCAAAATCGCGGAATTCCTGGAACTCATCTTTAAAGAGCGAACGTCTTTTTGCAACTCCCCTGAAAACCCAACTATAAATCAGATAGAATGTATCAAAACAAAATGTGCATAGTTCTTTTATTCTTAAGTCTGACTGACTGATAAGGGGTGTGTGAGACCTCTGCTTCCATAAGTTCTGAATATAACATGTTTCGAGGGTAGTACCCGCTTCCTTAGATGTTCTGGCCATGAGAAAGCAGGTACTACTCTCGAAACACGTAAGACAGTCAGAGGATCCTGGTGGTGTCCTTCAAGTTTAGGAATGCGCTGAGGGGACTTGAAGCTAATGCTTAACTTGATGCAATAGGGTTGATTTACTAAAACCGGAAATGTAAATCTAGTGCACTTTGCATAGAAATCAATCAGCTTTCAGGGTTTTTGTCAAAGCTTAACCTCTTCATGACCATGCTATAGCTGATTCATGGCCGATTGTGATCACGCTGTTGCATGCCCCCCTGCGGCATTCCTTTCCACACGCTGACAGGAGGAGACGCAATAACCAGAAAATCCACACTGATAATCAGGGAACCGATTACAGTGCCGCCCCAACAGTGCCCATCAGTGCTGCCTGTCAGTGCCACCCAATCAGCCCACATCAGTGAAGGAGAAAAATACTTATTTACAAATTTTTTATTCAAAACCTGGTTTTGACAGGTACCCGCTCCCACTTCCAGGTAAGATCGATGTACGGCCCCTCCTCAATACCCCTCACAGTCTTTGGGACACACACAGGTTCCAAAAGACCACAGAACAAATCACAAAAGCACAGCGCGACTTGCCCATGCTTGTCCCTGGCTTCACTGCCAGTTTCCCTTAGTGAAAATGCCGATGCCTGCACCCAAAGCCGATTGAAGAATCGGCTCGCATGCCGACATCGCTGGATCCCTGGACAGGCAAGTGTCCTTATATTAAAAGTCAGCAGCCACAGTATATGTAGCTGCTGACTTTTAATTATTTGGTGGGAAAATTCAAGCTCCTCTTTAAAAAGCAGGCTCCAGCAGCCGATTATAAAAGCTTGCAAGGACCCTGGTGGCCATTCTCCCTGGGACAGAATGTTCTAGGAAACCCAACAATTTATGGGTGACACTGGACTAGGTGGTGAGGGGGAATCCACCAATGGGGACACTTGTTCCAGTGAAGAAATAGGATTTCCTTTGACACTGGGGAGATCTCCACTCACTTCCTGTTGTGTAACTGGGACAGGGCATGAAAAAAATTCTCCTTGATGGGGGTAAAGACAGCCAAAAAAAAAAAAAACTGATGGAGGTTCCGACCCTTCCCAGCTCTATAAGGAAAACAAAAAAAAAAAAAAAAAAAGTTTTGGCTGCAGTTGAAGTTGCCTTTGAGGGCGAGTTTTTAGTCTGAAGACACAAAGGGAGGAGTCTAGGATGCATGCGGGAATTTGACAAAATGTGATGTTCAGAAGACCAAGGCTAAGGCTCGGTTCACATTGCTGTAACTTGGGATCCAACCTGTGAGACCCCCAAGTCGCTTGACATGTGAAATCGCATGTTATTCAATGAGAGCGGTCTTAATCAGCACTACTGAAACCGCTCCGACTTTGGAAAGAGGTTTCTGTACTACTTCAAGGCAAATTCTATCCGACTTGTGCCCATAGACTTTAATGGAAGTCGCCTCCAAGTCTGATCCTCATCTTAACTGATGTGATTTGGATCCGACACTACAGGAAGATTACCTAAAGCTGCTTCAAAGTCGCCTGGCATAGTCGCACTGCAGTGTGAACCGAGTCTAATGAGACCATGGCAGGAGGGGTTTGCTGTAATAATCCTTGGGGAGGGTGTTAAAAGTTGACAGACAAAGAAAACTCACCCACCGCAGCCAGCATGAGACATAATGACTGCAGTTTGGGCAGTAATTAATCAGTGCCACCAGCAACTACCATGTCAAACACTCGCAAATGTGATTATGTCACAGCAGTCGCTGAACGATGATTGCTGATTGGTTCCCGAGGGGGTGGGGGGGGGTTACCACACTGCTCTTCACCTCCTAACATAAGGCTGACTATGCTACAGTTATCATTTACTTGCAAGAATTACATTTTATCCTTCTTTTACCTTTAGCGCAATCTAATCAAGAATGTAAAATGACAAAAATCATAACAGGAGGATGCAATCATTTATGAAGAAATTAAGATTAATAATGATTATGTAGACACAGTACATTTATAAATCCAGGATGTGGTTCTCCACCCAAATCTCACATCATTATAGCAATAGATCCTGTAAACCAGGGGTGCCCAACCTTATGAAGAGTGAGGGCCACTTAAGCGACTTGGTAACCGGTCGCGGACCACAATGAGCGGAGCGGGTGGATGGCATGTTTGTGTCCATTCTGCATTTTGAGAGCGGACACGGATGCAGCCCACGATACCTTTTAGCGGATCGTATTGGAGGTAGAACATAAGTCGGTTTATGTCTGCCACTACTTAGAAATGAATAGAGGGTCCAATTGGTCGGACTGTCGCACTGCCCGTGTGAAAGGGGTCCAAGGCTGCTTTCACACTGATGCGCTGCGGTTTACCTGCACCACCAAAACCTTTGGCTTTCCTGCAGTTTGCAATAGACTTCTATTATATTCTGTAGGTTTGGTGCACTTTTAGAAAGCTCACCAAACTCGCAGGTAATAATAGAAGTCTATGGCTCAGTGCAGGTAACCCTGCAGGTAAATTGCTCTGCACCTGCGAATCAGTTTGAAAGTAGCCCAGTAACCACTGTAGAAAAGATATGCCCGTACATACACTGGGATTTAATAACAGTATTCTTTCTATTCTATCCCAGAGCAGGAGGTCGTGGGACACATGTGGCCCCCGGGCCACTGGTTGGGCACCCCTGCTGTAAACAGAATGACCCTTTCCTCTGCTCCAGGCCCACTGAAGGGAATGGATGGAGGTCTGAATTCATGAACAGCAAACAGTCTTTGTTTAACACGGCAAGTATCCGAGACTGAGAAAATTATACACTATATTGCCAAAAGTATTGGGACCAGTGGCGGCTGGTGTTTTTTTTTTTTAGCCCCCCCCCACCTCAGCTTGCTGTCTGCCGATTGGTCCGGTACTTACCCCATCTAGGTGGAGTGGCTGGCTGCAGCTCTGGTGTCCTCCAGCACGGTGGTCCCCATCTAGGTGGTGAGCGGCAAGTCTCCTCCAGCATGGTTGTTTTCCACCGGGCGTCTCCTCTTCCTAGGCGCTAGGTGCCCAATAGGATCGCCTGACGTTTTGGCCTCCCCCGATTGGCACGGAGGAAACTTAATGTGAAAACAGCGAATACTCATTCTCTAGCATCACACAACTGGGTGGGATCGGGAGCAGTGCCTCTGGCTCTAATCACATGCTTCAAACAAAAAAAAAAAAAAAAAAACACAGCTCCGCCATTGGAATCCATAGTCAGGCACCCTCTATGTAGATCAGGGGGCCGGACGCATGGATGGGGGGGGGGGGGCGCCACTAATGGACGGTCCGCCACCGATTCGTACGCCTGCCTTTACACACACACACACACAAACTGTAATGGCATCCCAGTCTTAGTCCGCAGGGTTCAATATTGAGTTGGCCCACCCTTTGCAGCTATAACAGCTTCAACTCTTCTGGGAACACTGTCCATAAGGTTTAGGAGTGTGTCTATGGGAATGTTTGACCATTCTTCCAGAAACTCATTTGTGAGGTCAGGCGATGATGTTGGACGAGAAGACCTGGCTTGCAGTCTCCGTTCATCCCAAAGCTGTTCTATGAGGTTGAGGTAAGGTCTCTGGAGGCCAGTCAAGTTCCTCCACCCCAAAACTCTCTCATCCATGTCTTTATGGACCTTTACATTCAGCGTTTCACATGCAAATTTGACACTTAAAATGCACCTGAACAGGACTGAAAAATGCACCGGACCCTTTTCTTTAATTTGCACTGCAACCGGCCTGCATATATGTCAACAAGCTCCACTGAAAGCTGATCTAGTTCACGTTATGCAAATCAGATGCAGTTCAAAAATATGTGTGAACCAAAATCTAAAGCTGAACTCTGGGAATGGAAAGAAAAAAAATAAATAAAAAAAAAAAGGGAAGAAGTACTCTTGCAGTGGAGTAGTCCTGCTTGATCAGGCTCATGTACATATAGGCCAGTACAAAGAGGCCATCTTCACCTATAAAAGATGAACAGGTGTTCCATGCAGACTACAGGCTCAAATCAATGATAGGCAGCCAGGTGTACAGATCTGCACAGATCTCCATGCCCGCCCTGGAGAGAGCCTCCATGCCCGCCCTGGAGAGTACATGTGAATCACCCTCTGTTGGCTTTGAATTTCTCTCTGTGCACCTGTTGCAAATATTCCCGAACTTCCTGTTTGGTAAAACAGTTGTCAGCCAGACAGGAAGTAAGGCAAAAGCTCTCTTCCAAAGCCCTGGAGAGCAGCAATTTCTTTACAGGTGTTCAAACTAATCCACATGCCATGCAAAACTAAAAAAAAAAAAAAAAAAAAATTGTTTTGGCTGGAACATGCACTTGAATGTTGGTCATCGAGTAGAAGGCACTCTACTGACCAGCCTGACATCAGAAAGGTCCATTCTCTTCAAATGGTAAAGTAATAGGCAGTCCCCTTACGAGTCACACCACCATTTATAAAGGAGGCTCACCCCCCGCCCCCATGGCAGTACTAAAATGCAGAACCTTGGGTAGAGAACCTCTGGACAGTATGTAGTTACAGATACCTTTCTCCTCTTCCGGTTTCTTCGATGTAACGGTTTTCGGCCGCCCCCTTCCACGGCGCACTGCTTCCGATTGGCTATTGGATCTCGACCGCCGCCTGTTCTCCAGGTCTCTACTGACTGTAGAGATGATCCGCTCTCTTTTTATCCTTTCTGTCCGCCTTCTTTTAGGATCAGATCTGTTTTCTAAACAAAACCAAAGACAGGAAACTATATGAAGTATACGAGAAAAAAAAAAAAAAAACTGTCCAGCATAGGCGAGCCAATCTCATGACTCCAATGTGACAAAATAAGAAACGCTTCTACATAAAACCAGAACTTCTATTTTCTCCCTATTCGTCAGGTAAGTATAACATTGCAAGCATTTAGTTCTATCTGTTCTATAAGTGTAGAAATGTTGCTTTTGATCCTGCCCTAAATCCAGTGGGTTCCAAACTTCCAGTTAGCAATGTTTCCCAGCTATCTCTGTGGACTACAAAACACCTCCCTCCAATGTTCGAGGTAAAGGGGATCCCGACAGGGAGAAAGAAAAAAAAAAATGATATTATAATAAATTTATCTCTCTATTGTATTATATTGTATATATATATATATATATATATATATATATATATATATATATATATATATATATATATATATAGATTTGTTTCATCCTTAGGCGTGAAAGGGTTAAAGAGGAACTAAATTCTGGAAGCCGGGCACAAATATGCAGGCAGGGGGCAAAGGGCTGGTTACCAGTATTGTCTGTGGTCTCTCCGCAGTTGATCTCTCTCCTACCCCCCCCCCCCCCCCTTTACAGACTTTCTATGCCTTGTGCTGCACTGTTGCTATGTGGAGGCGGCCACCTTGGTAGAGGCAGGGCTTTTCTTCCTCATGTCAGATCCTCCAGTAAGGAGAACAGAGAGCAGCACGCTAGTGACAACTCCAAATCTGAATAAGTCAGAGGGACAGCAGTGCCCGAGATCTCACACTGCAGATATACAGCTATGAGGCTGCAGGCACACTCACATACCAGGAAGTGCACAGTGATCTGTCAGGAGGAATTGAAGACAAAAAAGGTACATCTCACAGGGTACTGCTTCAGCACACTTAACATTTCTAGATGTTCACGATCCACTTGCCGACTACCTAACCAAGGAATGTACGTCATGTTTTAGACTTTAATTACTGGGGTTATAGCGGCAGCTAGTCACCATAACCCCAGTTATCTTTTTTTTCTGTTAGGCAGTCGGCTTTCCAATAAAAGTGATCGCTGGGGCGCAAGATCACTTTTATAGGTGGCGGGAAAAGTGACCCCAGCCCCTCCCCCCGCTGCTTCTGAGCCGGAGTCGTCGGTAAGCCGGAACCGATCCAATGCGGCCGATGGCTAGGCAGGAAGTCGAGTAAGGACAAGATAGCCCCCCACTCAACTCTATGCCCTTGGAGGACCGGAGTGAGCTCTTATGTCACTTCTGGTTCTTGGGCTTAAAGTGGTTGTAAACCCTTACAAACCACTTTGACCTACAGGTAAGCCTAGATTAAGGCTTACCTGTAGGTCCAGGCAATATCTCCTAAACCTATATGGTTTAGGAGATATTTGCCAGAAAACGGGCACCGCTGTCTATGGTGCATGCGCCGTAGACAGCGGCGCGCAGGCGCACTGAGCGCGGCATTCTCAGCGACGGAGATGCCGCGTGTGTCGGCTCCCGTGCGCATGCGCGGGAGTGACGTCATCGCGGCTTCGCCGAATGACAGCGGCGGAGCTGCGAGACCCCACCAACAAGATGGATGCGGCGGACTACAGGGGACAGCGGCGACTTCGCTGGCTCCTGTGTCAGGTAAGTGACACATAATGGGCTACTATGCGATGCATAGTAGTCTGCTTTACCTTTGCAGGGAATGAAAGAGGAAGTAAACTCATCAGGGTTTACTTCCTCTTTAAAGACATTATTATTATTATTATTTGTTTTTTAAAGTCAAAATGTAATTTTTTTTTTTTGCTTTTTGGGTAATTTTCTTAGTAAGTTTCTAGCAAAAATACAGATTTTTACTTGTAAAACAAATGTTAAAGAAAGGTCTGGTCAGCAAGTGGCTATAACAAATCAAATCTTCACTTTGTAAGTTCAGGTTCACTTTAATGTTCTGTGCATCTCCTTTGCTCAGGTGGGACAATTAGGAGAGTTAAATAATAATAATATATAATAGGGTGAGAGGAATACCTGACGTGGGGTGTATCCGCTCTGTCTGTCTGGCATGTAGAAGTTTTCTACTTATAAATATGTAACCACAGGGACAGGACTTGCAGGCCACAGGAACCTGAAACACAAAAACACATTTCATAAGACCGATCCCAATCATCCCTATGGTTGTATAAAACGAAAATACTTTTTCTGAATTTGTGGAACTGCAACCAACTCTAAAGAACCCTCGGTACACCAGCAGTTATATATTTAAAACCCAAAATGGACTTTCTTTTCTGTTCCCCATTCCAGGAGCATCGGAACAAATAGTGAATTTTCTTTAGAAAACAGCCACAGTCTGGTTAGAAAAGCCAGTCCTTTGCCAACATGCTGCAGAGTGGGACCCTTGCTCTCTGTGTGGAAGCAGTGGTCTCTTTGCAGAGGTCAGGCACACCCTCTGAGGAGTCAAACTTAAAGCGGAGTTCCACCCAAAAGTGAAACTTCCGCTTTAAGCACTCCTCGCCCCCTTGCATGCCACTCTTTGGATGTCATTTTTTGGGGGGGTGGGTGAAAAAAGGGTACCTTAATTTTCAGAGAAACTTCCTGTCCCACTTCCTCCTTCCGCTTCTCGGCCGCCTAGGCGACTCCTCCTCTCTCCTTAGGTGGCCCCTCCCTCCCTGAAATCTTCTGGGACATGTCACATGATTGCATGGCCAATAGAGTGCAGCGCGACTTCCGCATGCACAGTGCGCGCCCGGCCGCGAAGCCGCAAGCTGTCACAGTTGCTATGACGGCGCCGCGGAGAGGAGGGGGAGAGGAGCGAGGCTCCGGGCAGCCACATCTCTGGACCGCAGAACAGGCGAGTGTCTGTTTATTAAAAGTCAGCAGCCACACATTTTGTAGCTGCCGACTCTTTTTTTTTTAGTATTAAAACACGGGTGGAACTCCACCTTGAAAGTTATTTTAAAATCGAGGAGAGAAAAAAAAAAAAAAAAAAACACACACACACACACGTTTATACTTACCTGCCCTGTGTAATGGTTTTGCACAGAGCAGCCCAGATCCTCCTCTTCTCTGGTCCCTCTTCCCTGCTCCTGGCCCCTCCCTCCTGTTCAGTGCAGCTCCATTTAGACACAGAGCCATGGCCCAGGCCCATCCCCCTTTGTCACCTCATTGGCTGACTGACTTTGACAGCAGCGGGAGTCAATGGCGCTGTGCTACCGTTTCAGCCAATGAGGAGGGAGAGTCCCAGGCAGCCGAGATACTCTTGCAACATCGCTGGAGCTAGAGGGACCTCGGGTAAGTGTTAGGGGGGCTGCTGCACACAGAATACGGTTTAGCCTAATGCATAGACTGCATTATAATATAAAAAAAACAAAAAACAAAACACTTCTGCCTTTACAACCACTTTAAATTCGCAAAGCTCATGCTTCCTGCTTTGACTTAGCAGGGGGGGGTTGTCAGGCCAGGTTTTTTTCTGTGTCCATGTGCAAAGTGAATGTGAATGGAAGTGACTTTATAATTATTAATCAGCTGCCGCACCTGCAGGGCTTGAGTGAGGAAAGGTGCAGAGTCTGCATCCCTGCAGAAGTGATTTCCCTTTGGGAGCATCTCACCAAAAATGACCTTTTTGTTGAGTGCCCAAAATCTGCCTTGTATTTTAGTACAGACTTCTGGGAAAATCAGTGAGCCAATCACACAAGCAGGAAATTACATTGGGGGGGGGTTGGTTATGTATGCCATCTGTGTACAGAATGTTTCTAGGCTGTCATATTGCATTTGATTGAAAATGACAGCGGCTGCATATTGAAAAGGTCATTTTTTTTTAAAAAAACATTCAATTACAATGTTACTCATGTTTTCCTTTTTTTTTTTTTTATTTCTTTTTTTTGTATTCTATTTGCCAATTTTTTTTTCCCCCCCAAGAAAGTTGGAGTTACCCTTTAACGTTACATAGCAGGAGGAAAAAAAATACATTTTTGAAGTCGCCAGAAAAAAGGTAAAATAGAAACAGCTAATTTTTCATGTTTTTTCAAGCCAAGCTATGTGAACGGGACTATGTAAGAAACCCAAGTACTGCAGTAGGTTTTCTCAGATGGCTGCAAAAAAAAAAGTGGAAATGCACTTTAAGCGGGAGATTAAATAAAATCCCTGCAGGGCTCGGCCTCTAGGAAAAGAAAAATCGCTAACTCCTGCATTTTCTGCAGTCATTTCGGCTCCCCTCCCCTCCCCCATGCAGCGGAATGCATGCTGTGTGACATGTGTTGTATTATCTATATACAGTATATATCCAATATTGCATGAAAACAAGGAATCTGGGCCGGAACAGAGCCACTAACTGGAAAGAGATGCAGGTAATGTGTATGCACTTTGCTCGCCCACCGATCTCCCCTGTTCACTGAACCCACGTCCTTGGAGCTCCCCAACCTGCCCGACACCAAGGACCAACCAACACTCTGCACAGGGCAGGGGCACTGGACCACAGATGGAGTGTCCCCAAGCTTCATCCCAACTCCTCCAGCGATGTAGGCTGCATAATTCACTGCTTGGGAGTAAAAAAAGTATTTGATCCCCTGCTGATTTTGTACGTTTGCCCACTGACAAAGAAATGATCAGTCTAATTTTATTGGTCGGTTTATTTTAACAGTGAGAGCCAGAACAACAAAAATATCCAGAAAAACCCATTTAAAAAAAAAAAAAAAAAGTTATAAATTGATTTGCATTTTAATGAGTGAAATAAGTATTTAATCCACTATCAATCAGCAAGATTTCTGGCTTCCAGTTGTCTTCTATACAGGTAATGAGCTGAGATTAGGAGCACTCTTAAAGGGAGTGCTCCTAATCTCAGCTTGTTATCTGAATTAAAAAAAAAAAAAAAAAGACACCTGTCTACAGAAGTAATCAGATTCCAATCTCTCCACCATGGCCAACGAGCTGTCCAAGGATGTCAGGGACAAGATTGTAGACCTACACAAGGCTGGAATGGGCTCCAAGACCACCGCCAAGCACCTTGGTGAGAGGGTGACAATAGTTGGTGTGATTATTCGCAAATGGAAGAAACACAAAATAACTGTCCATCTCCCTGGGTCTGGGGCTCCATGAAAGATCTCACCTCGTGGAGTTTCACCGATCATGAGAACGGTGAGGAATCAGCCCAGAACTGCACGGGAGAATCTTGTCAATGATCTCAAGGCAGCTGAGACCATAGTCACCAAGAGAACAATTGGTAACACTACGCTGTAAAGGACTGAAATACTGCAGCGACAGCAAGGTCCCCCTCCTCAAGAAAGCACATGTACAGGCCCGTCTGAAGTTTTCTAATGAACATCTCAATGATTCAGAGGAGAACTGGGTGAAAGTGTTGTGGTCAGACGAGACCAAAATCGAGCTCTTTGACATCAACTCAACTCGCTGTGTTTGGAGGAGGAGGAGGAATGGTGCCTATGACCCCAAGAACACCATCCCCACTGTCAAACATGGAGGTGAAAACATTAGGCTTTGGGGGGGCGAGGTTTCTGCTAAGGGGAAAGGACAGCTTCACCGCATCAAAGGGATGATGGACCAGGCCATGTACCATCAAACCTTGGGTGAGAACCACCTTCCCTCAGCCAGGGCATTGAAAATGGGTCGTGGATGAGTATTCCAGCATGACAATGACCCAAAACACACGGCAACGACAACAAAGAAGCAGCAAAAAAAAAAAAAAAGCACATTAAAAAGGTATTGGAGTGACCTAGGCAGTCTCCAGACCTTAATTCCATAAATATGTGGTGGGGGCTGAAGGTTCAAGTTACCAAACATCAGTCACAAAACTTTAAAGTGGATGTAAAGCCACTCTCATCCTTTCTAAACTACTTCCATAGTGGTCATCTATGATATACATGCCTCCTGCATGTATCCTTACCTGTCAAATGTCTTCCCTCTGTCTGTTACGAGACCCGAAAAACTGCAGATTCTGTGGGCGGGTCTGTTGTCCGAAGCTCGGTGGGTGGAGTCGTGATGTCAGTAGACTTCCCGCCCACATCTACATTTCCCTTGTCAACATGCATTTTCTCTTGTGTATTTCTTACACAACTTCTGCTATGATCACTAACATCCAGTCAAAACCCAGAAAAGTCACCACATGACATCAGCTTGCCCAATCATGCTGAGGTGTGGAGCAGCCAATCCTGGGAGAGCTGGAGAAGAAAGGAGGAGGGGATGGGAAGTACACTGAATGTCTCTCTCAGGTTCCTGAATGAGAGATGTAAACCACCTCTCACTCACAGAAAGGAGGAAGAACCGACTCTTATTTCTGTGTGTCAGTTTTTCTTAGGGCCGGTTCACACTGCAGGCGAGGCGAGGCGACTCCGACTTGCCTCGCCGCGACCTGCCGCGGCCTCAGCGGCGACTTGCAAATGACTTCTGTATAGAAGTCAATGCAAGTCGCCCCGAGGTCGCCCAAAAGTAGTAAAGGAACCTTTTTTCTGAGTCGGAGCGACTCGAGTCGCTCCTGTCAGAACGGTTCCATTGTACAGAACGGGGGCGACTTGCGAGAGCGAGGCGAGGCGAGTCGTGTCGCCTCGCATCGCCCGCTGTGTGAACCGGCTCTTACTGAAAAAAAAAAAAAGATAAGAGGACTGCTCAGAGCTGAATTAACTCTTCGTGGCGAGACTGGGCACAGATTACATGCAAACCTATACTGTACAAGGTGCAAGCCTTAATTTAAAAAAAAAAAAATGGGTTTACTTCCACTTTATGATAGAGTAGTAAAGGTTTTTTTCAGATTCACACTTGCCTAGGTGGATGCTGCATCGGTCCCTCTGCACTGAGAGCTGAGCAATCGAACACCACCAATCGCTCATTTTCAGAGCTTGGTGAGCAGAGAGTTGTATTCTGTTCATTCACAGCTCTCTGCTCTGCTCCCTCCTCGCTCACTTGAGCGCTGGGCTGTGGGCGTCCGGCTCAGGCTCTCATCGGCTCGTTAAGAGGCTGAGCCTAGTGTCAGTCCAGGCACCTGGTGGATCCCGACTTTGTTGCAATGACGCCGTGCCTGGACTGACTTCTGTGCAGCAGACTTCAGCCCGCTCTCTGCTGCAAACGGGTCACAGGAGTGCAAAAAAAAAACGGCACAGCTGTTATCCATAGGAGAAGTACAGCCAAACTCAGGCTGGACTTCTCCTTAAGACCCCTTTCACACTGAACTGCCTAGGGCGTTAGTGGTAAAGCTGCGCTATTTTTAGCACCGCTTTACCATCGTTTTAGTGGCGCTATTCGGCCGCTAGCGGGGTGGCTTTAACCCCCGCTAGCGGCCAAAAAGGGTGTAAATCCACCCACAAAACACTGCCAGAGCAGCGTTTTTGCCGGCGGTATCTCAGCGCTTGCCCATTGATTTCAATGGGGAGGAGCGCCGAGTTCAACGCTGTTCACTGATCCAAAGAAGCTGCTGGCAGGACTTTTTGTGACGCCCTGCCAGCGCACCGCTCCACTGTAAAAGCACTCAGGCTTTCACACTGGAGTGAATGGAGCCGCTTTTTCAGGCGCTATACATGCGCTATTTTTAGCGCTGCAGCGCCTGAAAAACGCCCGCAGTGTGAAAGGGGTCTCAATGACCCGGAGAGGATCTGCAAAGAGGAGTGGGGCAAAATCCCTCCTGAGATGTGTACAAACCTGGTGGCCAACTACAAGAAACGTCTGACCTCTGTGGATTGCCAACAAAGGTTTTGCCACCAAATACTAAGTCATGTTTTGCGAAGGGATCAAATACTTATTTCACTCATTAAAATGCAAATCAATTTATAGCTTTTTCGAAATGCGTTTTTCTGGATATTTTTGTTGTTATTCTGTCTTTTACTGTTAAAATAAACCGACCAATAAAATGATAGACTGATCATTTCATTGTCAGTGGGCAAACGTACAAAATCAGCAGGGGATCAAATACGTTTTTTCCCCCCTCACCGTTTTTTCCACCCCCCCTCAGTTCCTCTATTTTTCGGGAAATATCATGCTGGTTACGCGGGTCGCAGGACAGACTTTCCTTATACAGCTGTACACACATTCTGTGAACCTTTAGAGAAGTTTTATGACTTCCCAGCAATGAGGAACATGTGCCGTTTTATGTTGTGAAAGCTCATAAAACACAACACATACTTCAGACAGCTGTATACTCCCAACGAGCCGACACCACCATCACCGAGGATTTTTGTTTTCCACAGAAATAGGCTTTAAAAGTATACCTGAAGGCAATTATGTTTTTGTTTTTCATTGAAGGGAGAGGGATTAGAGCCCCTGTAAGATTGTTGATTTTTTGTTTTATTTTATTGCTGTCTTTGTCTCTGTTAGGGAGATTTCCCCTCTCTATTTGTCTGGTATACCATTATCACTGAGCGTTAATGTATAATATAATCCCAAAAGTTGGGTTGTCAGAACAGAACATGAAGAGGGGAAACCTTCCAATGGGGACAATGGTTCTGGTGACCCCCTTGTTTCATCAGATTACACGTCACATTTTGTAACAGAAGCGACATTTTGTCACCGCCATCTTGCTACACCCTGTGCTCATCCACAGTAAGGATACAGTGAGAAGGCGACAAGCGGACATCTTGTTACACCCACCGGAGTTGCATTTCACACTTATTTTTAACAGTAAACAGTTTATATAATGAAATACAGTATTTAGAAATCCGTCAGTCTGTTTTGATGTTCATTTTACAAAGTAGCAGTGTTCTGTCATATTATCAAACCTGTTAGATCAGCAGGTTTAAAACTCTGCTTTTAACCACGTCCCGACCAGCGCACGCCGATGTACGTCAGCAGAATGGCACGGGCAGGCATATTGGCGTACAGGTACGTCCAATCTTAAATGCCACCGCCATGTATGTTTATAATTATATATATATATATATACACACACACACACACACACACACACACACACAGGGGTTCTAATTCTCCCTTGCTCTGTCTAAATTGAAAAAAAAGTTTGAAAAAAAAAAAATGGCACCGATGCCACCACATTCTTACTGCTCCAGATGCCTCCTTAGCAAGCCTAATGCCAAGACAACGCCTGTGTGCATGCACTCCTAAGCTGAACTGTGTGCATCCATAGAAACACACAGCACTGGTAAGCCACACCCCCAACCCCTTCCTATGGCTTCAGCTACTCTCAGTGTCTCCTGTGAGACCAGACAGTGAGAGGAGTGATGTTGGAGGCAAAGCAGGGCTGGAGTGGTGACAAGGGCCATTTAAGTATTTATGGATGGGGGTAGGTAGGACAGGTAGTGGTTAGTGTTCATTACATTGACTAAAACATTTGATGACCAAATTAATACTATTTTAGTCAACTAAAACAATCGAGACGACCAAAATACAACTAAAATGGCATTTTAGTAAAAAAATAAATAAAAGAAGGAGTAGGACTAAAGCTTAAAGCGGTAGTAAACCCGCACATTTTTTTTTTTTAAACCTGCAAAGCAAAAGGCATAATGAGCTAGTATGCACCGCATACTAGCTCATTATGAAATACTTACCTTAGAAGGAGGCCCCGACATCTGGCCCAATCCACGCCAAGGGAGCCGACATGCTCCCTCAGCGTTTCTTCCGGGTATCGCGGCTCCGGCGCTGTGAGTGGCCGGAGCCGCGATATCGTCACTCCCGCGCATGCGCGCGGGAGATTTCAGTCCGGCCGCTCGGCTGCTGCCGGATTTTGACGGCGAGAAACCCCTTGTGCGCATGCGCCGCTGCAGTCAGCGGCGCATACCGAGGGGAATATCTCCTAAACCGTACAGGTTTAGGAGATATTTTTTTTACCTACAGGTAAGCCTTATTATAGGCTTTCCTGTAGGTAAAAGTTAAAAATGTGGGTATACAACCACTTTAATTGAAATTTGACTTCAAATTTAACACTGGTCTGTAGTGCATGTTCAAACCATAAATAATAACATATTCTATTTTTCACTCCAGCAGTATATAAAGAGTTTGGAAATTGTAGAGAAATGCCTAAATAATTCATTACATTCTTGAAACTTCAATAAAAATATTGAAAACAGAAAAAATACATTACAATTTACATTACAATGACATGGGTCAGATGGTAGACGCACAAACAAGGAACAAAGCGTTACTAGACTTACTGATTCCAACAATACAGACTGATCACAGATGTGGAAATACGGAGCAATTTAGGAAACAGCAATCACAGGTCAATTAGTGTCAGCATAAATCACACAAATAGGAAACATAAGGGGAATACAAAGACACTGAATTTCAAAAGAGCCAACTTACCTAAATAAACTCCTTGCTAGAAGATATTAAATGGGATAAAATCTTAGGAACAAAGCACACAGAGGAAAAATGGGTGTGTTTTAAGAAAATATTAAATAAATGTATTAGCCAGTGCATCCCAATGGGAAATAAATTTAAGAGAGTGAATAAAAGTCCTGGGTGGCCTAACTCCAACATAAAAATGCATATAAAAGCAAAAAGGAGAAGGCCTTCAAAAAATACAAGGCTGATGGAACATCATCAGCATTTCCACTTTACAAAGAATTCAACAAGAAACTTAAGAGTACAATCAGGGCGGCTAAGATAGAACACGAAAGGCAAATAGAGGAGAGTAAAAAAAAAAAAAAAAAAATAGTAAAAGAGGGAGGTCAGATCATATTGGCCCCATAAAGAATGATGACAAAAAGGTACTGAAATTATTCTTCTCCTCAGTTTTCACAAGGGAAACGGGGAGATTCAGTAACCAAAAACGGCAGTGTATATCCTCATGACACATCACAGGAAGCACCCTCATGGCTAACAAAGAATGGAATTAGGAATAGACCTGGAAAAAACGTAACATTAATAAATCACCGGGACCAGATGTCTTGCACCCTAGGGTCCATAAGGAACTCAGTCAAGTAATTGCCAGACCATTGTTCCTAATTTTTACTGACAGTCTACGGACTGGAATGGTACCAGCTGATTGGCTTTTCTCCAATGTAGCTCCAATATTTTTTTTTAAAAAGGACCAAGATACGTCCCTGGGAATTACAGACCAGTTAGCCTAACATCAATAGCATGCAAGCTCTTGGAGGGGATGAGAAGTGGCTATATACAAGATTTTAGTAATGAGAACGGTATCATTAGCAGTAATCAGCATGGATTCATGAAGAATTGTTCTTACCAGAACAATCTATTAACCTTCTATGAGGAGGCGAATGGCCATCTAGATAAAGGAAGGCCCGTAGACGTGGTGTATCTGGATTTTGCAAAGGCATTTGACACAGTTCCCCATAAACGTTTACTGTACAAAATAAGGTCCGTTGGCATGGACCATAGGGTGAGTACATGGATTGAAAACTGGCTTCATGGGCGAGTTCAGAGGGTGGTGATAAATGGGGAGTACTCGGAATGGTCAGGGGTGGGTAGTGGCGTCCTCCAGGGTTCTGTGCTGGGACCAATCCTGTTTAATTTACTCATCAACAGCCTAGAGGATGGGGTAAACGGCTCAATCTCTGTATTTGCAGACAATACTAAGCTAAGCAGGGCAATAATTTCTCCGCAGGATGTGGAAACCTTGCAAGAAGATCTGTACAAATGAATGAGGCGGGCAACTACATGGCAAATGGGGTTTAATGTAGAAAAATGAAAAACAATGTATTTGGGTGACAAAAATATGAATGCAATCTATAGACTGGGGGGAGAACCTCTGGGGGGGGGGGGGGATCTAGGATGGAAAAGGACCTGGGGGTCCTAGTAGACGATAGGCTCAGCAATGGCATGCAATGCCAAGCTGCTGCTAACTAAGCAAACAGAATATTGGCATTAAAAAGGGGATCAACACCAGAGATAAAACGATAATTCTCCTGCTCTACAAGACTCTGGTCCAGCCGCACCTGGAGTATGCCGTCCAGTTCTGGGCACCAGTCTTCAGGAAGGGGGTACTGGAAATAAAGCGAGTACAAAGAAGGGCAACAAAGCTACTAAAGGGTCTGGGGGACCTCTGCTATGGGGAAATACTACAAGCATTGAACTTATTCTCTCTGGAGAAGAGACGCTTGAGAGGGGATATGATTTCAATGTACAAATACCGTACTGGTGACCCCACAATAAAGATTAAACTCTTGCGCGCCAAAAAAATGTAAAGAGACACACGGCCATCCACTAAAATGAGAAGAGAAGCGGTTTAACCTTAAACTGCGTAGAGGGTTCTTTACTGTAAGAGCGGTAAGAATGTGGAATTCCCTTCCACAGGTGGTGGTCTCAGCGGGGGGCATCGATAGTTTCAAAAAAACTCTTAAACACCTGAACGACCACAACATACAGGGATATACAATGTAATACTGACATATAATCACACACATAGGTTGGACTTGGACTTTTTTTCAACCTCACCTACTATGCAATTTAAATAAAACCATTAGATTTCAGACAACTAAATACGACCAAAACTAAAATGCCATTTTAGTCAAAAGACTAAAACTAAATCGAAATTTTCTGCCAAAATTAACACTGGTAGTGGGGCAGTTTTTCACAATGAAAGCATTAAGGTAAAAAAATAATAAAATAAAAACCCCTTTTGTCTTTAGAACCACTTTAACCCTTCCCTCCACTCTACAAAGCACAAAAGCTTTGATCCAGCCAAACCTGCAACCCAGAAAAGCTTTTGTTTAGGCTGTAGCTGTTCTTTGAAGGCGAGGAGATAAATAATAGATGATATTTGCAGAATATTTTATCAGCTGCAATGTCTCCGCGCTCGGCGATACTCCGGAACCCTCTGCGGATGGCGCAGTCTTTTAATAAATGAATGCAGCAGTGTTCTCAACATAATCAGAATCCACCAACACAGCACAACGGTCTAAAATAAGATTAAATACGCAAACATGAAATCAATCTGATGGAAAAAAGAAATGCAAGCAGTCTGTGCTACTAAAAAACATTACAGCAGAGGGACCAGCAAACATCCGTTCTTGGAATGCAGACTGAGGATTAAAAACGCAGAGCGATCTAGGAAAAATAGATTCCAGAGCCTGGAAAATATGGAGCAACTCACTGCCATGGGGCCAAGAATTCAGAGAGAGGACAAAACTAAACTTAAGGGAAGAACACAGAATATATAATAATATCAGAATAATGATAATAATAATAATAATAATAATAATAATAATATGGTACCTAAGTATCAATGTGCATTTAGAACTCTAACATATGGTTAACTGATTGTTGGGTTTATCACCAGGCTCTCTCTTCAACATGTCTAATTCTTCTTTGTACTGTACAATGCACACTACTTTCTAAAAATAATTAAAAAAAAAAAAAAATATATATATATATATATATATATATATATATATATATATATATATATATATATATATATATATATATATATATATATATATATATATATTTTTTTTTTTTTTTTTTTTTTTTTTTTTATTTCCTAATGTTTTTGGGATCAGGCTTTAATACTTTTTTTTTTTTTTTTTTTTTGGCGGGCTAGCAAAAAAAATATATTTTTATTTTATTTTTTATAAAACATAATAATAATAATAATAATAATAATAATGAATGCACCAACATAATGGCCTGCCGAAAATTAGCTGCCGATAATAGGCTGATCAGCATTTGCTGATTAACAAAATAATAAAAAAAAAAAAAAGTGCAATGGGCGCTGAAAAACGACCGCAATTTTACGGTGCGTTTTTCATAGGTCATGTGACTCAAAAACAACAAAACCCGGGTGCATTTTTGAAGCAATTTTGTCACATTTTCAATGGGGGGGTGCATTTTTTTTTTTTTTTTTTAAACGGACCAAATATGCACCAAAAATTCAGCAAATCAGGAACACCCCAACGGATGTGCAACGGACCAGTGTGAAGACATACACAGAATTTAAAGCAATGCATTTTCCTTGAGTTTCTCCTCTCTCGCTTTTTATAAAAAACGCAAAATTCTTGAAAAACTGCTCAGTGTAAAAGCAGTCCATCGGCCGAAAAGGTGCCATTAGTGGCAGAGAATAAATTTATATTAATTTAAATTCACGATATTAAAAAGGTTGAGTATAAATACAATAATATATATATATAAATATATATATTATATATATATATATACATACATATACATATACATATACACACACACAACCTTTTTAATTAATATGTATGAATGAATAAAACTTTTTTTTTTTTTTTTTTTAAACTGTCCATTTTGGCTTTCGGCTAAGTGCATCCTGAATTTTCATTTCAGTGCACCACAAATTTTTATTATAATAAATATATTTAACAGTCTATATTATATTTTTAAAAAGTAAACACACACACATATTATATTAAGTTTTAGAAATATAGAATTATTTTTAAATCACAAAATCTATAAACTTTTATACATTAAAAATATACAGCTTTCTGTGTATACACTGTCAAATAAAATATAGAACATAAAAAAATAATATAAAAAACAATATGTCAAATAAAATTAATTCTAAGAAGATATTTTATTTGATATATTATTTTTGAAAAAAAAAATGTTAGGTTCTAGATTATACGGTTATTTTTATACAGTGTGTACAAGGTGTATATTATAATTGAAAAAAAAAAAAGTTTATAAATACACACATATAAAATATATAGAACATAAATATTTTTTTGTGTGTGAAAATTATAAATGTTTTCTGAGCCTTCTAGAATAAAATTACAGGTCTCAGATGGCGATGTAACAGGCAGTGTCTGGATTGCTGAGCGCTCTGACAGCAGAATGCCATATTTCTCAATTTTCAAGTCATATTTACAGCAACACAGTCATAAACTGTCAGCTCTTCCATTATAAAAAAAGAACACAATCACATTCTCCAACTCCCTGCAGCAAGCAGTAACACCATTACCTATAAGTGTACTCCATCTCTGTAAATTTTGACCCTTCCATACACACAAAGGAAAAACTAGTGCTAGCCCGCCACAAAAAAAAGTATTAAACCTGACCCCAAAAACATTGGGAAATAAAAAAAGTAAATTATATATATATATATATATACCCCTGTTGAAGACATATGTTGTCGAAACGCGTCGGGATTGCATTTGGCACCCCACATTGCTTTTTTCTTCCTTTTAAATATATATTTTTCGTGATCACATGTCATAATTTTGTTAATTTTTATGACTTTTTTTAAAATAAAACCTAATGGTTACCATCTGACCTGCACCATTTGGAGCCTCTTTTTCCTTTCCCCTTTTTTTTGCGGACCATCTCCCGCATTTGGGGCTGGCACCCCAAATGCGACTAATCTGATCCTGACACTTTGAGAGACGCTTCGAGAGACGCTCATCACAGCCTTACAACATCTGAAGTCCTTCCAAACTGGAGCCCACTGAGCCATCCATTTGGACTACTATCAATTCATCATTGGTTCCATGTTCGGACCCCAAGCGCTGTTGACTCAACCGTCGTATGACAGATGAGTCCACCCTCTCTGGTAAGAGTATTTTATCCATTCTTTGAAACTACTTCAGACAAGCCGTTATCCCTGGTTTTACCTGATCTGTGCATCCCGATTCCCTCGTGGGGAAGATTAACCACAATATTTGTGTACCATTTAATACATGTGGGCTATTCTCACTGGGACTCACAATTTAGTTAACACTTTCCAGTATTCACATACTCTTGATGTTGTATTTTCAGTATATTTACATTTTGATTTTTTTTTGTAACCGCATAATTTATTTATGTGCGGTATATTGTCATTTTTCCACACATTCAGTGCTACACTATTTGTTACTATTTGTTTCACCTCCTTTCTAGCGCTGTCCCTTGCAGTATTGTACTCCTGCCAGTAGATGTCACCACCTTCTCAGGTTGAATAACTCCCAGCAACTGAGGACATCTTGTGGCAGAGAAAAGGTACAGCAGGGAATAATGCAGGATGTGATTATTGGAGACAGGGGAGGAGAGTATTGCAGCCAGAGATTTTATTTTGAGTACTCGGGGGGGGGGGGGGGGGGGGGTTTGTTGCCTCTAAATGCCTGCATGGGCACACAGGCTAACATGGAGGGGCATTTAGGCTCCATTCACACTTGTGCAACACGACATTCCCCATGTTTACCAAACGATAACCATTCATATAGGTGCAAATTAAAGTTGCAGCAACTTTAAAGTAATTCATGCACTACTTTGGTCCGACTTTCATGCAACTTGAAGGCCATAGGCTGCAATGTTAACCCTCAGAAGTTGTATGGAAGTCGTACCTGAATGTTACACAATGTAACCGTTGTCCAACAGTCTTTCCATTATCACTGGTCTAAGACAAAGTCTTTTCCAAGTTGCACCCATGCAAAGTCAGAGCAACTTTGGAGCCGTAGAAGTGTGAGCGGAGCCTTTAGGCCTCATTCACACGAGGCGGATCTGCTCAGCGGAGACCACCAGCTCAGTAGAAGGTCAGAAGAATACGAATAGAGTATATATACTCTTCTACGGTGACACAACTAGACACCCCAAAGACACGTGAAAAGACGGGAGATGCCTTCACCACAGCAAACACTGCCGCTCACTAGATCGCAATGGTCGCTAATTATAGGGGAGATGGCCATTATCCCAGCTCGGGATCTCTGTGCTGTGCACTGAACCCCTTAGCAACAGCAGTGATGGTCCTCACACAGGTCGAATCAGGCATGTGCCCCCTGACGACATCCTGCGAGTGACGAAACGCGTAGGAAAGAGGAGCGACGCACTGATGTGACCTTTATACGCCTAGTCCTGGAAGCTACAGGCTTATTCAAAGTCGGCCGGCATGATTTTTTTTATGCTTTATTCTACATAAATGTAGGTGTCCATTTGTCTTTTGCTATATGAAATAAATGTGGAAGCTTTTACACTATGTGAGCCTTATTGTTTTATGGGGATCTGATTCGACCCGTGTGAGGACCATCACCGCCATTTTTTTTGCGATTCAGCACTGCGTCACTTTAACTGACAATTGAGCGGTCGCACGACGTTGCACCAAAACAAAATTGACGTCCTTTTTCTCCGCACAAATAAAGCTTTCATTGGCTGGTATTTGATCACCACTGCAGTTTTTATTTTTTGCGCTTAAAAAAAACAAAAAAAAAAAACACACATTTAAATACTTTTTGATATAATAAATATCCCAAAAAATTAATAAATTATTCTTCATCAGTTTAGGCCAATATGTAGTATTCTACATATTTTTGGTAAAAAAAAAAAAAATAAAAAGCAATAAGCGAATATTGATTGGTTTGTGCAAAAGTTATTGCGTCTACAAAATAGGGGATAGATTTACGGCATTTTTATTATTTCTTTTTACTAGTAATGGCAGCAATCTGCGTTTTATAGTGGGACTGCAACATTGCGGCAGACAGATCAGACACTTTTTTTTTTGGGGACCATTGACATTTATACAGCGATCGCTAGGGGGCGATCAAGGGGTTAAATGTGTTCCCTAGGGAGGTGTTTCTAACTGTAGGGGGAGGGGGCTGACTGGCGGAGAGGAGAGGAATCACTGTTTCTGATCACTAGAAACACAACTCTCTCCTCCCCTGTGAGGAATGGGGATCTGTGCGTTTACATCGACAGATCCCCGTCCTGGCTCTATTTCCCGCAATCGCAAGCAGGGTGGCGGACATCGCGGCCCGCTGGCCATGTGCATCGGGTCCCCCGTCGTGCAGCAGGCGCCTGCTATGGATTTTAAAAAAGGAGCTGAAGTAAAGCTACGGCAATTCGCGGGAAGGAGCAGACCTGCCGCCGTATAATGACGGCGGCTAGTCAGCAAGTGGTTAAAGTAGAACTATAGGCAAAACTTTTTTTGTTTTTCATAGAAAAGGAAAGGTTTTAACCCCGTCAGATTTTTTTTTTTTTCGCCATCTGTGTCCCATTGCAAACAGGAAATGAGAGGAAATCTCTGCAAATTAAGGGAATTCCTTAGGGACCCCCAAAACACCAGAATTAGTGGTCCCTGTTGGAAGATTTCCCCTCTATTACTTTTCTGGGGACAACCCACATTTTGGAATTTTATTTTATTTTTCGCTTTCAATGATAACAGTAAACAAGACAAACAGAGAGGGAAAATCTCCCTAACGGGGGTTCTAATCCCTCTGCAATCTATTAAAAAAATAAAAATAAAAAATAAATTATGTTTTCAGGTTTTGCCTTTAGTTATACTTTAAGGTTTGGCATGTTGGCTATCTATTCGATGCTACCTCCCCTTTTATATTTAACCAAAAATGTGGGTAGTTTTGTTTGTTTGTTTTTTTTCTTTTTGATTTTTGATTTTTTAATTTGTTTTTACTGAAATTTGCATTAATAACGTGTGACACAAAAATTCAAACTACCACTATTTTATTCTCTAGCGCAGGGATATGCAATTAGCGGACCTCCAGCTGTTGCAGAACTACAAGTCCCATGAGGCATTGCAAGACTCTGAAAGCCACAACCAGGACACCCAGAGGCAGAGGCATGATGGGACTTGTAGTTTTGCAACAGCTGGAGGTCCGCTAATTGCACATCCCTGCTCTAGGGTGTCTGCTTTCAGAAAATATATGTTTGGAAGGGGGGGGGGGGGGTTGTGTAATCTTCAGGCCCAAAATCATTTTTTAAAATTGTGTGCAAAGAAAAAAAAAAGAAAGAAAAAAAAAAAGACAAAAAAAAAAAAAAAAGACAATAAAAAAAAGAAGAAGAGCAAACGAAATGGTTAAACTCTTTACTGTCATATCATCCTTGAACAGAATCTCACATGTACTCATTAAACATTTTACAATATAAAATTTTATGAAACTTCCTGAAAACCTTATCTTGTAACGACCACACTGCTTACACAGTTGATCCTGCCCATTCCAGTCATCTATAATCTGAACTTCTGTATAGTTATTATGTACGGTACTATTTGTGTTATGTGTCAGGCTTGGTCCAAGTTAACGCATGTGTGTGCATTTTACACGTGTTCCCATGTGCCCTAGTGCAAAGGGCAATTAGTTTTTTTCATTTTTGGATAAAGAGGATTTCAACTGCTGGGGAGATTTCCCTTCACTTCCTGTCCCATCCCTTCACTTCCTGTCCCATACCCAAAACAGGGTCAAGGGTAGTGTTGTGCCCAATGTGTTCTGGTGGAGTCAGTGCCTCCCCTGTGCGTTGTGTATGAAGTGTTCTCCTGGTGGAGCCAAGCCCTACAATGTGCATTGTGATATGCATAAAGTGTTCTGTATCTCCCATGTGCATAGATCAGGTGTCCCTGATTCAGCGCCTAGAGGCGATTCAGTTCGCATTGTGCGCTATATAAGTATTTCATTCATTCATTCATTCAGGGACTGTCCCCGACTTGGAACAAAGTTACTGTTTCCGGTATGATCTATGTATTATTATATAAAATGCACTTTTTATATCTTAAAAAAAAATAAAAAAATAAAAAAAAAAGTGTCTCTCAGTGCTAAACCTTTCATCCAATTTCTAAATTGACGCATTTGTAAATTTCAAAAGCCAGAAAAAAAATAAAAAAAAAAAAAAAAAAAAAAATGAATAAAAGGAATAGTAGTGGTTAAAAAAAAAAAAAAAAAAAAAAAAAAAAAAACACTTTTGGGTTTAACTAGCCACTTTAACCACTTCAGCCCCAGGAGATTTTACCCCCTTCCTGACCAGAGCACTTTTTGCGATTTGGCACTGCGTCTCTTTAACTGATTATTGTGCAGTCGTGCGACGTTGCTCCCAAACAAAACTGACGTCCTTTTATCCCCCCCCCCACAAATAGAGCTTTCTTTTGGTGGTATTTTATGACCTCTGCGGTTTTTGGAGCGCTTTAACTGACAATTGCGCGGTCGTGCGACAATGTACCCAAACAAAATTGATGTCTTTTTTTTCCTCACAAATAGAGCTTTCTTTTGGTGGTGTTTGATCACCTCTGCTGTTATTTATGTTTATTTTTTGCGCTATAAAGAAAAAAAAAAAAAGGAAGGAGCGACAATTTTTAAAAAACACAATATTTTGTACCTTCTGCCTAAAATAAACATCCAAAAAAAAAAAAAAAAAACTAAGTATAAAAATGTCTTTATCAGTTTAGGCCGATATGTATTCTTCTACATATTTTTGGTGAAAATAAAAAAATAAAAAAATTATAAATACATTATATACACACACGTATATTGATTGGTTTGGGCAAAAGTTATGTCAAAATGGAGGATAGGTTTATGGCATTTTTATTATTTTTTAATTATTTTTATTTATTTTTACTGGTAAGAGCGGCGATCTGCCATTTTTTTTTTTGCGGGTCTGCGGGGGACAGATTGAACACTTTTTTTGGGACCACTGACATCTATACAGTGATCAGAGCGAACAAAAGCCACTGATTACTGTATAAATGTCATTGGCAGGGAAGGGGATAACACTAGAGGGGGGCGATCAAGGGGTTAAATGTGTTCCCTCAGTGTGTGTTCTAATTGTGGGGGAGGGGGGGGGGCGGTGGACTGACAGGGAGATCGCTGTTCCCGATTACTAAGAACAGACGATCACTCTCTACTTCTCTGACAGAACGGAGATCTGTCTGTTTACATTGACAGACCTCCGTTCTGTCTCTCTGAGGAGCGATCGCGGGTGGTGCCCAGCGGACATGGCAGCCACCGGGGGCAAGTGCATCAACTCCTACGTCACGCTCCCCCCCATACCCCTTAAAGTGTCTGCCATACAGCGATTTGCACAGGCTTTACACAATGAGCACAATCTGCATTTTGGCTTTTCCTCCACCTTCCCCTCTATGTGTTGATAACCAGAGTGATATACAAGGAATGGGATCTTCAAAGCCCCCCCCCAGGGGCAGAAACACTTCACCTCTCCCCTTCATCTCTGTGTTGCAACAAGCACATAACTTCAAATGCAATCCATTTCCTCCTTGAGCCGCCATCAACAATAGACTCTTCATGTAACACAAATCGCCCTTTATACCTTTCCTATTAGTTGCGCCCCTTCCTGCTTTTAACCCCTTCATGTCCACAGCAAGCACCGCTTACCCCCATGGGTCCATTTAAAGCGGTTGTAAACCCTCACAGACCACTTTAACCTACAGGTAAGCCTAGATTAAGACTTACCTGTAGGTGCAAGAAATATCTCCTAAAAACGTACACGGTTAAAGGAAATATTTTCCTAAAAAACGGGCACCGATGAGCGCGCCGCTAGTGAAGGAGATCACGCCGGCACCAGCGCGAATGCGCCGGAGTGATGTCATCGCTGCTCCAGCCAGTCACAGCACTGGAGCAGCAATACCCGGAAGTCACTCCGGGAGATATGGTGGCGACGGAGGAGGGGGACGAGGGTCGCATCGGGGGCTTCGCTCTCAGGTAAGTAATTCATAATGAGCTAGTATGCTATACATACTAGCTCATTATGCCTTTGTCCTGCAGAGTGTTTTTTTTTCTTTTTTGGACAGGCTTTACTTCCTCTTTAAAGGAATATTAAAGTGGAACTTTATGTTATAAAAAAAAAAAAAAGGGGCAAACAGGCGGGATTTTTTTTTTTTTAACACAGAGGCATTTAAGAGGCATGCTTTGTCTCTTCTGCAAGTGGTTGTAAAGCTCAGACAAGAAATACGAAACAAAGCTTATCCCTCCATAGTGTGTACTACAATCCAGAGCACCAAGTATCATTTCTGTCTGCTCCCTCCTGACTCTGCTTTGAGTTACTTCTGACAAGCTTTCCTGACACCAAGAGAAAAATGGTGACAGAGCAGGAGGGAGCTCCAGCACACAGCCTGTGATTCACAGCCTTAGCTCTGTTCCTGTGTGAAGGGGTGTGTCCCTTCCCTCCAATCAGCTGTCAGAGCTCTCTTCACTGAGCTCTGCAGAGTGTAACTTAAAACGGAGTTCCAACTACAGCAATTTTTTTTTTTTGGACGAATATATTGTTTTAAACACTATTATATGACTCGCAGTTTAGGGATCGATTGCTGATCTACTGCCGACTTTGATCATAAGATTTATTTGATTCTTCTATCCCTGGCATGTTCCCTATTGCTTGTGGGCATGTGACGCCCACAAGCACTTTTTTCTGTGTTACGTTGCAGCTGAGCAACCAGCATGCACCGCTCCATTCTCACGCATGAGCGGTATGTACGGCTCGCACCAACGAGGAGGGGGGGGGTTACCGAGCCGCGTCACAGCTCACTGTGTCCATTCAGACATGGAGCCCCGACCTGGCCCCGCCCCATCTCCTCTGATTGACTAGCTGACTGAGTGACAGCCGCGGGAGCCAATGGTGCCGCTGCTGTGTCCTAGCCAATCAGCAGGAGAGTAACAGATGGCCTTGTAGACCTCGCTGGAGAGAGATGGGGCTCAGGTAAGTAATTTGGGGAGGGGAGTGCTACACACAGAAGGTCGTTTATCTTAACGCATAGAATGCATTAGGATAAAAAAAAGAAAAACCCTTCTGCCTTTACAAGCCCCTCCCACCACAGTTAGAATCACTCCCCAGGACACACTTAACCCCTGCAGTGCCCCCTCCGGGTTAACCCCTTTACTACCAGTCACATTTACACAGCAATCAGTGCATTTTTAATCAAATTGATCGCTGTATAAATGTGAATGAATGGTCCCAAAATAGCGCGAAGAGTCGCTGTCACGATAAAAACTAAAAAAAATGTAAATAAATAAAATCGCTGATCACCAACAATACTAGTAAAAAAAAAAAAAAAATATGTTAATAAAAATGCCATAAAACTATCCCCTATTTTGTAGACGCTATAACTTTTGCACAAACCGATCAATAATCGCTTATTGCTCATTTCCACTTTAGGCTGGGTTCACACTATAGCGATGCGGGAACGCCGCGAATCCGCGGCGTTTTCCCCGCATCGCATACCTCCCACCGGCAGTTCACACTGCCCTATGCGGACGGCTGGGAGTGTCAATGATATGTTAATGACACCCCCAGATCCGTCCGCATATCGCAGTGCGATCTGCCGACTCGCACAGGAATCGGATCGCATGGTGTGAACACCCATGCGATCCGATTCTGCTGCGGACCAAAAAAAGGGTCCCGTGCGAGTTTGCGGCGGGTGCGATGCGAATTCAGCCATACTATCTGTATGGCTGTACTCGCATCGCTACGGAGATCGGATGTGATTTGCACTGCAGTGCGGTGCAAATCACATCCGGATCTCCCCCCCCGCAGCAGTGTGAACCCGGCCTAAAACAAACTTTTTTTAACTGTAAGGCCAGGGACAAAAAAATATATATAACAAATTCACATATATACCACTGTTGCATGACTGAAGGCTGAAAACTGGCCTGGGCAGGAAGGTGGTGAAAGTGCCCAGTAGGTGAGTGGTTCATAAAAGACACACTAATGCCCACTCAGAACTATATTATAGACCAGTGATGGTGAACCTTGGCACCCCAGATGTTTTGGAACTACATTTCCCATTATGCTCATCCACTCTACAGTGCTGTTGAGCATCATGGGAAATGTAGTTCCAAAACATCTGGAGTGCCAAGGTTCGCCATCACTGTTATAGACATTTATTGAGCAGCGTGTGTGTGTGTGTGTGTGTGTGTGTGTGTGTAATATATATATATATATATATTTTTATTTTTTTTGGTAGACTATATATTTTCTACCCAGTACTCATTTATTTTTTTAATAAAAATACATTTGTATGTATATATATATATATATATATATATATATATATATATATATATATACACACACACACACATATACACACATACATACATACACAAAAGACACAGCGATCCCTACTCACAAGCGTAATATATAATCGGACTCCTTAAATATATAATACAGCTCTGATTCTGCAGTTATATATATATATAAAAAAAAAATGTATAACACATAGCGATAGATATACACATTTTAGATTTTTTTTTTTATTATCATTATTATTAAAATAGTGTATACACACAGTTCCCTCTCCCTCCACATCTGTAATACTATCTATGTCCAATAATAAAACAATATAGCGGAATTTTTTTTTTTTAATATATATATATATATATATATATATATACATATATACACACACATACATACATATATATACACACACTATATAGAGGACACATACATATCCCCTCCCCCCACTCAGAGCTGTATTTCTATTGGTTCACCTGGGTTCTTCCAGCTGTAGAAGGACTACAACTCCCAGCACCCCCTCCCCCTGGCTGAGCCTTGTAGTCCCCCCCACGCTGTGATTGTTGCCATACCTGTCAGATCAGTGCCCCCCCCCCGCTGATCTCTCTATACCCCCCACCTCCTCACCTGTTGGTCGCACTGCGGACAGGACTTGGTGGCCATCTTCACTTTCTTGGCTCTGGCCACAGACATGCTCCTTCCCGCTGTGCGCGCCCCCCCTCCCCACCACCGCCAGCAGCCGCGGCTCGCTCCCGCCTCTCCCCGCTTTCCTTACACGTTCACAGTCAGCAGAAGAGAGCCTCGGGAGCGCGCATCCGTACGTCACACCCAGCCTCCCACCCCGAGGAGGGCACGCCCATTGTTTACTGCTTTCAGCGTAGGCATTGGCTGGGCCGGTGTAGTAAAAAAAAAATTGAGAGACTCATGCAGAAACCAAACCCCGTCACTCAAACAGCTGACGGCGGGGCTTTACTGCGCATGCGCGATTTCACGTCCCTTAATCGCGCATGCGCGGTAGCTAGCCGCGGCCAAGAAATATTATGCTCTCGGGCGGGCGGAGGCGGAGAGATGGTTTAACTTCAGAGACAGCCCCGCCCACCCCACTGGCACGCCGCTATCGCGCATGCGCGAATCTTGTGTATGTCCAGGTGCCAAAAAAATTATGGACTCGAGGGGGCGGGCGGAGGCGGAGAGTTTGTGGGAGGGGGAGATGCGCATAGGTGCATATCACTGAGTTGAAGTACAGTATATTGTTCTGCCAATAAATACGCTGCCACTGTGCCCAGCAAACGCCTCAATGCGCCTGTCAAACTGTGCCCAGCAAACGCCGCCTCACTGTGCTCAGCAAACGCCTCACTGTGCCCAGCAAACACCACCTCACTGTGCCCAGCAAACGCCTCAATGCACCCGTCAAACTGCCCAGCAAACATCACCTCACTGTGCTCAACAAACGCCTCACTGCGCCCAGCAAATGCCTCACTGCGCCCAGCAAACACCACCTCACTGTGCCCAGCAAACACCACCTCACTGTGCCCAGCAAACACCACCTCACTGCGCCCAGCAAACGCCTCACTGCGCCCAGCAAACACCACCTCACTGTGCCCAGCAAACACCGCCTCACTGCGCCCAGCAAACGCCTCACTGCGCCCAGCAAACCCCTCACTGCGCCCAGCAAACACCTCACTGCGCCCAGCAAACGCCTCACTGCGCCCATCAAATGCCTCACTGTGCCCAGCAAACACCTCACCTTGCCCAGCAAACACCTTACTGTGCCCAGCAAACGCCACCTCTCTGTGCCCAGCAAACACCTCAGTGCGCCCAGAAAACGCTGCCTCATTGTGCCCAGAAAACACCTCACTGCGCCCAGAAAATGCCACATTACTGTGCCTAGCAAACGCCGCCTCAATGTGCCCAGCAAACGCCTCATTGTGCCCAGAAAACGCCTCACTGCGCCCAGAAAACACTGCCTCACTGTGCCCAGCAAACGCCGCCTCACTGTGCCCAGCAAATGCCTCACTGTGCCCAGCAAACGCCTCACTGCGCCCGTCAAATGCCTCACTGCACCCATCAAACGCCTCACTGCGCCCACCAAATGCCTCACTGTGCCCATCAAACGCCTCACTGCGCCCACCAAATGCCTCACTGTGCCCATCAAACGCAATCACACTGTGTCCATCAAACGCAGCCACAATGTGCCCATCAAACGGACCCCCTTCTCCCCCCTGGAGAGGAGGGGTTTCCTGTCCCCAAGAGATAAGGGGGTTCCTGTCCCCAGGGGAGAAGGGGGTTCCTGACCCCAAGAGATAAGGGGGTTCCTGTCCCCAGGGGAGAAGGGGGTTCCTGTCCCCAAGAGAGAAGGGGGTTCCTGTCCCCAAGAGAGAAGGGGGTTCCTGTCCCCAGGGGGGAGAAGGTTTCCCCGTCCTCGGGGGGGAGAAGGGGGTCTCTGTCTTGGGGGAGGGGGTCCCTGTCCTCAGGGGGGTCCCTGTCATCAGAAGGAGGGAAGAGGGTCCCTGTCCTCAGAGGGGGGGAAGGGGGTCCCTGTCCTCAGAGAGGGAGAGAGAGATGGAGGGACGGCATCCATCTTGAGATTAGGGAAGGACCACTTTTATAGGCCTCAGGAGAGGTGCCCCCATTCCTGGTGGACCACCACTTTAATTAAAGGTGAAAAGACATGATAGGTGGGGATGTGGGTGAAGAAGGTTCTCCTGGTGAAGGACCATGAGGGGTTAAGATTCATGTATAGAGAAGGCAGGTGATAGGTGGGGATGTGGGTCAGGAAGGAGCTCCAAATGAAGGACCATGAGGGGTTATAGTTTATGGAAGGTGAAGAGAGATAATAGGTTGAGTTTGTGGATGAAGAAGCTTCAGGTGAAGGACCATGAAGGATGATGTTTCATGGAAGGTGAAGGGAAATGATAGTTGGGGATGTGGGTGAGGAAGGAGCTCCATGTGAAGGATCTTGGTTCATGCGAGGTGAAGGGAAATGATAGTTGGGGATGTGGGTGAGGAAGGAGCTCCATGTGAAGGATCTTGGTTCATGCGAGGTGAAGGGAAATGATAGTTGGGGATGTGGGTGAGGAAGGAGCTCCATGTGAAGGATCTTGGTTCATGCAAGGTGAAGGGAAATGATAGTTGGGGATGTGGGTGAGGAAGGAGCTCCATGTGAAGGATCTTGGTTCATGCAAGGTGAAGGGAAATGATAGATGGGGATGTGGGTGAGGAAGGAGCTCCATGTGAAGGATCTTGGTTCATGCAAGGTGAAGGGAAATGATAGTTGGGGATGTGGGTGAGGAAGGAGCTCCATGTGAAGGATCTTGGTTCATGGAAGGTGAAGGGAAATGATAGTTGGGGATGTGGATGAGGAAGGAGCTCCATGTGAAGGATCTTGGTTCATGGAAGGTGAAGGGAAATGATAGTTGGGGATGTGGGTGAGGAAGGAGCTCCATGTGAAGGATCTTGGTTCATGGAAGGTGAAGGGAAATGATAGTTGGGGATGTGGGTGAGGAAGGAGCTCCATGTGAAGGATCTTGGTTCATGCAAGGTGAAGGGAAATGATAGTTGGGGATGTGGGTGAGGAAGGAGCTCCATGTGAAGGATCTTGGTTCATGGAAGGTGAAGGGAAATGATAGTTGGGGATGTGGGTGAGGAAGGAGCTCCATGTGAAGGATCTTGGTTCATGCAAGGTGAAGGGAAATGATAGTTGGGGATGTGGGTGAGGAAGGAGCTCCATGTGAAGGATCTTGGTTCATGGAAGGTGAAGGGAAATGATAGTTGGGGATGTGGGTGAGGAAGGAGCTCCATGTGAAGGATCTTGGTTCATGCAAGGTGAAGGGAAATGATAGTTGGGGATGTGGGTGAGGAAGGAGCTCCATGTGAAGGATCTTGGTTCATGGAAGGTGAAGGGAAATGATAGTTGGGGATGTGGGTGAGGAAGGAGCTCCATGTGAAGGATCTTGGTTCATGGAAGGTGAAGGGAAATGATAGTTGGGGATGTGGGTGAGGAAGGAGCTCCATGTGAAGGATCTTGGTTCATGGAAGGTGAAGGGAAATGATAGTTGGGGATGTGGGTGAGGCAACAGATCCAGAAGAAGAACCATGAGGGATGATGCAGAAGAAGAGGTAAAGAGATATGATAGTTGGGGATGTGGGTGAGGAAGGATTGGTTGCCAGGCAGAGTTGCTGCAATTTTGATGAATTCCCCCTTTTATTTTGGTGATGACAGCCACCTTGACAGGAAGTTGTCACCTAAACAGGAATTGAGGGAAAATGCTTCGGCAGGGGTCACCTGTTTCGGTGAGAACAGCCTATGGGCCGTTCACACCTCATTGCGGTGAGCTGTATTAGGCATCTATATAAAGTAAATGCTCTCATCCCATGCAGAGTTAGTACAGTCTCGTATTTCTTTGAGTTTGGGTGGGAGGACTCTGATTTACACCTTTATTAGTTCCTTGGTACTGATAATCATGACAGGCTGCACGTCAGAGCTCTCCTCACAGAACAGAATGCTGCCCAGTGCCCACAGGTGTACAAGCCGGGCTCTTCCCGCCAATTCCTGTCTGGCGAGCTCTTTAGCGGCCCCCGCGCGCCCCCTCCTCCCGACTCCTCCCACCATAGAACGGCGGCTGGCCCCTCCTTCTGACTCCACCCACAAACAAACCTGCGCCCTGCCCCTCTTCTGACACTGCCTACAAACAGAACGGTGACTTGCCCCTCCTCCTGACTCCGGCCACCACAAAGCTGCGTCCTGCCCCTCCTCCTGACCCCGCCCACTACAGAGCGGTGGTCCCGGGTGACATGAGGGGTCCGGTGAGGTCGGTGCTCCGCGGCGGGCTGAGGAGGGCGGGGGTCTCCGGGGCCCCCACGAGGGATAAAAGTAGTGTGGTGGCGGAGGCCCCTGCGGTGCGGAGCCGGATCCTCACCCTGCAGTCTATGAACCCCAAGGTGCGGGCGGTGGAGTACGCTGTGCGGGGACCGATCGTCACCAAGGCCGGGGAGATCGAGAGAGAGCTGCAGAGGGTGAGGACTACAACTCCCAGCATGACCGACAGAGGGACTACAACTCCCAGCATGACTGAGAACAACAGAGGGACTACAACTCCCAGCGGGACCGGAAAACCGACAGGGGGACTACAACTCCCAGCGGGAACGGAAAACTGACAGGGGGACTACAACTCCCAGCATGACTGATAACGACAGAGGGACTACAACTCCCAGCATGACTGGAATAATGACGGGGGGACTACAACTCCCAGCATGACTGGAATAATGACGGGAGGGCTACAACTCCCAGCATGACTGGAATAATGACGGGAGGGCTACAACTCCCAGCATGACTGGAATAATGACGGGAGGGCTACAACTCCCAGCATGACTGGAATAATGACGGAGGGACTACAACTCCCAGCATGACTGGAATAATGACGGGGGGGACTACAGCTCCCAGCATGACTGGAATAATGACGGGGGGACTACAACTCCCAGCATGACTGGAATAATGACGGGGGGACTACAACTCCCAGCATGACTGGAATAATGACGGGGGGACTACAACTCCCAGCATGACTAATAATGACAGGGACTACAACTCCCAGCATGACTGGAATAATGACGGGGGGACTACAACTCCCAGCATGACTAATAATGACAGGGACTACAACTCCCAGCATGACTAATAATGACAGGGACTACAACTCCCAGCATGACTAATAATGACAGGGACTACAACTCCCAGCATGACTGTGATAACGACAGAGGGACTACAACTCCTAGCGTGACCATAATACTGAAAGGAGGACTACAACTCCCAGCTTGACTGGAATAATGATGGGGACTACAGCTCCCAGCATGAATGTAATAATGACAGGGACTACAACTCCTAGCATGACTGTGATACTGACAGGAGGACTACATCTCCCAGCATGATTAGAATAACGACAGGGACTACAACTCCCAGCATGACTGGAATAATGACGGGGGACTACAACTCCCAGCATGACTGGAATAATGACGGGGGACTACAACTCCCAGCATGACTGGAATAATGACGGGGGACTACAACTCCCAGCATGACTGGAATAATGATGGGGGGACTACAACTCCCAGCATGACTGAAATAATGACGGGGGGGCTACAACTCCCAGCATGACTGAAATAATGACGGGTGGGACTACAACTCCCAGCATGATGGGGGGACTACAACTCCCAGCATGACTGGAATAATGACGGGGGGGCTACAACTCCCAGCATGACTGGAATAATGACGGGGGGGCTACAACTCCCAGCATGACTGGAATAATGACGGGGGGGCTACAACTCCCAGCATGACTGAAATAATGACGGGTGGGACTACAACTCCCAGCATGATGGGGGGACTACAACTCCCAGCATGACTGGAATAATGACAGGGACTACATCTCCCAGCATGACTAATAATGACAGGGACTACAACTCCCAGCATGACTGTGATAACGACAGAGGGACTACAACTCCTAGCGTGACCATAATACTGACAGGAGGACTACAACTCCCAGCTTGACTGGAATAATGATGGGGACTACAGCTCCCAGCATGAATGTAATAATGACAGGGACTACAACTCCTAGCATGACTGTGATACTGACAGGAGGACTACATCTCCCAGCATGACCAGAATAACGACAGGGACTACAACTCCCAGCGTGACCGGGAAACCGACAGGGGGACTACAACTCCCAGCATGACTGATAACGACAGGGGGACTACAACTCCCAGCATGACTGGAATAATGACGGGGGGACTACAACTCCCAGCATGACTGGAATAATGACGGGGGGACTACAACTCCCAGCATGTCTGGAATAATGACGGGGGGGGGGAATACAACTCCGTGTACACGGAGCTCGGGACTTCTATGACCTCTACTGCTGTGCAATGCTGGGACTCTGCATGTCCTATGAAGAGCAAACTTCCTGGGGCACTACAGATCCCAGCATGCTCAGTGGAGATTCAGTTCCTGTACATGTGCAGAGTCTATGTGTGAGCTGGAGATGTGTTGGGCCTCGTATGTTTCACCCTTTTCAATGCGACGTGTGAGAAATCACCAGGAATGTCTTCTGGGCTCCCCCACCGACTCCTGGCTCCTCCTCCTTGAACAGTGCCCCCAATATCAAGCCACTTGCTATGGGGGCCACTGATGTGTGCTCACTCCTGAGCCCTTCTCTTTGCATCCATAAGAGACACAGAGCTGTGCTCGGTCCCACCCCGCCCCCCCGCTCTCTCCTCATTGTCTCACTGCCTGTGATTGACAGCAGTGGGAGCCAGTGATTTATGCTGCTGTTTCAGCCAGTGAGGAGCGATAGCCAAGGGTCTCGTGGACATCACTGGATCGAGAGGGGGCTCAGGTGAGTGGGGGAGCTGCACACAGAAGTTTTTTTTTTCCCCCTTGATGCATAGAATGCAAACCTTCAGTTCACTTTAAAGTGACTGTAAATGTAAACCTTGATGCAACCCATTCAGTTTGAAAAAGAAATGAAAGGCAAAACATTTTTGTATAGATGGATATAAAAAAGAATTTATAATGTTTTTTATTTTGTATAAGTGCTCGCATTCCCTCTGTTAAGAGCTGGGGGGAGGAGAAACGGCAGCACACTGATCTTCACAGTGAATGGCTGTGCAGCGGGGGCGTGTCATGACAAGTCTGATCATTGGAAGAGAGCACACTCAGCCAAACCTAAAACAATGACGCCTTGTCAGGGGGTTAACCCTTTCACGGCCAGTGCATTTTTATTTTGCAGATGTTTGCAAAAATAATTTTAGGCTAGAAGATTAGTTAACCACCTCGCGCCCGCCCTATAGCCGAATGACGGCCGTAGAGCAGGCGTGTTTGTCCGGGAGGCCGTCCCTGGACTTCCTAATGTTTACTTCCGCAATGCGCGCCGCCGCGGGCGCGCATCGCGGAAGTTCTGTGTTCGCCGTGTCCCCCGGGGACAGGCAAACACAGATCGCTGTAAACAGCCAATCACAGCGGCCATTTACAGTGCGATCGGCGTGTCCAATGGGAGATGATCTCATATGTAAACATATGAGATCATCTCTCAGCGCCGTTCTCCCTCCTCACACAGACAGTGTGAGAGGGGAGAGATAAAAAAAAAAATTAAAAAAAAAAGTGCCATCCTCCCCCAGCAGTGCCACCTGTCCCCAGTGCCACCTGTCATCAGTGCCACATAGTGCCATCGGTCGTCAGTGTCACGTGCCATCTGTTGTCAGTGTCACGTGTCATCAATGCCACTTATCAGTGCCATCTGTCATCAGTGTCATGCGTCATCGGTGCCATGTATTAGTGCCATCTGTCATCGGTGGCACGTATTAGTGCCACGTATTAGTGCCACGTGTCTTCAGTGCCACGTATTAGTGCCACATATAAGTGCCACGTGTCATCAGTGCCACATATTAGTGCCATCTGTTATCAGTGCCACATATTAGTGCCATCTGTCATCAGTGCCACGTGTCATCAGTGCCACGTATTAGTGCCATCTGTCATCAGTGCCACCTGTCAGTGTCACGCGCCATCTGTTGTCAGTGTCACGTGTCATCAATGCCACTTATCAGTGCCATCTGTCATCAGTGTCATGCGTCATCGGTGGCACGTATTAGTGCCATCTGTCATTAGTGCCACGTGTCTTCAGTGCCACATATTAGTGCCATCTGTTATCAGTGCCACATATTAGTGCCATCTGTCATCAGTGCCACGTGTCATCAGTGCCATCTGTCATCAGTGCCACATAGTGCCATCTGTCATCAGTGCCACGTATTAGTGCCATCTGTCATCAGTGCCACCTGTCAGTGTCACGCGCCATCTGTTGTCAGTGTCACGTGTCATCAATGCCACTTATCAGTGCCATCTGTCATCAGTGTCACGCATCATCGGTGCCATGTATTAGTGCCATCTGTCATCGGTGCCACGTATTAGTGCCATCTGTCATCAGTGCCACGTATTAGTGCCATGTGTCATCAGTGCCACGTATTAGTGCCATGTGTCATCAGTGCCACATATTAGTGCCATCTGTCATCAGTGCCACATATTAGTGCCATCTGTCATCATTGCCACCTATCAGTGCCATCTGTCATCAGTGTCACGCATCATCGGTGCCATGTATTAGTGCCATCTGTCATCGGTGCCACGTATTAGTGCCATGTGTCATCAGTGCCACGTATTAGTGCCATGTGTCATCAGTGCCACATATTAGTGCCATCTGTCATCAGTGCCACATATTAGTGCCATCTGTCATCATTGCCACGTATCAGTGCCATCTGTCATCAGTGTCACGTGTCATTGTCCTGGTGCTTCAAAAGTGTAATAAATAGTCAACAAGTTAGATGTGTAATTTATGTTTCTAGAACACATGATGGCGCTACCTGCATCTTGGGCCTCTCTAAGTGGCCAGGCTGTGAAAAAGTCCCACACATGTGGTATTGTAATACTCAGGAGGAGTAGCAGAATTTTTTGGGGGTGTCATTTGTGGTATACACATGCCATGTGAGAGAAATAACCTATTACAATGACAATTTTGTGGAGAAAAAAAAAATCTTAATTTTGCAAAGAATTGTGGGGAAAAAATGACAACATCAAAAAGCTCACTATGCCTCTTACTAAATACCTTGGAATGTCTACTTTCCAAAAAGGGGTCATTTGGGGGGTATTTGTACTTTCCTGACTTGGTCGGGTCACAAGAAGCGAGATAGGCCACCAGTACATCAGATGTGATCAATTTTGTGCGATTCGCACCACAGCTTGTACACTCTCTAACTTTCACAAAGACCAAATAACATCCACTAATTGGTTATTTTTACCAAAGATATGTAGCAGTATAAATTGTGGCCAAAATTTATGAAGAAAAAATTAATAATTTGCATAATTCTGTCACAGAAACAAAGAAATATGCGTTTTTTTTTTCAAAATTTTCGGTCTTTTTTTTATTTATAGCGCAAAAAATAAAAATCCCAGAGGTGATCAAATACCACCAAAAGAAAGCTCTATTTGTGGGAAAAAAAGGACAAAAAATTCATTTGGGTACAGTGTTGCATGACTGAGTAATTGTCATTCAAAGTGTGAGAGCACCGAAAGCTGAAAATTGGTCTGGGCAGGAAGGTGTTTAAGTGCCCAGTAAGCAAGTGGTTAAAACTCCCAAACCGTATTTATATATTCTAAAATCGGAGACCCTGGAGAATAAAATGGTGGCAATTACAATTTTTATGTTGCATGATATAAACACAACAGTAGAAAATAAACTCTAGTTAACCACTTAAGCCCCGGACCATTTGGCTGCCCAAAGACCACTTTTTGCGATTCAGCACTGCTTTGCTTTAACTGACAACTGCGCGGTCGTGTGACATTCTTCTCAAACAAAACTGACGTCCTTTTTTCCCCCCCCCCACAAATAGAGCTTTCTTTTAGTGGTATTTGATCACCTCTGCGGTTTATATTTTTTGCACTATAAACCAAAAAAGCGTCAATTTTTAAAAAAACAATATTTTTTACTATTTGCTATAAGAAATATCCCCAAAAAATATATAAAAAACATTTTTCTTCCTCAGTTTAGGCAGATACGTATTCTTCTACATATTTTTGGTAAAAAAAAAAAAAAATCGCAATAAGCGTTTATTGATTGGTTTACACAAAAGTTATAGCGTCTACAAAATAGGGGATAGTTTTATGGTATTTTTATAATATATTATATATATATATATATATATATATATATATATATATATATATATATATATATATATATATATATATATATATATATATATAAATTTTTTTTTTTTTTTTTTTTTTTCCTGCGACATTATGGTGGACACATCAGACACTTTTGGCACGATTTTGGGACCATTCACATTTATACAGCAATCGGTGTAATTATAAATGCATTGATTACTGTGTAAATGTGACTGGTGCTGTAGGGGTTAAGTGTGTCCTAGGGAGTGATTCTAACTGTGGGGGGGAGGGGCTGTGTGTGACACGTCACTTATCACCGCTCCCGATCACAGGAAGCTTTGATCAGTGACACTGTCACCAGGCAAAACGGGGAAATGCTTATTTACGTCAGCATCTCCCCGTTCTTCCTCCCCCGTGAGACGATCGTGGGTATCCCCGCGCAGATCGATTCCGCGGGACCCGCAATCGGACTCATGGAGGTTGTGGCGGGCACGCGCCTGCAAACCGCTTCTTGAAGGGCAACATACAGGTACGTTAATCTGCCTATACGTGCCCTTCTGCCAACGTATAGCGGCGTGAGCCGGTCGGCATGTCAGAAGTTTTTTTTATTTATTTATTTTTTTTTTTCATTTAATACATTCTGTGTACTAAAAAAAATACCTTTTTGTGTGCAGCAGCCCCCCCTCAGCCCTCCTAATACTTACCTGAGCCCCATCTCTGTCCAGGGAGGTCCACGAGGTGTCACGCGCGTCCGGGACTCTCCCTCCTGATTGGCTGAGACACAGCAACGGCACCATTGGCTCCCGCCGCTGTCAATCAAAATCAGTCAGCCAATCAGGAGAGAAAGGGGCGGGGCCGCAGCTTCATGTCTGACTGGTCACAGGGAGGAGCTGTGACTCGGCTCTGGTATCCCCATAGAAAGCTGCTTGCTGTGGGGAGACTCGACAGGAGGGAGGGGCCAGGAGCACCGAAGAGGGACCTGAGAAGAGGAGGATCCGGGTAAATCCATTTCACAGAGAAGGTAAGTTTGACATGTTTATTGTTTAAATGGGAAAAAAAAAAAAAATTTGACTTTACAACCAATTTAATTTTAGGGAAAACAAATGCAATACATTACTCAATTTTTGGGTAAAATATAACAGATGAGGTTGCATCGAGTAAATTGATACCAAACATGTCAAGCCTTACCATTGTGCACAGTGACGATGCAGGTCGGTGTTCTGGTGTGTTAGCTTTGTGAATTAAGCCTCCCATGTGTTTCCAGCTGTCATAGGAAAGTATTAAAACACCAGCAACCGGTGGGTGAGATACAGCTGTCGGGGGGGGGGGGGGGGGGGGATGGTTATGCTGGAACTTGTGGTTACACAGCTCGTATATGCCTTTTTCTAGGCGGAGCTGTGCTGTCTTGTAATCGAGCCCAGGATTTCGGCAGCTTGCTGAGACTTGTAGTTCCACCAGTAGAAGAGCAGATCTGTTCTGTACAGTTGTGATCAGCGGACGGCCCTGGAATCTCTCCGGTCCCCATTACATCCTTGTGCTCCGGCCTTCCACCTGTCGGTAAGGATGGTGACCCCGGCATTCCTCTGCAGGTTTTATGGCGACCGCATTCCGCTCACACGACAGATTTCTATTTATTCCGCTGGTCACAATTCTTTCTTCTCACAGGACCGCATTGCATGTTATGTTTGAATTGCTCCATCTCGCTTTCTGCACGGTTAGGATCATATTGCTTTTATGTAGCGTTACACCGATACCGGGGCTGATACAGCGAGGGGGGAAAAAGTATTTGATCCCCCTGCTGATTTTGTACATCTGCTCACTGACAAAGAAATGATCCGTCTGTAATTTTAGTGGTCGGTCTATTTTTTTTTTTTTTTAATCAAAACGGATTTTATTAACACACAAATACACACACAGGTCATCACATAAGCAGCAGAGAATACATAGTCAAACACCATACACATAAAGACACCTTGTACATAGCAAAGTCATATTCCGCAAGCGGTATTAAATATTACCCTAATCGATCATAACACCACAGATACAGGTCAAGATTGTCCAGACGGGCCGCAGCCCTATTACCTGCTCCCCCCCTCCCCCGCAACAACACATACCCTCGTATGGCCTGCCGTATACCCCCTAACTAAGCAACCGTCCCAGAACCAGCTCCAGGGGTGATAACCCGGGGGTATCAAGCCAGGGTCCCCACAGTCGCTCAAAGCGTCCCGCTCGGCCTCGGTGTTGGTAAATATACTTTTCCATACTTAACACGTTCCCCATCTGAGTTATCCATTCCTTCAACCTCGGGGGGTCACTCGCTCTCCAGTGTTGAAGGATGAGTTTGCGCGCCTGAAAAAGAGCTCTCCCCAGGGCCTCCCTAACCGGCGCCTCCAGCGAGAGATCATCCAGCACACCCAAAAGGCACACCTTTTGGATCCTGTGGAATCCGCACCTGGAAGGCCCCATTGAGAGTATCAATGACCCCTGACCAATATAAATGTAATTTGGGACAGCGCCAAAGTAAATGTATGAGGTCTCCCCTATCCCTGGCACATCTGGTACAAAGGCCCCCCTCCCCAATCCCCATCCTATACAGTCTGGCCGGCGTTCGGTGCACCCTCATAACAATGTATAGTTGCGATAAGCGCTGTGCCGTATTCAATGAGCAACCCTGTATTGCCTGTAAGGCTTCCACCCATTGGTCCTCCTCAAATACTCCCACATCCCTCTCCCAGGAGGCGATCACCCTTGCGGGGAAACCCGGCATAGATGCGTTTAGTAACATATTATAGGAACTGGATATAAAACCTTTGAAACTGGTAACTTCTGTCACAAACCGAAAAATTGGGGTGGGAGATTGCCTCCAGGGATTGTTTCCAGCTTGAGCCGTGACAGCATGGCTCAATTGCAAGTAGTAAAAATACATACCCTGAGGGACGCCATATCTTTCCCTCAGTTCTGCAAAAGAGAGCAGTGACCCCCCGGAAAAAATTTGAGACATAAGAGTCACTCCGCAGCGCCTCCAACGTTCAGCACAAGTCAAACCGACCATCTCCCCATAGTACCGGTTATGCCATATCGGGCTATACTCCGTAAAGCCCTCCACATTCTGCAATTGACGTGTTCTATTCCATATTTTTTTAAGTAGGGCATACGTTGGAAAGAGCCTGTTAGACTTGGCGAACGATAGGGTTTCCAGACCCGCCACCACCCCATCCGAGCCCGCACCATGGGTCAGAAGAGCGGTGGCGGGATTCCCCACCCCCTCACCTGTTTCCCGGCCGTTTACCACGGCACGGGCAATATGCTGTAATTGAGCCGCTAGATAATAAAGCCACGGGTTGGGCAGAGCCAGCCCCCCCGCCTCCTTGGGTTTCTGAAGCTGCTCCAGACGTATCCTAGGAGGTTTGTTAAGCCAGATAAATGCCCTAAATAAGGAGTTAATAATTCTAAACATTTTAAGCGGGATCACCATGGGAGTGTTATGTAAGACATACAGTAATTGTGGCATAAAAATCATTTTAATAAGGTTCACTCTGCCTACCAGCGACATTTTCAATTTAGCCCAAACTTTCGCTTTATCTCTGATCCTACTCAGCAACGGGGAAAGGTTCAGTGACAAATAGTCACAAGGTCGCGGGGTGACCCAGATCCCCAAGTACTTAAATTTATCAGCGACTGGGATATCATACCGCGTAGGATCCCGAGGGGAGGGGGCATCTAGTAGCATAAGATGTGATTTGGTCCAATTAATCACCAGGCCCGAGAACGACCCGAAGTGCTGAACCACTCTCATAGCCTCAACCAAAGACCCAGAGGTATCCCCCAGTAACAACATAGCATCATCAGCGTATAACATCAGTTTTTCATGCAACTGCCCATATTTAAAACCCGTTATCAAGGGGTTGCTTCTCACCAGGACTGCCATAGGCTCGATAGCGAGAGCAAAAAGTAAAGGGGACAGAGGGCACCCCTGCCTGGTCCCTCTGAATAAGGGAAAAGGAGTTGACACCCTCCCCGCCTCCCTGATGACCGCCGATGGCGAATTATACAGTAGTTGTACCCAGGATAGAAAACCAGGCCCAAACCCGAATCTCTCGAGAGTCGCCCACAGGTATCCCCATTCAATGCTATCAAAAGCCTTATGGGCGTCGAGCGACAACAATGCCCTGTCCCCCACATTATCAGCACGGGACTGCACATTAAGAAACAAGCGGCGGAGGTTAATTGCCGTAGACCGCTCGGGTATAAAGCCCGATTGATCCGGATAAATGAGGGAGGCGATCACCGTGTTCAATCTCCGAGCTAGCACTTTAGCAAGGATCTTGATATCATTCTGTAGCAGCGAGATCGGCCTATACGAACCGGGATCCAACGGATCTTTCCCTGGCTTAAGAAGCAGCACAATGCTGGCTCTTCTCATTGACTCTGGAAGGCAGTGTGATTCCCTAGCCAAATTCAGGGTACGGAGCAGTTGAGGCAAAAGTACTTCCCCAAACTGTTTATACACCTCTATCGGGATGCCATCATCCCCCGGGGCTTTAGAGTTAGGGAACGAGTTGGCAGCCAACAACATCTCCTCCATTGTAATAGGCTCCTCAAGAAATTCCACCTGGGAGTCCGCTAAACACGGTAGCTCTATCCCCTGTAGAAATTCCCGAACTTCATCCATAGTACACGTCAACTTGGACTCATAGAGTTCAGAGTAGAAGCCTACCAACTCGCTCATCACCAAATCAGGAGTATTAACCAACCTGCCCGACCTGCCGTGCACAGCCCCAATAGATGGGGAGGACCGCTGAGAGTGCACCAACGTCGCCAGCAGCTTGCCCGTCTGCTCCCCCTCCTCAAAAAAGGCCAGCCTATTAAAAAATCTCTTTTGGTTCGCTTTGGAGGCATCCATTCTGTTAATAGCATCCTGTGCAGCTACCCAAGCCTCCCGAGTGCCCCCCCCCGAGCCAGCAATATACTCCGCCTCCAGCCGTCTAACCAACTGGTCAGCTTGATCCCTCTGGGCAGATGTAGCATGTTTAATGGCATTGACCTCAGTTATGAACAGCCCCCGTAGGAAGGCTTTAAAAGCGTCCCAGGCAGCGTTCGAATCTGTATATTCAGCATGTCTCTGCCAGTAGGCCTCCACGTCCGCTTCAATAGTGTTAGTGGGAGGAAGAAGGTGCAACCAAAAAGCATTACGTTTCCATGGGTCCCTCTGTAAAGTGGAAGCCGGGTTAACCGTTATATGAACTAACAAGGGGGAATGATCAGAGATACTTCTGGTCAAATACTGTACCCTTTCCACATGTTGGAACGCTGCGGCCGAGCACAAGCACATATCAATCCTAGACAAAGAAAAGTGCGTCTTGGAAAAGCATGAAAATTGCCGCTCGGTCGGGTTCCTGAGCCTCCACGGGTCCATCCAGCCCACCTCCCCCAGGAACCTTGCCAAGGCCGTAGAATGTATGCCCCCACCCACTGGAGGAGGAGGGTGTCTATCTAGGCCAAGGTCTAGAACACCATTGAGATCGCCCACCAATACCATAGGGGTCCCCGGGTTAGCTAATAAAAAAGTTAATAGGGCACGAAGAACTGGGGGACTGAACGGAGGGGGTACATACACCGCAGCAAGAATAAATTGCAATCGTGACACTCTACACATCAAAAATACATATTTTCCCTCCTGATCAACCTCCAAAGCTAGCAGCTGAAAATCAAGGGTACGATGCACCAGCACACTCACCCCCCTTGAATAGGAGGTGTGGGTGGAGTGATGCGCCCACCCCACCCATGCAAACCCCAGGCACGACACCGTTCCCGGAGTCAGGTGGGTCTCCTGCAGCACACAAATACCCGGCAGATGTTTTCTAATGGCCGTGGAAACCATAGTACGTTTTAGGGGGTCCCCAAGGCCCCTCACATTCCAGGACAATATAGGAATAGACGTCATCCCGGCACATCAGCTAAATGAACTATACAGAATATTTCCTCCATAAACATATTATACTGCCCGGTTCTTACACCTCCCAGATCCTCCCCCAACCCCATAGTGGGAATACCATAATATACAGTCCCGGAGAGATTCAAAAATCAGGCAACATCCCCAGTGATAAAAAACATCTAAACCCAAACTCCCCCACCCAACTTCTATGCGGCAGTCTGTCTGCTGGGCTTGACTCGGTGTACTCTTCTGTGTGATTCTTCCATAATACTGTAGTGATGACCCCTCACCCCCCGCAGGAGCGAGAATAATGTTAGAAAGAAAAAAACCAAACTTAAAAAACTGCAAAAAAAGTCTAAGGGTATAAACACAACCCCTCACCGGTCCATGTTGCAACAGGCATACCACGGCCAGTGGTTCCGCACCGAAAGTGCGCTCCGTCGGCGAAGGCGGTCGGTCTATTTTTAAGAGTGAGAGACAGAATGACAACAAAAATATCCAGAAAAACGCATTTCAAAATAGTCATAAATTGATTTGCCTTTTAATAAGTGAAATAAGTATTTGATCATCAAGCAAGATTTCTGGCAACCAGATGTCTTCTATACAGGTAACTAGCTGAGATTGGGAGCACTCTCTTAACCTCCCTATTTCGGATTTTAGGTGCTAAAAGCGGTACCATTATTTTGCATGAAAATTTGGCGTTTTATATTGTAGTCCTGTAATTCTTAGGAATAACTCTCTTAAATCTGTCCAAACCAGAGTCTAGCAGACATCTCGGGTATGATAAAGTTTGAAAAATGAAATCATAAATTATAATATAATAAATAACTATAAATAATTATACCAAATAATAATATAACAATAATAAAAATTATTCAATAATGTAATCAAATCAAAAACACTGAAATTTGCTCAGTTGCAGAATTGTCACTGTCATTACTTTTCAGTGTCATTGTCATTTGATGACGGATCTCCCCACAAATCGCTATCGATCAATTCTGCGAGTGATTACAATTTATTGTCGCTGTTTTCTAGCTGGTTTAAAACCATTTTTGATGTAAAATGACAGTTTTGGTTGCTATGGACAATCTCCAGTTTCCAGGCATAAAGAACAGTTTTTATATTATAAAACTGCATGCAGGACACTGGGCAGACCACTAGGGACAAAGGGGATGTGAAATATTTACATACAGCAATGTAATCTGTAAGATTACATTATACTGTCTGTTTCACTTTTTGAATTTGGCACCGATCTCCGTCCCCGTGCGTCGCAACGCTTGCAGGGCACGGAGATTGGGTCCGTGATAGATCGAGCGAGACACGGCTCGCTCGTACAGCGGGGGAGACATCGCTGGATCCGTGGGAGAAGGTAAGTAAACCTCCTCCTGGATCCAGCGATGCGGTCCCGAGTCTGGCTCGGGGATACCGCTTTTGGTATAAAAATTCCACCCCGAGCCAGACTCGGGAATACCGTCAGGGGGGGGGGTTAAAGGGAGTGCTCCAAATCTCAGTTTGTTATCTGTATAAAAGACACCTGTTCACAGAAGCAATCAGATTCCAATCTCTCCACCATGGCCAAGACCAAAGAGCTGTGCAAGGATGTCGGGGACAAAATTGTAGACCTACACAAGGCTGGAATGGGCTACAAGACCATCGCCAAGCAGCTTGGTGAGAGGGTGGCAACAGTTGGTGTGATTTATTTGCAAATGGAAGAAACACAAAATAACTGTCCATCTCCCTCGGTCTGGGGCTCCATGCAAGATATCAGCTTGTGGAGTTTCAATGATCATGAGAACGATGAGGAATCAGCCCAGAACTACACGGGAGACTCTTCTCAATGATCTCAAGGTAGCTGGGACCATAGTCACCAAGAGAACAATTGGTAACACACTACGCCGTGAAGGACTGAAATCCTGCTGCGCCCGCAAGGTCCCCCTGCTCAAGAAAGCCCATGTACAGCCCCATCTGAAGCTTGCTAATGAACATGATTCAGAGGAGAACTGGGTGAAAGTGTTGAGGTCAGATGAGACCAAAACCAAGCTCTTTGGTATCAACTCAACTCGCCCCCTATGGGAAAGAGGAAGAAATGCTGCCTATGACCCCAAGAGCACTATTCCCAACCGTCAAATGTGGAGGTGGAAACATTAGGCTTTGGCGGTGTTTTCCTGCTAAGGGGACAGGACAACTTCACTGCATCAAAGGGACGATGGACGGGGCCATGTACCATCAAATCTTGGGTGAGAACCTCCTTCCCTCAGCCAGGACATTGAAAATGGGTCATGGATGGGTTTTCCAACATAATGACCCAAAACACAAGGCCAAGGCAACAAAGGAGTGGCTCAAGAAGAAGCACATTAAGGCCCTGAAGTGGCCTAGCCAGTCTCCAGACCTTAATCAAAATAGAAAATACTTGGAAAGAGCTGAAGGTTCCAGACCACTTTTTGCGATTCGGCACTGCGTCGCTTTAACTGGCAATTGCGCGGTCCTGCGACGTGGCTTCCAAACAAAATTGACGTCCTTTTTTTCCCCCACAAATAGAGCTTTCTTTTGGTGGTATTTGATCACCTCCTGCGGTTTTATTTTTTTGCGCTATAAACAAAAATAGAGTGACCATTTTGAAAAAAAAAACATATTTTTTACTTTTTGTTACAATATCCCCCAAAAATATATATTAAAAAAAACATTTTTTTTCCCTCAGTTTAGGCCGATACATATTCTTCTACATATTTTTGGTAAACAAAATCACAATACGCGATTATTGATTGGTTTGCGCAAAATTTATAGCGTTTTACAAAATAGGGGATAGTTTTATGGCATTTTTATTCATTTTTTTTTTTTTTTACTAGTAATGGCGGCGATCAGTGATTTTATTATTTATTTTTTATTTTTTATTGTGACTGTGACATTATGGCGGACACATCGGACATTTTTGGGACCAGTGTCATTTATACAGCAATCACTGCTATATAAATGCACTGATTCCTGTGTAAATGACACTGGCAGTGAAGAGGTTAACCAGTGGGTGGCAGTGTAGGGGTTCCTAGGGGTGTGTTACTAACTGTTGGGGGGTTGGGCTTTAATTTAGTGAACACTGATCTCTGCTCCAATCACATGGAGCAGAGATCAGCGTCACTAGTTGCTAGGCAAAATGGGGAGATGCCGTTTACAACGGCATCTCTCCAGTCAGCCGCCCCGTCAGACGATCGCGGGTATGCCCACGGCGATCGGGACCCGCGACCGGACTCGCGGGGGTCCCGACAAGCACAAGAGCGATGGCAGGGTGGCAAATTTAAAGGGACGTACAGGTACGCCCATTTGCCTGCCCGTGCCATTCTGCCGGCGTGCGCCGGTCGGGAACCGGTTAAATGTGGTTTTTCTGGATATTTTTGTTGTTCTGTTTCTCGCTGGTAAAATAGACCTACCATTGTTTGGTTTCAAGTTAAAATCTTTTTTTTGCTAGAAAATTACTTGGAACATTTTTTATTTTTTTTCTTTTTTTTTGGAGAATTGTGATCTCTTCTAAGCAAAAAAAATTGTGATTCTTATTTTGTCCAGAATCTCGCAGCTCTGCTTGTAACATGATGTTTCCTAAAAAATTAGGAATCCGAGTCATAAGGAATATTTTGTATAGGAAAGAATAGCAGATCACTTCCTGTACTCTTTGTGATCTCTGCGGGGTGCTCTGAGCTAATCTGCTTCCATCCATCCTCCTCCATGCTGGATTGCTCTCTGCGGAGTGCTTACATTGTACTTCTCTAATAGACTTGCTTACAATGCATTCCTGCAGTCATTGAATTTTCAGCCTTTGCTAGCCCTGCATTCCTGCGGTTTAGTATTACCATCCTTCCAAGATAAGTTTTTGCTCGGTATTCAGCAGAATGGCCTTTTGTAGATAATGGGTCTTTTGGAATACGTTGGGTGAGGGGGGGGGGGGGGTTGACCTGTGCAGAGTTCCTACCTCCTTTTTAGTAGTGCAACGAAATAAAAATTCCAGTGCCGAAAACCGTAATGGACATTTTTTTTATTTTTGAATTTAAATACCGTGGCTATCGTTTTTGCGTTGCAACCAGTGGGACACAATTTTTGCCTTGCAGCCAATGGGATGCGATTGTGCGTTGCAGTCAATGGGACACAGAATGCAGCGCAATAAAAATTTTTTTTTTTTTTTTTTTTTTTTTTTTAATTGCTAATTATTTTTTGGGACCGCTATCAGTGCATCCCTGCTCCTTTTGCAGGGGAGGGGTAGGAGTCCCCTTAATGGGGTGCAGGCAGCAATAAAATCCTGTCAGAAGCACTAACCTTTCCCCAATTACCCGCACGCAGGTTTCCTTTAAAACAATTCACTTAAAGGCTTGTCTTAACCCCTAGGCACCGACAGTATGCAAATATGTGGCCTCTTGGTGGTTGGGGCTTCACGCCGAGAGGCCACATAGCTGTGTACCAAATTGCAGACACAGCTGTGCCGAGAGCGTGCTCCCGGCACAGTTAGGCAGTTATAACCAACATATCGTGCTTCTCGACAGCTGATTGGCTCCCATGCACAGCTTTTGCACTCTCCAGTTTTAGTAAATCGACCCCATTGACTCCTTGCACTGGTTCTCTCACCCAGTCTGAGCTCTATGGTTCACACTTGTGCGATGTGGGAACCCTGCGAATCCAGTGCGGGTTTCCGCATCGCACCCAACTCGCCAGGCAGTTCACACTGCCATATGTGAACTGCCGGGAGTGTCAATACATTGTTAATGACACCCCCATTTCAGCTCGCATATCGCACTGCTAACTGTCAGTTCAGCCATGAATCGGATCGCATTGGTGTTCTCACACACACACACACACACACACACACACACACACACACACACACACGGGGATCCTGGTGCGGACCAAAAAAAAATAGGGTTCTGTGCGAGTTTGGTCGGAATGCGGTGTGATATCAGCCATACTATCTGTATGGCAGAAATGGCATTGCACGGACATCGCATGAGATTTTTCAGTGCGGTGCGAATCACGTGCAATCTCGCAGAGCACACTAGTGTGTACCGGCGGAGTTCCACTTAAAGGGGGAAGCTCTGTTTATTTGTCTCTTCCCACGCTGCCACATTTGGCACCTTTTTGGGGGGTGGGGGAGCGGGTACCTGGTTTTGACAGGAACCGATTCCCACTTCCAGCTGACTTCGCTGGGGTGACCTCAGCTGGAAGTTCGGTCCTCCTCCTCCTCCTTCCCACACTGCCGGGTCATTCAGGATTTGCAGTGAGCTTCACGCATGCGCAGTAGGGAACTGTTTGTGAATCCACAAGGCTGGGTTCCCTTAGCTGAGATGGCGGCAGCAGCACCCCGAGAGCCAAATGAAAAATCGGCTCAGATAAGGACCCTGCTGGATCCCCCCTGGACAGGTAAGTGTCCTAAAAGTCATCGGCTACAGTATTTGTAGCTGCTGATTGTTCGTTTTTCCTGAAGGAGCCCGGAGGTCTGCTTTAACATACAAAGTCTTCATCCTCCTTGACTTGATTTGGAGACTTTCTGGGTTGTCATCAGACGGGCGTGGCCAGAATTTCTTCTCATCTTGATGATTTCATTCTGCATTAGACGAGGTTGATGGATTTTTACCTTTAGGCAAAACACACCGCCTTACCGGTTTTCTGTATTTGCTTTCTGTGGGGGGGGGGGGGGGATCATGGAGGTGCCAGTGTTAGGCTCGGTTCACACTGGGGCAACTTCAAACTCACCCAACTTTGCAGCCGCTCTGCACACCGTGACTTCAGCGCAGCTTGGAAATGACCTCTTTAATAGAAGCCGCAAGTCACTCTGAAGTCACCCCAAAGTAGTGCAGGAACCTGAAGTTAGAGCAATTTGAGTCGATCTGTACAGTAGAGCTCTGACTGAGTGAGAAAATCGGTGTAAGGAGTCAATGAGGGTTGATTTACTAAGGCTGCATTCACACCTGAGCGTAGCGTGTTTGAACGTTTTTACCGGCGTTTTGTCGCGCGACAACGAGCGTTTTGTCACACTACAACGCGCGACAACGAGCGTTTTGTCACACTACAACGCGCGACAACGAGCGTTTTTTAACTTCGGCGTTTTTTTTCAGCCAATAGGAAAAATATTTTTCATCTGCTTATTTTTTCTTGAGCAGATACAGCGTCAAAACGCCCGTAGAAACGCTCGTTGTCGCGCGTTGTCGCTCGAATCGAGCGTTTCCATTAGTTTCTATGGGAATGAAAACGTCCAAATCAGCCCGATTCGCGCGACAAAAAAGGGTCCAGAACTTGTTTGAGCTTCAGGCGTTCGGCTTCAGGCGACATGGAGTGGAGATGTGAACGATCTCCATTGAGAATAATGTATTTTTTCCCCTCCAGCGTTTTGTAGCTTCAGGCGTAGGGCTACAAAACGTTCAGGTGTGAACGGGCTGTAAAGCTGTGCATGGTAGCCAATTAGCTTCTAACAGCTTGTTCTATTAAAGTGATATTAAAGCCTTGTTTTTTTTTGTTTTTTTTTAAATAACAAACACGTTATACTTACCTGCTCTGTGAAAAGGTTCTACATAGAGCATCCTCCTCTTCTTGGGGGGGGCCCACTGGCACTCCTGGCTCCGCCCTACTGCTGGGTCTGCTTGATCTGGGGGCACCCAAGCAGACCTGCAAATCTTTGTGTCCAATCATGCGTGGCGCCACGGCTCGGCCCCTTGGTTTCTACGCTTATGTATGTGTTCGCTTCTCCACGCGAGCTCGGCGGCACGGGGCACGTTTAAAAATTTTTTTTTTTTTTTTTTCTTATTTATTTTACCTTTTTTATTTTTACACTGTTCTTTAACCACTTAAGCCCCGGACCAATTTGCAGCCAAAGGACCAAGCCCTTTTTTGCTATTCGGCGCTGCGTTGCTTTAACTGACAATTGCGCGGTCATGCGATGTGGCTCCAAAACAAAATTGGCGGCCTTTTTTTTTTTTTCCACACAAATAGAGCTTTCTTTTGGTGGTATTTGATCACCTCTGCGGTTTTTATTTTTTGCGCTATAAACAAAAAAAGAGCGTCAATTTTCAAAAAATGCAATATTTTTTACTTTTTGCTATAATATCCCCCAAAAATATATAAAAAAACTTTTTTTTTTCCTCAGTTTAGGCCGATATGTATTCTTCTATATATTTTTGGTAAAAAAAAAAAATAGCAATTTGCGATTATTTGGTTGGCGCAAAAGTTATAGCGTTTACACAATAGGGCATAGTTTTATAGCATTTTTTTACCGTATTTATCAGCGTATAACATGCACTTTTTCCCCCTTAAAATCGGGGGAAAGTCGTGGGTGCGTGTTATACGCCGATCCCCACCGTCTGTGAGGCTAAAATACCGAGCGCCGCAGAAAAAGACTGAGCGCCGCCGAAAAAGACCGAGCCGTCTACTCGGCTCCGCTCGTAGTCCCGCCTCCCTGCTGTTTCTGGAGCGAGCGCTGCCGAAAAAGACCGAGCCGACTATACTGTGTACTTGGTATGGGCGGGACTGCGAGCCGAGCGGAGCCGAGTACACAGTAGAGTCGGCTCGGTCTTTTTCGGCAGCGCTCGCTCCAGAAACAGCAGGGAGGCGGGACTACGAGCGGAGCCGAGCAGACCGCTCGGTCTTTTTCGGCACCGCTCGCTCGGTCTGTCTCGGCGGCGGGATATTTACACATGGGCAAGGCTGCAAACGGCGCTGGGCGAGCTGGAAATTACACTGGCAAGCTGCAAATGACACTCTGCAAGGCTGCAAACAGCGGTGGGCAAGCTGCAAATGACACTGATCATTCTGCAATTATGGACAAGGCTGCAGATGCACACTGATAAGGCTGCATTGACGGGCATTTAAATGTAAGTTTTTTTTTTTCCCCTTAAAATGCCCTCCTAAACTTGGGGTGCATGTTATACGCCGGTGCGTGTTCTACCCCGATTAAATATGGTTATTTTTTTTTTTACTAGTAATGGCGGTAATCAACGATTTTTATTGTGACTGCGACATTATGGCGGACACATTGGACATTTTTGACACATTTTTGGGACCATTGTCATTTATACAGCAATCGGTGCTATTTAAATGCACTGATTCCTGTGTAAATGACACTGTCAGTGAAGGAGTTAACCACTAGGGGGCAGTGTAGGTGTTATGTATGACGTTATGTAGTGTGTTTTTTTGTTTTTTTTTTGTTTTTTTTTTTTTTTTTATTGTAGGGAAGGTGGCCTGGCATGTGATATCACCGATCGTCTTTCCCTATAAAAGGGAAGAGACGATCGGTGACAGGCTTGGTAGGAAGCACGGGGAGAGGTTTGTTTACACAGACCTCTCCTCGTTCTTCAGCTTTGTGACCTGATCGTGGGACACTAGCGGACGCGATCCCGCGGTCATGGAGCTCAGGACTGGGTCAGGAGCGTGCTGCCGGTGGCGCGTTCCTGAGCCACGGCTGGGCACTTAAAGAGCAACGTACAGGTACGTGCTTGTGCCCAGCTGTGCCATTCTGCTGACGTACATCAGTGCGAGGCGGTCCTTAAATGGTTAAAAAAACTGTCACTTTTTTATTTCTATTACAAGGAATGTAAACATCCCTTGTAATAGAAAAAAAAGCATGACAGGGCCTCTTAAATATGAGATATGGGGTCAAAAAGACATCATATTTACACTAAAATGCACTAAGAGCTATGATCTCCAGTGCCCTCCTGTCGGTAGCGACTGAGGTGACCGGGGTCCTTTCTTCTGTTGGGTATGGAGACGAGTGAGGTGAAGATGGTCCCCACCCGACTCCATACCATTGCAGGGCAGAAACTACGTCAAGAAGTCACTTCCGCAAAACACAGATTACTGTATAAATGTCATTGGCAGGGAAAGGATTAACACTAGGGGGCAATCAAGGGGTTAAATGTGTTACCTAGGGAGTGTCTCTAAGTGTGGGGAGGGTGGGACTACCTGGGGGCGGAGACGGATCATTGTTCCTAAGCATTAGGAACAACTGATCCGTCTCCTCGCCCCCAACAGAGATCTGTCTATTTACAATGACAGACCTCCGTTCTGTCTCTTGCAGGAGCGATCGCAGGTGCACGGCGGACATCGCGACCGATGGGCACGTGCATCGGCTCTGGCGCCCCCTAGCGCTCTTAAAGCGGCCGACATACAGCTACGACGGCTCGCCCAGGGGAGCCGACCTGTCACAGTATAACTGCGGCAGCTGGTCGGGAACCAGTTAAAGTGTTTTGATCACTTTTTTGTTAACGTAAGGAATGTAGACGTCCCCCTAGTGATAACAATACGGCATAACAGGTCCTCTTTATGAAGAGATCTGGGGTTTAAAAGACCCCCAAATTTCTCCTCTACCCTTAAAAGCAAAAGATATAATTTTTTATTTTTTTTTATCCTGTGCTTTTAAGAAAAAAAAAAAAAAAACGCTGAAGTGACGTTGACATCACTCCGGTCCTCCAAGGGCATAGAGATGAGTGGTGGCCATCCAGCCATCACCCAGTGTGCATGAGGCCTAAATAGGCTCGGCAATGCAGCCACTCCCTTGAAAAGAACTGGACTGCTGATCAGATGTACCAGAAGAGCGATCGTCCGCATTTCCTCTCCTCCTTTGATTATAAAGCGTGAAGGACTCTAATGTATCTGGAAGCATCGGAGACCATTTATCATGTTTATTTTTTTTTTTTTTGTGTTCGTGTCTCATAAGGAAGAAAATGTCATGCTACCATGGCAACCTCCAGTTAACCGTCCGCACTTGGATCTAAACCCCGATCACTAAAATCTCATAAGACCAGCGCACTCTGCGAGATCGCATGTGATTCGCACCGCAGTGCAAATCACATACAATGTCCGTGCAATGCGATATCAGCCATGCCGATTGTATGGCTGATATCGCATTTGGACCAAACTTACACAGGGCCCTTTTTTTATTTCTTTTTTTTTTTTTTGGCCTTGCCAAAATCCGATTCATGTCCGAACTGTCAGTTGGCAGTGCGATATGCGAGCTGAAATGGGGATGTCATTAACAATGTATTGACACTCCCAGCAGATCGCATTTGGCAGTGCCGACTGATGTGCGAGTCGGGTGCGATGGAGGAACCCGCAGTGGATTCACAGGTTTTCCGCATCGCACAAGTGTGAACCGAACCTTAGGCTTGACAAATTTTGCTTTGAATCTAGGAGCTAGCTAAAAAAAAAAAATGTTAGGAGCCAGTTTTTTTATTTATTTTTTTTATTTTAAACTAAGAAAGCTTACTGGTGGAACACCTAAACCAGTGATGGCGAACCTTGGCATCCCAGATGTTTTGGAACTACATTTCCCATGATGCTTAACTACACTGCATAGTGCAGGAGCATCATGGGAAATGTAGTTCCAAAACATCTGGGGTGCCGAGGTTCACCATCACTGCCCTAAACTGTTCCCGAAGGATGAAACTTATCCATTAGCCCTTTCACAGTCAGACCGGTTTTTGCATTGTTTGCACACGTTTAAAAAAAAATATATATATTTTAGGCCTGAAGATTGCATAAATTATTTTTTTTTTTTTTTTTTTTTTTTTTTACAGATTACATAAAAGCCCTAGAGAATAAAATAGCGTAGTTCCATTTTTTTTTTTTCACGCGATATTACCGTTAAGGTCTTTGTAAAAAAATAAAACAAATTAAAAGTACATTTTATGGGCACAGTGAGGCTGAATTGATGAGTACTGATACTTTATATTAATATTGTTAAAGTTTTTGTTAATATTTATTTTTTGGAACTTAATTCTGCTTAAAACATATAATATATAAAAACATACAATATAATATATAAAACCTACATTACACAAGTGTCATTTCGTGAGATAATTTTACAAGGGTGTGTTTAGGGGTGGACGTATGGGGTGGGGCAGGGGAGCGGTTGGGTGGGGCAACTAGTGTCCAGTAACTCTTAAGGCCTGGCTAGTGGCTCAGGACTTGAAATTTTGAGCCCTGACAATATATAAATATAATATAATATAAATATATATTATAAAAATATAAATACATTATTATTATTTTTTTTTAACTGTCGGTTTTGGTTTTCGGCCAAGTGCTTCCTGCAATTTTTGTTTTGGGTTTCGGCACCAAATTACCAATATACGCTTATACAAAAATATGTAGCAAAAATGCACTCTGGCCTAAATTTATTAGGAAATTTTGATCTTTTTTTTTTTTTTTTTTTTTATTTATTTATTTTTTTATTAGATCTGTTTTATAGCGGAAAGTAAAACCATTTTTTTTTTCATATTATTATTTATTATTATTGTTATTATTATTATTTTAGTTATTTTTTTTCAAAACTGTTGATCTTTTGATTGTTTGTAGCACATAAAATAAAAAATGAAGAGGTGATCCAATACCACCAAAAGAAAGCTCTTATTTGTGGGGGGGGGGGCATCAATTTTATTTGGGTACAGAGTCGCACGACTGCTCAATCCTCAGTTAAAATAACGAAGTGCCGTATCGCAAAAAATGGCCCGGTCTTCCGGAGTTGAAGTGGTTAACAAAATAAAAGCCATTCTGTTGGGTTTGGATTTCTGTAGACTGATGTGAATTTGGTCACCTTGCACTGTAGATAGGAGTTTTGCTAATTGATCAACCTGCGTAATGAATAGACTTCAGATGTGATTGTATGGCAGATATCCCCGGGGCTGACATACAAAAAAAAAAGAGCGTATTTATGTTGCGCTAATCTTTCATTAAAACATTCTAGGAAACAAAATAAAGTGTGTGTTTTTTTTTTTTGTTTTTTTTATATTTCACAGCATGATAATACAATGCACCATTGTTTAATGAAGCCGGTTGTTGGAACATAAGCACCGTATTTGTTATCTAATTGCTGGCTTCCTGTATCTATAGAAATGAATGGTGTGAAATAATCGTCTTTGTCTTTATTGTTCTTACTATACAATTGTTGAGGCCATTATCCTCCCAGATCTGCTCTGATATGAGGGGACTGACATTAAACACTGACAGGTTGATTGAAAATGTGCTGAAGGAAGAACTTGGAGAGAGATCTGAATATAATTGTGTCATTCCTGGGGGGGGGGATCAACAATAGGGACTTTGTACTGACTGCAGTTACCATGGTAACCCCCGAGCCTGCGACCCAGCAGTGTAGCGGATACTGGATGTACATGCAAAGCGTCCCTGCGCCAGCAGAGTGAGGGCGGCAGCAGTTAAATATGGAACTTCTGACACATTTTTATGTCCTATTATTAAAAGTGACTGCATAGAATTTTTTTTTTTTTTTTTAACTCTTTCTATTGCATTAGTTAATGTACAGTGCATCAGGAAAGTATTCACAGCGCTTCACTTTTTCCACACAGACTTATTCAAAAATGGATTAAATTCATTATTTTTTATTTTTCTCAAAATCCTACAAACAATACCCAGTACTGACAATGTGAAAGAAGTTTGTTGGAAATCTTTGCAAATATAATAAAAAATAAAGAAATGAAAAAAAAAAAAAATCCCATGTACATATAAGTATTCACAACCTGTTTTCCACTGATCATCCTTGAGGGTCGGGTCACATTGGGATGACTTAGCCACCTGACAAGTAGCGTCCCGTTCTGTACAATGGAACCATTCTAATCGGAGTGACACAAGCCGCTTCGACTTAGGCCCCTTTCACACTACCGATCCGTTCAGATCCGCCTGTCTGTTTTTTATGGGGACCTGAACGGATGCTCCATAGAGCTCTATGGAGCGTCGGATGTCAGCGGTGACATGTCCGCTGACATCCGACCCGCTCCGATCCGAAAAAGTGTGACGGAGGAAAAAGCTATTTTTCCATCCGTCTGCAGATCGGATCGGGGGACGACAGACACTGCGGTCCGTCGTCACCCGATCTCCCATAGGGGAGAGCGGCGCTGTGACGGGTCCGTCCCTGTGCAGTGATGGACCTGTCATCTCCCTGCTCAGCGGAGATCGCTCCGGCGATCCCCGTTGTGCAAGCGGATATCCACGGGGCGGATCAGCACTGATCCACCCCGTGTGAAAGGACCCTTAAAAAAAAGGTTCCTGTACGACTTTGGGGGCTACTTGCATTGATTTCTATAGAGAAGTAATTGTGCAGGCCGCCTGAGGCAGTCGTGCTGTAAGTCGTGCTGCCTCCGTGTGAACCGGACTTAAGATGTTTCTACAACTTGATTGGAGTCCACCTGTGGTAAATTTTGGTTGATTTGGACATGATTTGGAAAGGCACACACCTGTGTGTGTGTGTGTGTGTGTGTGTGTGTATGTGTGTATATATATATATATATATATATATATATATATATATATATATATATATTCCAACAGTTAACAGTGCATGTCAGAGCACAAACCAAGCCATGAAGTCCAAGGAATTGTCTTTAGACCTCCGAGACAGAATTGTATGGAGGCACAGATCTGGGGACGGGCACAGAAAAATGTCTGCAGCATTGAAGGTCCCAATGAGCACAGGGGTCTCCATCATCCATAAATGGAAGAAGTTTGGAACCACCAGGACTCTTCCTAAAGCAGACCACCTGGCCAAAAACTAAGCGATCGGGGTAGAAGGACCTTAGTCGGGGAGGTGACTAAGAACCCAGATGGTCACTCTGACAGAGCTCCAGCGTTTCTCTGTGGAGAGAGGAGAACATTTCAGAAGAACAACCATCTCTGCAGCACTTCATCAATCAGGCCTTTATGTAGAGTGGCCAGACGGAAGCCCCTCCTCAGTAAAAGGCACATGACAGCCAACCTGGAGTTTGCCAAAAGGCACCTGAAGGACTCTGACCAGGAGAAACAAAATTCTCTGGTCTGATGAAACAAAGATTGAACTTTTTGGCCTGAATGGCAAGCGTCATGTCTGGAGGAAACCAGGCACCGCCCATAACCTGGCCAATACCATTCCAACAGTGAAGTATGGTGATGGCAGCATCATGCTGTGGGGATGTTTTTTAGCAGAACTGGGAGACTAGTCAGGATCGAAGGAAAGATGAATGCAGCAATGTACAGAGACATCCTTGATGAAAACCTGCTCCAGAGTGCTCTGGACCTCAGACTGGGTCAAAGATTCATCTTCCAACAGGACAACGACCCTGAGCACACAGCCAAGGTAACAAAGGAGTGGCCCGCCCAGACTTGAACCCAATTGAATATCTCTGGAGAGATCTGAAAATGTTGGTGCACCGACGCTCCCCATCCAACCTGATGGAGCTTGAGAAGTCCTACAAAGAAGAATGGGAGAAACTGCCCAAAAATAGACGTGCCAAGCTTCCACCATCACTTAATTTTTTTTTTTTGAGGCCGTAATTGGTGCCAAAGGTGCTTCACCAAAGTATTGCGCAAAGGCTGTGATACTTGTGTACATGGGATATTATTTTTATTAATATTATTATTATTATATTTTATGTTTTTAATAAATTTACAAACGTTTCAAAGAAACTTCTTTCACATTGTCATTATGGGGTATTGTTTTTATAATTTTGAGGAAAACAATGAATTTTATTCCATTTTGGAATAAAGGCTGTAACATAACATAACAAAAATGTGGAAAAAGTGAAGCGCTGTGAATACTCTCCAGATGCACTGTATACTAAAATTTAAAAAAATGAAAGGGGCTAGTTCACTTTTGCCAAAAAAGGGCTATTGCAGATAAGGGATGTCTGTAGATGAAAACAAACCGTGCAGCTTTGGCCAGAGTTGGATAAATCCTATAGGTGTAGACTATTTATGTACTTCCTAAAGCCTGACTGGGGAAAAACTCCCAGAACCTTCTACGAGAAGCTCAGTTGTTACGGCTCACCTTCACCATCACAGTGAACACTCAAATGCTGAGCTCAGATCTTCTATGTCTGGGGTGATTGAGTGCATGTTGGGGGGGGGGGGTTGCATCAGAAAGGGCTTGTTTAAATGGGCAATGTCATATAACGGAACAAAAGGAAGGTGTGCACACCCTAGCGCACTACCAAACACTGTGGAGCCCCAATGACTTTGACCCTGCTTAGCTGGGGGGCGGGGGGGGTCGCATTCCTAGAGGTGAGCCTATACCCATGGGGGGGGTGGGAGGCACAAGTAAGGTGATTCGCTGGTGGTTTGGATGTTCATTGTTAAGTTTTTTTTTTTAACATTCACTTCTGGGACATTCATTTGTTTTAATATATGGACATTTTTGCACTATATTGCATGGACATTTATTATCATGCATCTTGCATGTTTTTGATCTACATTGATTGTTTTGATATATGCAATTTTTCATGACTTAGCGCTTTCTTTATTAAGTACTACTGAGTGGGGAATCGGCAGAGCTGGGGGTTCCTACTGAGCGGGGAATCGGCGGAGCTGGGGGTTCCTACTGAGCGAGGAATCGGCGGAGCTGGGGGTTCCTACGGAGCGGGGAATCGGCGGAGCTGGGGGTTCCTACGGAGCGGGGAATCGCCGGAGCTGGGGGTTCCTACGGAGCGGGGAATCGCCGGAGCTGGGGGTTCCTATGGAGCGGGGAATCGGCGGAGCTGGGGGTTCCTACGGAGCGGGGAATCGCCGGAGCTGGGGGTTCCTACGGAGCGGGGATTTGCCGGAGCTGGGGGTTCCTACGGAGCGGGGAATCGCCGGAGCTGGGGGTTCCTACGGAGCGGGGAATCGCCGGAGCTGGGGGTTCCTACGGAGCGGGGAATCGGCGGAGCTGGGGGTTCCTACGGAGTGGGGAATCGGCGGAGCTGGGGGTTCCTACGGAGTGGGGAATCGGCGGAGCTGGGGGTTCCTACGGAGCGGGGAATCGGCGGAGCTGGGGGTTCCTACGGAGCGGGGAATCGGCGGAGCTGGGGGTTCCTACGGAGTGGGGAATCGGAGCTGGGGGTTCCTACGGAGTGGGGAATCGGCGGAGCTGGGGGTTCCTACGGAGCGGGGAATCGGCGGAGCTGGGGGTTCCTACGGAGCGGGGAATCGGCGGAGCTGGGGGTTCCTACGGAGTGGGGAATCGGAGCTGGGGGTTCCTACGGAGTGGGGAATCGGCGGAGCTGGGGGTTCCTACTGAGCGGGGATCTGCTGAACAAGGGTACTACTGAGCCCCTTTAAAACAAATAGAGATTCAACACATACAGGAAATTTGCCTAGCTTCATTAAAGCATCACATGAGCATTAAAGCCTTTTAAAGTGGTAGGTGCTTTAACACACATTAAAGTCAAAGCAAGTGTAAGACCCCTTTCACACTGAGGCGTTTTACAGGTGCTACAGCACTAAACATAGCGGCCGAAAACCCCTGCAAAAGCAACGGTGAAGCGTCGCTTTGCCACCAACAGCCCCAGTGTGAAAGGGGTCTAAAAGTGAGTCGGAAAAGAGCTCACTGCTATGATGGCCGTCCTGGGAGTTTTTTCAGTCAGGTTTCAAAATGTACATAAATGGCTTTCACCTATAGCCAAACACAGTGGGAGGAAAGAGGCGCCGCACGCCGATGACATCACTGCAATCCAGAATTCTTGCACAGATGGCCACAATAGCAGTTCTGGCCTGAACAACAACCCCCACTAACGCATTCCACCCGATAGGGCTTGGTCCTAGAGATTAGGATTGAGCCCTATTGGGTAAAAAGCGTTAGTCCTTCAGGTGCAGGTTGCTGTTGTGGCTATCTGTGCAGAAATCCTGGATGGCCATGACATCACCGGTATGCTGCAGCTCTTTCTCTCCTCCCAATAATTTCAGTACTTTACAATTTATTTAAAGCGCGTTCCTCATGTTTTGGGCCTCCTGATTTATTGTTCTCTTTTTTTCCTATAGGGGATTAAGAAACCTTTTGATGAGGTCATAAAAGCCAACATTGGGGATGCCCATGCTATGGGACAGCAGCCAATCACATTTCTGCGACAGGTAACAAATATAGTTTCTTTTGTCAATAGCATCATGTGAATAATTTGCATTATAAGGATGTTTATTTTTTTCTGTTAAATGGTCCATCCAAATGAAAGGTCAATCACCTATTAGTTTTTAGATCCTATTATAACTGTACTCCTGGTATAAATCTATTGCTAAATTTGGAGAGTAGAATAAAAGGTGAACAGAACTGAGAACTCAAAGCACACCTATGGTAGGTGCACACAGATCAAAGTGACCTTATAGCTGCATAGTGTATACTTAGCCATGCAACCCCTGCACAGCACTTTGATCAGCTGCAATAACCCCCTGCGTGGCACCACCGTCAGCCGCCACAACCCCCTGCACAGCACAGCGGTCACCTGCAATAACATCCTGTGCATCCTGAAATTTCAAATATGATGGCAAATACATGCCTTCCTTCCCATACCTGCAATGCAGTGTCAGAATGACCCATTACTACAGGGCTCAAAATTTCAAGTCCTGAGCTACTAGCCAAGCCTTAAAGGTTACTCACCAACAGTTGCCTCACCCAAGCCCTACCCCACCCCTGATTCCACCCCTAAACATCCCCTTATAAATTAACTCATGAAATTACGCTTAAATGTTTTATGCAGAATAAAGTTCCAAAAATAAATATTAACAATGACTTTATCAGTGCCCATCAATGCAGCCTCACTTGTGCCCATCAATGCAGCCTCGCCTGTGCCCATCGTTGTGGCGTGACCTGTGCCCATCCTTGCGGCCTGACCTGTGCGCCCGGATCATCACAGGGGAAGAGAGTGTGGAGAAAGAGAGATGGTGACTGGATCACAGAGGGATAGCCCGCTGTAACAGCTTACATTTGAATTGCCTCCACTCGCGGTCACACATAGTCCCGCTTCCTGACCCAGTGCCTGTTAGAGACAGAAGACATCCACACCGGCATTGGACCGGTGTTCTGTCTATCACAGGTGCTGGGTCAGGAGTAGAGACTGTGTGTGACCACGAGCGGAGGCAATTCAAATGTAAGCTGTTACAGCGGGCTATCCCCGCTCTGTAATCCAGCCAGCTCTCCTCTTCCCCCATGATGATCCAGCCACCCTCTTTTCTTCCACGCTCTCTTCCCCTGTGATGATCCAGCCACCCTCTCTTTTCCTCCACACTCTCTTCCCCTGGGTGAACGGCTCCCATTCAACCCCCGCCTATCGTTTTCCACTCACAAAATGCGAGTGGAAAATTTGATGGCTGGCTGAGCACTGCTCTGGGGAAGGGGGGTTGACAGGTTGATCACCTATTTTCACAAAAGTCAATATTTTCATAGCATTTTTGGAAGGGTCAGTGCCAGGATTAAGGGCAACTGGGTGACACACAAGAAGTACCTTGGGACTCGGGAATGTTTCATACTCTGCAACTGCTAGGTCACTTTGCCTTGTGAAAAATGGCCAACAGAGGTGCTTGAGGCAAATAGATGTCACCCTAGTTTTAATATGTCAGTGAATGGTTCAACCTGTCTGGATCTACTTTTAGATGTAAATATCAGGTTTGGAATGATCCATTGCCTTGTAGTGGGTGAAGCTCTGCACCGCCCCCTCCTATTTTTTTTATTTCTTTTTATTTTTTTGTGTGTGTAATGAGTATTGTCCTTCCATGGTCTTCCAATCAATAAATGACCAAGTATTGCTTTTGCTGCTGTTTGCAGGTGGTAGCACTGTGCACCTATCCTGATCTCCTGGACAGCCCGCGTTTCCCAGCGGATGCCAAGAGCAGAGCCAGCAGAATCCTGCAGTCATGCGGAGGATACAGCCTTGGTGAGATGCAGTAATTGATAAGCCTTAGTACTCAGACTAAACTGCCTTATTTAAGAAATATATTGAATGTTGTCAGACGGAATAAAATCTCATTTAGAGCTCCGCAGAGAAGGAAGACATAAATCATCGGACGTGTGGGCCTACGTGCCCGTCACTAAAATCCTCGGGCTTGGCTCAGCCTGCAGCCTCTGTACAGCACCAGCATGTCAATGAAGAGATGCAAAGGGGAGATTGTATATTTTTCTTACCTAGATAATGGCTGATAATAAACCGGAACGAAACTCTCAACATCAACGATTAAAGGGGTTGTAAATTTGTTTTTGTTTGTAATTTAAAAAACAAACAAAATGTTATACTCCCCCCCCCCCCCCCCCCGTACAAGGGTTTTTGCACAGAGTGGCCCCAATTCTCCTCTTCTGGGGTCCCCCAGCAGTGCTCCTGGCTTCTCCCCGCATTGAGTGCCCCCTCTGAGACCCGCATTTCAAGGGAACACCCATGCAGGCTCACTCCCGAGACCTGCTGCAGCGTCCATTGACGCAGACAGCAGGACTCAGCCCCCGTGTCACTGGATTTGATTGACAGCAGCAGAGGAGGGGGGCTCTGGGTGGGAGCTGCACTACAGGTTTGTTTATTTTTTTTTTGTTTTTTTTGTTTTTTTTTTTTACTTACCTCTAAATGCCTGTTGCTAGGTGGTCCATCATAGTCTGCCTCCTTCAGCGCCTGGGCTCTTGACATCACTTCCCCTCGGCGCAGGAAGGGGGATCAGCTCTGCCCCCTCCCTCTTGTCAATCATCTGCGACGCGTCTCAGGTCCCAGATGATTGTGGGGCCAATCGCGGCGCCGCTCACCCATGCGCAGTGGGTGCCTGGTACCCACTGTACAGCCGGGGCACCCACAGTTACAAAGCCGGTGCCGCAGAGCGGGTGGTGGGGTGGTGGCGGTCCAAGCAGGACTTTGATCCCCTGCATCGCTGGACCCTGGGACAGGTAAGTGTCCGATTTTATTAAAAGTCAGCAGCTACAGTATTTGTAGCTGCCGACTTTTACTTTATTTTTATTTTTTTAAGCAGAACACCGCTTTAATGCATTAAGGTGAAAAACCTTGAGGGTTTACAACCCCTTTAATCCTTCTGCTGCTAACATTAGTAAATAGATGGGAAATATTTACTTGTGTTTAAACTTTTTAACTTTTATTTTTTTTTTTTTTTTTTTTTTTTTACATTTCCTTTGCTTCCTGGGTTCTGGCCTAAGCCACAAAATTGTCATACATCCCAGGAGTCTTCATGGGCATTTATTTTTCTTACATCTGGAGGAGCTAAGCACACCCCCTTTTGCCTTCATTCTTAAGCTAAGGGCAGATGGATTCCAGCAAGTAAATGCTACATGAATCACCTGCTGTTGATGCCCACACCTAGAAATGCTAGGGGTGTTTTTCAAAGTGATTTCTCATCAAAATAAATCATGGAGACATGGATGGATAACTTTTTAATAGTATAAATGTATTAAAAATTGTTTTCTGTTTTGTGTTGAGTCTTGCTTTAAGGTCCCTTTTACACTCTATAGAGACACCTGCCAAAAACATCCTATCCAATCCTGTCCATTAAAAACAGATGGATGGGGATTCGTTCCCCATCCATCTGGCAGATTGGATGACAGTCAATGGAAAGGGACAGGTGGCCGTTTTCCATCTGACAAACCATAAAAGGACAAGCCCGGGCTGTGTCCGTGTCCACTCTGTATTAGCAGAGCCGACACGGACCTGTCATCCGCCTGCTCTACAGGGTTCATCGGAGAGATCCCCTGCTGAGCGGGTGGATCCACTGGTGGACTCCGCCAATGTGAAAGGGGCTCAAAGGATAAGTTCACCTTTTTGGAACATGTTCCAGCTGGTGCCACAAGTACCCCCATCCTTTCAAAGTGACAGTGGGTTGGGAATCTTCTCCCTGGACTTGCTGTCACTTTTTGACAGGAAAAGAGAGCGTGGCTGTGCTGGGCTCTGCCCACATGACTGCGTCATTTATTCACAGTTACCAGTGGAGGAATGAACTACAAGTACTGTCATCCACCCCTGATGAGCGCTCTCCTAGTTCATTTACAAGCCCTGCAGCTTTCAACAAGCAGCCCATATGTAGGTACGGGCAGAAAGCTGCAGAAGCCCAACATTGCACCCCCTGATCACGGGTTCAATTCTCCTTCAGATCCTGCTGAAAAAAAATAATAAATGCACTTTTTTTTTATTTAAAAAAAAAAAAAAGGTGAATTTTTAAGAAACTTGTGAAGTTGTAGACAGCATGTCATTTTCTGCAAGTCTGAAAGTGCTTGTGGTTTTGTTGCATATGCTTCATAATAATGCACAGCTTTGTTTTTGTCATAAATCTTCATTTCCTGCTGTGTGTTCTACTCCGGTAGTTGTGATCTTGTTTAAATGAACAGTAAAAGAGGTGGGTGCAGTTAAAATGAAACTCAATATACTGGAAATGCCTCAGATTTTTGTCTGGGTGTGTACTCCACACGTAGAACAACTTTTAGGTTTTGTCATTTATTGGGTTATATTTATGTTTTATCATGTAGTGTAAGGGCCCTTTCACACCGAACGCAGTGGGATGCAGTTTGATGCATTTTGAACTGCACTCCAACCTCATAGACAGCCCAAAATGAAGGTAATCCTATGAGCATCATTCATATCATTGCAATGCATCGGCGTTAAAAAAAAAATAAAAAATAAAAATGGTGCATGCTGTATTTTTCTGCACTACAAATGCAGGGAACGCACTACAAACACACTTCAAACTCGCGTTCCTTTAAGCTAAGAAAGCCAAGCACAAAAACATATGGCAAAATGCACTGAAAATGCATATGTAAACATGCAGTCAAAAACGCAGTTGTGTGCAGTTTCTGGTGTGAATGGGCCCCAAGAGTCCATTCACACCCGAAACTGCGCATTTACTGTGCGTTTGACGTTTGTTTTTATGTGCATTTTACCTAAGGTACACACAATTGCTTTTTGGTTCAACCCAGGGGGCTGGACAAAAAAAAATACAGAGGTCTCCGTGCTAACGAAACAATGATAGTACAGCGATCTCCTTGACTGAGCTATTGTGTTCTGACAGAGGACTGTTCCCCCCCCCCCCCCCCCAGGACACACTGATCAGTGCTCGCAGACATTGGCTGGGAGTGCTGATCAGATGCTGGTTTTCCAGCATGCTCGTTCGACAGAAGCCGGTCAGGCTGCTGTGGACACTGGCCAAATGTTGGCCGCTTTCTGTTGAACCGGCCAATATTTGACCTGTGTGTACCAGCTTTAAGCTGACTAAGCACTAACATTTGCGTGAAACGCGTCTACCTTTTTGTCCCCTGCTCCATCTGTCAACCACTTGTCCTCATGAAGCTTCAATAAAAGGATTTTTGGAAGTGCAGCCGTCCGGAATAATTTCTTCATGTTACACAGCATGCGTGCTGGGCTATAGCACTAACACTGGTGTGTTTGGGGATTATCCAGAAACTTTCTCACCTGGAGTGGCTTTTCTTGTTTTATTGTACCAGCCTTATGCTTGCTTTTCCCTTTTGAGGTCACTTCCATCTTCTTTAGGTTTTTTTTGTGCACTGCATTGCTGTGTATTTTTGCACATATACATTAGAGCTGCACAATTAATCGCCAAGAATTGTTATCGCGATCTTGACTAAAGTGTTTCACAATTCTTTCTATGCAAAGAATTCCCTCTGCTCTTCTGAAGCCACAGGCATCAAAAGAAAGGAAGAGAAAAACTGGGCAGTCTGCCAAGAATCAAAACATTCTTTATCAGTTGAACTTAAGTATAAACATTGTAACAATTTGTCAAAGGAATAGACTGTGTGTAAGTGGAAAAAGTTTAAACACTAAACCTTTTTCTGACATTTGTTGGTTACAAGTTAAAATATTTTTGTTTTGCTAGAAAATTACTTAGACGCCCCATTTTATATATATATATATATGAGACCCTAGAGAATAAAATGGTTGTTGCAATATATTATGTCACACTGTATTTGCGCAGCGGTCTTTCAAATGCATTTTTTTTTTTGATAGCAATACTTCAATGAATTAAAAACAAAAAGATGTGAAAGATTTTACATCTAGAGAATCGTGATCTTTTCATTCAAAGAAAAAAAAATTGTGATTCTCATTTTGGCCAGAATCGTGCAGCTCTAATATACATGCATTTATGTACATTTCTATGCATTTGCATTGCAGAAAAATGCAGCTTGCTGTACTTTTTCACTGCTCCTACAATAGTGTGAACTATGCATATAGGATAACCTGAATTGTGGATCTCTATCTGTATGGCTGAAATCGCATCGCACAGACTTTGCATGTGATTTTTGCACTGCAGTGCGGTGTGAATCACATGCGATCTTGCACCACGCACTGGTGTGAACCGCCACTAAGATACAAACGTTTGGGATTGCGTTGTTGGAGCTCAGTTTGCTGGTGTCAGGATAGTTACTATCCGGCTTCAATACTTTCCAACCAACCTGAAACAAGTTTGGCACTTTTCTCTAACTTTTATTTAACTGCAATCTGCATCCTTGTTCTGAGTCGGTGACTGAAGGCGGCAAGAGGATCAGAATAGCAGCCAGTTTCTTCAGAAGGAGAGTCAGCAATTGCAGCGTCCTCCTTTCTTCTTTTTTTTTTTTTTTAACTTTCATGTCAGGTTAGCTTTAAGCAGTCTGGGAATTTGGGAGAGTTTATGTGTTTTCATGTTTCTAGGATACCAGACTGACATGTGGGATTAGCACCGTGCTGATAGCTGTGCAATACCAAGCTAACACCCGGGATTCCACATGGCATTAAAACTTGGAAGTCCCACAACACGGTACATGAGCACTTCAAGGGCAAACAAACAGACTCGTGTTACAATTTTTTTGAAAGGCATTATAAACGTTCTTACCTGCAACTAAGATGCATAAGATGTGTGTCGATCCTGTAGTATCACGGTGTGATTTGTTACTCTGTACGCACAGCCCATATTGGATCACTTTCACACTGGGGCCGCCCATGCGTTACTGGTAAAGCGCTTTTCGTCCACCAGCAGGTTGCTTTTAACCCCAAAGAAGGTGTTAAAAACTCTGGCGGTGCTTCAGAATCGCTTTTCAGGCTCTTCGGAAGCGCTGTCCATTCGTTGCAATGGGCAGGGGCGTTTTAGGAGCGCTGTGTACCGTGTTCCCAAAGATGCTTTTTGCAGGACTTTTTCTAACGTCCCGCGATTGCACCGCCCAGGTGTGAAAGCACCCATTGCAATGAATGGGAGGCAGTTTTCAGGCGCTTTACAGGCACTATTTCTAGCGCTAAAACATCTGAAAACCGCCTCAGCATGAAAAGGAGTGGTAAAGTAATTTTTCACATTGCGGTGTCAGACTTTTTTTTGTGTTCAAATGTGAGGCATGGCACATTGCACTGCACGGGGGTAATACAAGGCCTCTGTCTGTGGTCTTATGCCCTGTACACACGGCCGGACTTGCCGACAGAAAATGTGTTGTTGGAAAATCCGATCGTGCATGGGCTCCATCTGACTTTTTCCGTCTGAATATCCGACACACAAAGTTTGAGAGCAGGATCTAAAATTTTCCGACAACAAAATCCGATCGTTTAAATTCCGATCTGTGTAGACAGTTCTGACGGACAAGGTGCCACGCATGCTCAGAATAAATTACCAGACGAAAGCTATTGGCCCGTTTATAGCCCCATCGTACGTTTTGTACGTCGCCGTGTTCGGAACGATCAGATTTTCCAACAACTTTGTGTGACCGTGTGTATGCAAGACAAGTTTGGGCCAAAATCCGCCGGAAAAAATCTGATGGATTTTGTCGTCAGAAAGTCCGTCTGTGTGTACAGGGCATTAGAGCGGGCACTTCCTGTGAGGAAACTACATATCCCACAACGGGGCTTAATAAATTTGCTTTGAATCCAGGAGCCAGCTAAAAAAAATTGAGAGACAGTTTTTGTTGCCCATTAGCTGACCGGGCACTTTCACTCTCTTCCCGCCCAGGCCAATTTTCAGCTTTCAGCGCTGTTGCACTTTGACAATTGTGTAGTCATGCAACACGATAGCCATATGAAAGTTTGAGTTTTTTTTTTTTTTTTTTCCTCTCAAACATAGTTTTTTTTCTTTTGGTTGTATTTAATCACTGCTGGGTTGTGTGTGTGTGTGTGTGTGTGTGTGTGTGTGTGTGTGTGTGTGTTTGTTTTTTTTTTTTTTTTTTTTATAAATATATATATATATATATATAATATATATATATATATATATAACACACACACAACCCAGCAGTGATTAAATACAACCAAAAGAAAAAACTTTATTTTTAATTTATTATTAGTAAAAATTGAAAACCATTTTATCATTTTCCTTCCACTTCACAATTATGAGCCACTTTGTGTTGGTCTATCACCTAAAATCCCAATAAAATACGTTTTTGGTTGTAAACATGACAATTTCAAGGGGTATGAATACTTTTGTCAATACGGAAGTGTTTAAACCACTTTAACAGAAAAGCTGTGACTGTCACTGGTCCATTCATCACCTGAACTAGAATTTGGTGTTTTCTTGGTTTGTAAAGCCTAATTATTACTGTTTTTCATGCTAAAGTTTTTTTCTTTTCTCCTTTAGGATCCTACAGCACCAGTCAAGGTGTGGCCTGCATCCGGGAAGATGTTGCTCGGTATATAGAGAAGAGGGATGGTGGGATCCCTGCCGACCCTGACCATATTTTCCTGACCACTGGAGCAAGTGAAGGCGTAGCTGTGCGTACATTTATATTTTACCGCTTTTATTTTCATTTAACCACTTGACCTCCAAAAGATTTTACCCCCTTTGTGACCAGGCAATTTTTTTTGCTATTTAACTGACAATTGCGCGGTCTGGAAACACTGCCTAAATTTTAATTTACAGTATATAGTACTTTTCACACAAATAGAGCTTTCTTTTGGTGTTAATTAATCTCACCTCTGGCTTTTTTATTATTATTTATTATATAAAAAAGGCAACATTTTGGGGGGGGGGGGGGGGAACCAATACAGTGCATCCAGAAAGTATTCACAGCGCTTCACTTTTTACACACTTTGTTGTTGGAGCCTTATTCCAAAATGGATTAAATTAGTTTTTTTTCCTCAAAATTCTACAAACAATACCCCATAATGACAACGTGAAAGAATTTAGTTTGAAATCTTTTCAAATTTATAAAAAAAAAAAAAAAAGAAAAATATCCTCATGTACATAAGTATTCACAGCCTTTGCCATGACACTCACAATTGAGCTCAGATACATCTTGTTTCCACTGATCATTCCACTGATGTTTCTACAACTTGATAGGAGTCCACCTGCGGTAAATTCAGTTGGTTGGACATGATTTGGAAAGGCACACACCTGTCTATATAAAGGTCCCACAGTTAACAGTGCATGTCAGAGCACAAACCAAGCCATGGAGTCCAAGGAATTGTCTGTAGACCTCCGAGACAGGATTGTATGGAGGCACAGATCTGGGGACGGGTACAGAAACATTTCTGCAGCATTGAAGGTCCCAATGAGCACAGAGGCCTCCATCATCCATAAATGGAAGAAGTTTGGAACCACCAGGACTCTTTCTAGAGTGGACCGCTCGGCCAAACTGAGCAATCGGGGGAGAAGGGTCTTAGTCAAGGAGGTGACCAAGAACCCGATGGTCACTCTGACAGAGCTCCAGCGTTTCTCTGTGGAGAGAGGAAACTATTCCAGGACAACCATTTCTGCAGCACTCCGCCAATCAGGCCTGTATGGTAGAGTGGCCAGATGGAAGCCACTCCTCAGTAAAAGGCACATGACAGCCTGCCTGGAGTTTGCCAGAAGGCACCTGAAGAACTCTCAGACCATGATAAACAAAATTATCTGGTCTGATGAAACAAAGATTGAACTCTTTGGCCTGAATGGCAAACATCATGTCTGGAGGAAATCAGGCACTGCTCATTACCTGGTCGTTACTATCCCTACAGTAAAGCATGGTGATGGCAGCATCATGCTGTGGGGGATATTTCAGCGACAGGAACTGGGAGACTAGTCAGGGTTGAGGGAAAGAGGACTGCAGCAATGTACAGAGACATCCTTGATGAAAGAGGGCTCTGGACCACAGACTGGGGCAAAGGTTCACCTTCCAACAGGACAACAAAGCTAAGCACACAGCCAAGATAACAAAGTAGAAAAGAAGTGGCTACAGGACAACTCTGTGAATGTCCTTTAGTTGCCCAGCCAGAGCTCAGGCTTGAACCCGATTTAAACATCTCTGTAGAGATCTGAAAATGGCTGTGCATCAAGCTCCATCCAATCTGATGGAGCTTGAGAGGTCCTGTAAAGAAGAATGGGAGAAACTGCCCAAAAATAGGAGTGCCAAGCTTATAGCATCATACTTAAAGACTTGAGGTTGTAATTGGTGCCAAAGCTGCTTCAACAAAGTATTGAGCAAAGGCTGTGAATACTTGCGTACATGGGATATATTTTTATTTTTTAAATAAATTTGCAAAGATTTCAAACAAACTTCTTTCACGTTGTCATTATGGGGTATTGTTTGTAGAATTTTGAGGAAAGTAATGAATTCATTTTGGAATAAGGCTGTAACAGAACATAAAATGTGGAAAAAGTGAAGCACTGTGAATACTTTGTGGATGCACTGTATTTTCTACTTCCTGTTATAAAACTTATCCAATTTAAAAAAAAAAAATAAATAAAATTTCTTCGAAAATTGAGAAAATGTATTCTACTAGATGTCTTTGATAGAAAAAAAAAAAATCTGAATACATGTATATTGATTGGTTTGTGTGAAAGTTATAGCATCTACAAACTATGGTACACAGTATCTCACAAAAGTAAGTACACCCCCCACATTTGTGTAAATATTTTCTTCTATCTTTTCATGTGACAACACTGAAGAAATGACACTTGTCTACCATGTAAAGTAGTGAGTGTACAGCTTGTATAACAGTGTAAATTTGCTGTCCCCCTCAAAACAACTCAACACACAGCCATTAATGTCTAAACCGCTGGCAACAAAAGTGAGTACACCCCTAAGTGAAAATGTCCAAATTGGGGCCCAAAATGTCAATATTTTGTGTGGCCACCATTATTTTCCAGCACTGCCTTAACACTCTTGGGCATGGAGTTCACCAGAGCTTCACAGGTTGCCACTGGAGTCCTCTTCCCCTCCTCCATGATGACATCACAGAGCTGGTGGATGTTGGAGACCTTGCGCTCCTCCACCTTCTGTTTGAGGATGCCCCACAGATGCTCAATAGAGTTTAGGTCTGGAGACATGCTTGGCCAGTCCATCACCTTTACCCTCAGCTCCTTTAGCAAGGCATCGGTCGTCTTGGAGGCATGTTTGGAGTTGTTTTGTTGGAATACTGCCCTTCGACCCAGTATCCAAGGGAGGGGATCATGCTCAGCTTCAGTATGTCACAGTACATGTTGGCATTCATGGTTCCCTCAATGAACTGTAGCTCCCCAGTGCCGGCAGCACTCATGTGGGCATCATGTGAATGGGCAGCACAAAGGTGGGCTTTATGTCATATTGCAACTTATATGCGCATGGCCAGCATATTATTGTGTTGAGAGTACATTTGATTGTCCCCTCCCAGCATTGTGACCACGTCGTCCTCAACAGCTGCCAGTCATGCAATGACATTCAGGAGCTTGTAGGACAGGCTCTCAATCATGTGATGAAAAAGGAACACAAGGGGGGGGCCCCAGCTAAGTGCAGAATCAATGGTTTTATTTTAGTACATCTGCAGTAGGTGGTCGCTAAGGGTTTAAAGGGCCAGCTCCTGCCAGAGGTAGGTGTGTGTGTGTGTGTGTGTGTGTGTGTGTGTGTGTGTGTGTGTGTGTGTGTGTGTGTGTGTGTGTGTGTGTGTGTGTGTGTGTTTGTTTCTTTTTATTTTTTTATAGACCTAAGATCAAACTGATCCAAAACCAACACAGTTCCCATTAAAGAACTGCAGATACCAAGTAAATCATTCAGTGAACTGATTGTCCAGGGAGTTCTGTTGAAATTTGTAAATCCACTTTAAATGTAAAATAATCATACCGATTAGGTGTGCCTTGATTGAACCTGTATGTTTAGGATGGCTTTGTTTTGTTTTTTTTTTACCTTCAGAGCATCTTGAAGATCCTTGTGTCGGGGGAGGGGAAGTCCCGCACCGGAGTCATGATTCCCATCCCACAGTATCCACTCTACTCGGCGGCCATATCCGAGTTTGATGCAGCTCAGGTGAATTACTACCTGGATGAGGACAACTGCTGGGCTTTGGATGTCAATGAACTGAGGAGATCTTTGTACCAGGCTAGAGCGTACTGCAACCCCAAAGTGCTATGCATCATTAATCCGGGAAACCCAACGGGTACGTTTAGCGACCAGCTGCGTCCAATGAGATTTATAAGGCTATAAATTATGACTTCTATTAAGAATAACATTTAATGGTTAACCCTATGCTCTGCCCTACTAGAGGGCCCCGTCTAGTATAGATTTCATTATTTTATTTTTTCTATCATTCATTTTTTTTTCAGGCTCGTTACATTATTATTATTATTATTATTATTATTCAGGATTTATATAGCGCCAACAGTTTGCGCAGCGCTTTACAATATGAGGGCAGACAGTACACTTACAATACAAATCAATACAGGATGGATCAGAGGGCCCTGCTCGTTTAGAGCTTACAATCTAGAAGGGAGGGTCAAGTTGAAACAAAAGGTAATAACTGTGGGGGGGATGATGGAGAAACATGACCCGTTGGGTCGTCTTCCTCTTCACTCTCTCTGCAACCCAGGGGATCCTATGCTAATTCAGAGAGGTGATGATGTCAGCAGTACTAATACACTGTAAATGAAGGGTGCTATAGTGACCCCCCCCTCTTGACATTGGGCATCATTCAACCCAGAGGACTGAGGACACCTTGTGGCAAAAGAGCTGTACTGCAGAGGACTGCTTTAGCTTGAAGTATAGCGGCCGGAGATGATTTTTATTTTTGTAGTCTGTTTTAAGGGGCCCATTTATATTGTTCTTAAAAAGTGTTGGGCTTTAAAGCAGAAAAAGGGGAGACTGGTAAATTTTTACTTAAGAGGTTTTGTGCAGTTTTGCGCTTCAGTTTGAGTGGTAGGAATCCCTTTCTTACAGAAGCACCAGATTACTTGTGACATTTTTGTCTGGTCATAGATACGATCGTAATTATCTACCTGTTCGATGACCTCAGAACCCAGGCCAGAAAATGTATTAGAAGAGACACACTAATATTGTAAAAGACAGATAGAAAAGAAGCAGTGCAGAAGGGCAAATAAGGTGGCAGTTTAGTGAAAATGTTACAATAAAGTGGATTACCAGCGCACTCACAAACCTCAGAGAGGTAGCATAACAGAGTTTGGGGGAATCCGCTGTCCCAGTATAGAATCCTCCACCCTGCCCTGATAGTATTAGGCAGACTGAGGGCGGAGAGGTTCTTTCCAAAGCATGTTTCTGTGCCAAAGTGCCGTCATTTCTGGGGGTGGGGGGGGGGGGTGACTCTGTCGAGGATTTTGGAAGTGGTTTGCATACACTTACTCTGCCCTCTCTCAGCGGAGGCTGTTTGATAGGTTTGGACTCGGCTGACCAGGACAGAGAATTCCATACAGGGACACCAGTTTCCCCCAAACTCTGTTATTTTGCTGATACTCCTCTAAAGTTTGTGGGTGATATTTAATGTAGTTTCTATTAATAACATTTTCACAAAATGACTACATAACTGGTAGGGTTGCGTCAATGGCGATACTAGTATCGGTGCCGATACCTGAGAATTTGCACGAGTACTTGAACTCCTGCAAATGCTCCAATGCCTAATCTGATACCTGGGCAGTCAGGGGATGATCGGTGCAGCGGTGGGGGCTGTTACAAGCACCGATCTCCCTGTATAGATGTCAATAAAACAGCCACTTCTCCTCCTCTCCCTCCCACGGCTTTCAGCTGCTTTATTAAAATCCTATAGAGGGAGATTGGTGCTTGTAAAGGCCCCCACTTCTGCACAGATCATCCCTGACTATCCGCTGTGTCCTCCTTCGTGCTCCTAAGGTCTCTAGCCATGTGCTTCTCCGCTCCCCCTCCGTGTCCTCCTCTGCTCCTTCTCCACTCCCCCTGTCGCGTCCTCCTCGGCTCCTTCTCCGCTCCCCCCGCCGCGTCCTCTTCGGCTCCTTCTCCGCTCCCCCCACCGCGTCCTCCTCGACTCCTTCTCCGCTCCCCCCGCCGCGTCCTCCTCGGCTCCTTCTCCGCTCCCCCGCCGCGTCCTCCTCGGCTCCTTCTCCGCTCCCCCGCCGCGTCCTCCTCGGCTCCTTCTCCGCTCCCCCGCCGCGTCCTCCTCGGCTCCTTCTCCGCTCCCCCGCCGCGTCCTCCTCGGCTCCTTCTCCGCTCCCCCGCCGCGTCCTCCTCGGCTCCTTCTCCGCTCCCCCGCCGTGTCCTGCTCTGGTCCGCCCTGTCCCAGATATGTTATCATGGAGAGTGGAGTAAGGAGCCATTATATATGTAGTTTACTGACTCCTTCCTTTCCTGAATGCACAGTGATCACTGCCTCTGTCCATTCATAACTGAGCAGAATGTTTACGATGCTTCAGTTTATGAATAGAGAGGACAGAGGAGCCTCTATCTCCTCTCCATTCATCTTCAGTGCAGCTGAGGCTACAGAGAAAGGGACTGGGGAATCTGTGTCTATAGTCCCTTTCTCTGTCTCAAAGGGGAGATGTCAGGAGTCTGTTCAGACCTCTGATACCTCATCAACTCCCCCCCAACAGAGTTGCAGGGTTCATTAAAAAATAAATAAAAATAATAAAAAAAATAAAAAAAAACACTGACAAAAAAAAAGAAAAGCACTGTAAAAAATATATAAATTGGAAAAAGAAAAAGCTACTGACAGTCCACACCTCATCATCAGTGTCGCCTATTAGTGCCCATAAGTGCCACTGCCACATGACATTAAAAAAGTATCAGTACTTGTACTGGGTATTAAAAAAGTGGCATCGGTGCAACCCTAATAACTGGCCCTTCTGTGCAGCTTTTCTGTTTCTTCCTACTTGCTCTTTCTTCATGCTACTGGTAGCCCTCACTCCTCTCTAAGCAGGCTGGCTGCACTAGCTCTCTCATTTAGCGTTGGTTTTAGGTGTGGAATTATATATATATATATATATATATATATATATATATATATATATATATATATATATACACACATACACATATATGTATATGGTGTGAGGGGTTAGCTCGGCAGCGGGTGTGTGTGACCCCCCTGGATAGGTTCACAACACAAAATCAGGCACAGCAGACAGCATTGTAGGTGCAAAAAACAAAAGGTGCAGTTTATTTATGCTACATGCAGTGATGCATATAACAGCCAAACAAAAATAAAACATGAAAATAAATCCTGGTCAGCTTGACCTCTAACTACACACTTAGATACCCTGTCTAACAACTGAGTGCAGCCTTGTGCTGCCCCAGTCCCTGTCCCTGTTGTAGAGGTTTGCCACACAGGCGTTAACTCACCGCACAGAACAAGTGTCACACTCCCCAGTCTATACAACACAAAACTGGTTCCAGGATGGAGCCTCTCCCTAAGCATGCTGGAGTTTTTTGTAGAGGTCTTAATGAGCCCACTTACTTCAGCTGGGCTCATTAACTCTTCCCTCTAATTGTACAAGTCTGCATAAAGCCTGAATCTAGGGCACACATATTTCCCATCCTGGATACAACCAGGTGATTTTACCTGCGTGTTGCCACAATGGACTATTTTGTATACTTGGTATTTGTAACTATAAGATACTGTATGTTTGTTTTTATATTGTTCATGCTGTAGCAGTGCGACTACACCCATCATCCTTATTTAAAAAAAAAAAAAAAAAAAAAAAAAAGAACTTCTTTGCCTAAAAAGGTGTGCTTGAGCGACTAGAAAAAAATGTTGTACACAATATTGTAACCCCCACAATGAAGATTGCTAGAATAATGTGTAACATATGTGTACCGTGTGTGTATTGTTGGAGCAGAACTGGCTCGGTACCTGCAATGTCAGTATTTTCCCTTTTTTCATTTCCAGGGCAGGTCCAGAGCAAACACTGTATAGAGGAAGTCATTCACTTTGCCTGGGAAGAAGGTCTTTTCCTCTTGGCAGATGAGGTAACACGGATATTCACAAGGGGAAATATTGTTTCCATATCTTCTCTTTCAGGCTGCTGTCACATGTGCTAAAAAAGTGGGGAAAAAATACAGTGTGGCCAATAAATCCTATGGAAATTTAAGACTTGTCAGTTACGGGTCCTTTGCGATTTTCCAAGTCCTGCAGGCTGCACTTTTGATGCATTAAAAAAAGTGCGCCAATACAGCACCTCCTCATTGAAATTAGTTTAAACCATATCAAAAACGCACCCACAGTTGTGTTTTTGGGTCGCATGTCCTTTTTTCACAGGTGCAAAATGCTCCGGAACCACAGCAAAAAAAAAATAAAAAATTTACTGCATTTTTGCAACGAAGCAGTGTAATAATTACCTTTAAGCCCCTTTGACATGGGTTGGATTCCACTCTGATCAGCAGGGATCAGTTCACAGATGGAGCAGGTCCACATCTGCTCAGTTTTTGCAGAGTGGACACAGACAGGGCCCACTCTGCTCTATGGGTGACCCAACTGCCCTTGGATCCAATCCACCTAGACAATGGGGACAGATCCCCCTTCTGTTTATTTTTTATTTTTTTTATCTTTTAAGTGGACTGGATCGGATCAGAGGTAGGCGGGTGTAAATGCATACAAGTCTGTTTTACATCCCGCCGGTCCATAGGGGTGAATGGACTGTTTGATTAGGTCTACCTGGAAAACTGACAGGTGGACCTGATCGGACCTGCCGTGTGGAGGGGGTTTTAATCACAATTTTTTGCATCAGCTTCTTTTCATTTTTTAAAATAAAATAGGTGTATAATGGTACAAAATTTCTATTTTTCTGCAATAAATGAATTTATGAAGGGTGTGCCTAGCATGATAAAACAAGAACGTTATCATCTCTACAATACATGCCATTTTTTCACTATGTGTTCTCCAACCAAAGCTGTAAATAGAACGCAATATCTATTGATCTGCCAAAAAATCCAGTGAGCTTCCAAATTCCTGCCGTGGTGGGCTGACAACCACTCCCCTGTTGCACTGAATTTCCAAGCAGTGTTGTCAGCCCTGGCTGAGTTCTCCCCCGCTGGATTATAGAAGACCTCATCTCCTTTATGTAGAGAGGAAGAGATGTAGTGATGATCGCCAGTAGATTAAGGATCAGGTAGGAGGTGGGGAAGTGGCCCAGGGAGGGCAGAATTGTAGACTTCTTCTAGTGTATTGCAGGACCATTGAGGCCTAATCATTAATCACTTAAGAACTGGGTCTATTTTTTAGACTTGGTATTTACAAAATAAATTCCTTATTTTTTTGCTAGAAAATTACTTGGAACCCCCACACTATATATATATATATATATATATATATATATATATATATATATATATATATATATATATATATATATATATATATTATATAAAAATACAACAGTAAAGTAAACCTGATTCAAAATTGTGCCCAATCCTAGAATGGTGACAAACTTTTACCCTCAAAAATCTCCATAGGCGACGTTTAAAAATCTCTACAAGTTACCCGTTTTGAGTTACAGAGGAGGTGCCATAACAATAGTATTCCTCTTCAAACAGCCAATGTAAAACGATGGCAGGCAGTCTTTAAGTGGTTAAAGTAGTGAACACAGTATTTAGATGGTGTCCTATTCACTGGAAATTTTCTTCTAATAAAACCTCTATGATTTCGGAAATTAATTAAAAGATTTTTTTGGCTTGGGCCTCCAAATATGCCTAAAAACAGGTGCCCATGGGACTTTTGAGGAGCGACGCCCTAAAAAAAAAAAAAGTAACAATTGTTACAACATGTATATAAAAAGTTTGATCATCTTTATTATTCACATTCCGTATGAGAACATTAAAAACAAACAATAGAAAACATTTAAAAAGATGCCTGTATTAGTATGAAATATCATCATACATTGCATTGGACATGATAGAGAAAAAATGTATGATGCGTACCAGGCACTGATCCTTCTCTCGACGCGTTTCGTAAAACAAAGTTCACTTCCTTAGGAGATGAGTGAATTCAAAGTTGATAAACAACATACAGACACAAACACTTTGGGATGAAATCATCTTTCGCAAAAGGGCAGGTGCCCGAATGTGCACCAATGAGACCGTCTTGCGTGGGAGCCGTGGGTGTGGCAGACTGTTTAAATTTAAGGTGCACCAAGGATTAATGGAAAGGCTGAATGGAAATAATGGTAAGGGATGGTTACCTGTTCATAAAGTCCAAAAAAGGACAAAGAGAACTACCGTATATACTCGAGTATAAGCCGAGATTTTCAGCCTCTTTTTTTAGGCTGAAAGTGCCCCCCTCGGCTTATACTCGAGTCACCGCCGTCTGCCTACACGATCAGCGTGTCGTGCAGACAGACGGCGGCCATTCCACTATTCAAAAGCCGCGCCTCCCTGTCTGTGATAGGCGGAACACTCAATTTCCCAGCAGTCAGTGTTCCGCCTATCACGGACATCCGCTCATTCTCATACTATGGACGAGGATGAGAGGATGTCCGTGATAGGCGGAACACTGACTGCTGGGAAATTGAGTGTTCCGCCTATGACAGACGGAGGCGCGGCTTTTGAACAGTGGAATGGCCGCCGTCTGTCCGAGCAGGAGGAGAAGTGCGGCTCGGCACGGCTCTGCACACAGAGGCTGCAGAAGGCAAAGAGACAGGTAGGCTGCGATGGACACAGGGATGGACGTGACGCAGGGATGGACGTGACGCAGGGATGGACGTGACGCAGGGATGGACGTGACGCAGGGATGGACACAGGGATGGACGCATGTCTCACCCTCGGCTTATACACGAGTCAATAAGTTTTCCCAGTTTTTTTTGTGGTAAATTAGGGGCCTCGGCTTATATTCGGATCGACCTATACTCGAGTATATACGGTATGCAGTCGTCCGTAATCATGAACATCGAGTACAAAGTCCTTGTGATTTCAGATAGATTGACCTTGGCTTAGTTTGTACCACACAATGCTCTGTGGTTTGCTCTATAAGTCAGTGAGGGAGATTTACTAAAACTGCTAGCCAATCGGCTTCTAACTTCAGCTTGTTCAATTAAGCTTTGACAAAAAACAAACTGGAAGCTGATTGGTTTCCATGCAGAGCTGCTCCAGTTTGAGTAAATCAACCCCAGTGTGTCCTTATAGCACTTGGGTGTATGTAAAAGCCTTCACTGATATTATTATAAGTCTTCAAAGTCATGATGTATTGGAATGGGGGGGGGGGGGTCCAATATATTCATTCTATCAGAGGTTACAGTTGAATATCTGTTCTTAGCAAATCAGGAATGTGTCATGGAAAACAATTTAACCACTTCGCCTGGGTTGACATCATGTGACGTTGTGGACTTGAAATGGAGATATCTGTATGAAAAGCCATCATTTCTCCCCCACACCCTCTGGTTCTTCTTGGGTCTCTCCTATGCAATCAGGAAACCAGAGAATGAATTCTAAGGCGGTTTACCATAGAACTGACCAGGGACAAGATGGTTTCCTGGCAATCTCAGAGACCAAAAGTGACGACATGACGTCGCTTCCAGCGCTGGATGATGTAAACACTGCTTTTTTTTAAATTTATTTATCTCTGGCCTTTTCAGCATAGAGTGGAGGACTTATAGACCCCAGATCTCTCCATAAAGAGGACCTGTCATGTCCTATTCCTGTTGCAAGGGATGTTTAGATTCTTTGTAATAGGACTTAAAGTGATCAAAAAATTAAAGGAAAATGAACTATACAAAAAATAAACAAAAAACAATTTTTTTTTTTTTATTATTTTTTTTAAAGCACCTCGTGCTCGCACGCAGAAGTGAGCACATACATAGGTTGCACCCGCATATGTAAATGGCATAAACCATACATATGAGCTATCGTTGCGATCGTTGGAGTGAGAGCAATAATTCTAGCCCTAGACCTCCTCTGTAACGCTAAACTGGGAAACCTGTTAAACTTTTTAATGTTTGGAGATTTTTAAGTACTGTAGTTTGGCGCCATTCCACGAGTCTGCGCAATTTTAAAGTGTGACATGTTAGGTATCTATTTACTATGCGTAACGTCATCTTTCACATTATACAAAAAAATTGGGGTAAATATTGTGTTTTGTTTTTTTATTCATTAAAAGTGTTTGTGTTTTTTTTTTTTTCCAAAACAAATAACGTTAGAAAAATTGCTGCGCAAATACCGTGTGACTTAAAAATTTGCAACAGCCGCCATTTTATTCCCTGGGGTCTCTGCTAAAAATATATAATTTTTGGGGGTTCTGAATAATTTTCTAGCAAAAAAAAAAAAATTTTTTTACATGTAGGAGAGAAATGGCAGGATTTGGCCCGGTGTGGAAGTGTTTTAAAGGGTGTTTACAGAATGCCGCCTTGTAATATTTCTCATGTATCGTCTTGTATTGTGCAGGTCTACCAGGACAATGTCTACTCCGATAGTTGCCAATTCCATTCCTTCAAGAAAGTTCTGTTTGAGATGGGACCAGAGTACAGCAATAATGTGGAGCTTGCCTCATTCCACTCTACCTCCAAGGGTTATATGGGAGAGTAAGTGTCCAGAATCAGCTTCATTAAGTCTGCCATTCGTTTACATATATACTCCTGTTCCTATCCCTTCGAGCCCTGCCCCCTGTATTTACCCTTATCCACCCCTAGAGGTCAGGGTAGAATGCATTATCGATCCTTCCTCTTTACAGCATGTCATCATAGTGTGCATTAGAAGCTGCAGCAAGTCACATAGAGCCTGTCTCATTTCCTGGCTGGAGGACATCCTTGCACATCTAGCCCTTTCTTCCTCATTGGATTTCAGCTCTTTCAATCATTGAGGCTCAGCATCACATGTGGGCATTATTGAGGGTGGTCTACTTGCAAATACAGCCTGCCTAGGATCGCCGACTCCTCCAGACTGACATCCACCTATCAAGACATTTTAATATTTTCCTAATGCTTCCCAAAAGCCAGCCCAGAGCTGAAGGCTCTGAAGAATATTAGTGCAGGGTGCTGCAATGTTTTCAGGAAACCTCTTTACCACCTGATTTAGTCCTTTAAATGCAACATTACCCTTCTGCAATGATGTACATCGCACACAGGTGTGTGTGTGTGTGTGTGTGTGTGTGTGTGTGTGTGTGTGTGTGTGTGTGTGTGCGGTGGGGGGTTTGTACTGCGGCCCCATAAATCTCCATTAGTGGCGTTTGGCAACAGCAACACCCTCCAAAATGTATCTCCTGTGCAATCTTTGCAGCGGTCATGGCAGTGGCATGTGTACAGCCAGGAGCACATGCATGTCAGTGTTAATGGGTTGGGAATGGGTGGTAAAACCACAGGTCAACTGCCCTGTTTTACTGCCCCCCAGCTGCATGTGTGAACGAAGCCTTACAAATGAGGAGAGGGTATGTGTAACAATGATTCCTAAAAAGAGTGCATCTACTGTACCGCTCCTCATTTGTATTTCTACTACATCATGACTGATGTTTTAGCTGGAAGCTGTACTGATTGTATTTATATTTCAGTCAATCAAGTTCCAGTGTATACTTGCAAGTAACTAGTGCCCCCTAGTGTTGAAAGATATAGACTAATGTGTTGAACAACTAAGTAAAGCGTTTGTTAACCCCAAAAAAATGGATCCTCCTCCTTTTTAAAGCATGTTATATGACAAAGTACTTGTCCTCTGTCCTATTGGCCCCTGGTAATGTCTAAAAAAAAATAAAAATAAAAATAAATAAAAACCTGGCTGATCCTGCCGTCCCTGTAGCAGTAAAACTTCTATTGGGTGAACTTTAAGCAGTTAAGGACCTTCTGCTATTAATCCAGTCACATTTCACTTAGATGTTAACACTAAGAACCCTTTCTCATTGGGGCCACCGTTCATTTTAGCAGCGCTTTACTGCTGGTTAAGCAGTGTTTAACGGCTGCCAGTGGGGCGCTCTTAACCCCTCAATAGCGGACAAAGAAGGGGGTTAAAAGTGCCAATGTTGCAGCGCTTCCGAAGGGCTGGACATTCATTTCAATGGGCATGGCGTTTTGGGAGCAGTGTATACAGCGTCCCCAAACCGCCCCAAAGATGGTGCTTGCAGGACTTTTCCTAACGTCCCGCAAGCATAACCCGCCCCAGTGTGAAAAGTCGCACTGAAATGAATGAGAGGGATATTTCTAGCGTTAAAATGCCTCAGTGTGAAAGGGCTCTAAGTGTTATTTTTTTTTTTTTAGGATTTGGATGGAGTAGAGAAAAAACCTCTGCCAGACTTCTTCTTTTTTTTTTTTTTTTTTTTTTTTGCAGTCTGGCCTAGTGTATGAATTCCCCCATCATTTAATGTACTGATGACCAAATGGGAAGTAAAGAGAAATCTTATTGATGGCATGGACAGCAGGAAAACTTTAACTTGCTTTCTTTGTATCCAGATAATAAAACTGAAAGTTTTTTGGCTGACGTTTCTTAATTGCTAATCATATGTACACTTTCTTGTTGTATTTGTGCAGTAATATAGGTGGTAGTATATGTTTACAGTACGTGATTTTTACATCTCTCTTAGATGCGGTTACAGAAGCGGTTACATGGAAGTGCTGAATCTGCACCCTGATATACTGGCCCAGCTGGTGAAGATGCTCTCTGTCCGCCTTTGCCCGCCAGTGTCGGGTCAGGCAGCAATGGATGTCGTAGTGAACCCGCCACAGCCCAATGAAGAGTCCTATGAGCAATTTATCAGGGTATGTTCAGCATGGGCAATATTATTATTATTATTATTATTATTATTCAGGATTTATATAGAACCAACAGTTTACGCAGCGCCTTTTTTTTTTTTTTTTTTTTTTTTTTTTTTATTAACATTTTTATTGATTTTATAGCAATTCCACAAATATTCCAAAATATATAACATTTCCAACACTTAAAAAGAAGAAAAGCTTATTCAGATATACCATATCCCCCCCCCCCCCCTAAAAAAAAAAAAAATGCAGCGCTTTATAATGTAGAGGGGAGACAGTACATTCATACCCTGTTCAAGTCAGTTTCTGGAAAGTATTGTGTCCTTTGTTCCTGGTGTAGAATATTTTCCTATAAAAGGAAAGTGGAGACCTAGGGTGCTCTATATGCATAGGGGTTGTCCCAATAAATATCATACAATTTGGGACCGATGGTTGGAAGAGGCTTCCACCTGCCCCGACGCAGAATAACTCTCTAACATATTTTCATATCCTGGTGTATGTGTGTGTTGCGTATGTATGTGTATGTATATATGTGTATGTATATATATATATATATATATACACATACATATACACACACATACTGCTCTCCCTATGGGTGTTTCTAACTTAAGCTCTCATGTTAACACATATGGTTTTTGCCATTTATATCCACCGGTAAATGGTGTAATCCTTCTCTAATATTGCTCCTTTACGTGACGAATCTTGCTATTGAAATTTATTTTTGCTCCTATGTTCATGTCGCCCCCTACGGCTTTCGCGATGTTCATTTCTGTATTACCTTGTCAATGTGCTTGTTCTTTTTTTGCTTGTAGTACATGTCACCCTAATTGTATTTATCCTTCTTATATGTACAATAAAACTTTTGTTTTTTTATCAAAAAAAAAAAAAGAAAGAGACCTGTCCAGCTTTTGCTTTTAGAATCTGAAGAATTATTTTATGTACAATGGACTTCTGTTTGTTTGTTTTTTTTTTTTTTTTTTTTATTTCTTCTTGTGGTGTGTGTTTTTATTATCAATCGTGGCTCCATAAGCACTAGAGATTTCTTTTATAATGTTCCCTCAGGAGAAAGAAACGGTCCTCGGGAATCTCGCTCAGAAGCCAGAGTGACGGAGGAATTATTTAATCAGGTTCCTGGCATTCAGTGTAACCCCTTGCAGGGTGCCATGTACGCCTTTCCCCGGATCTTCATCCCACCTCGAGCCGTAGAGAAGGCGAAGGTCAGTTGCGCATTGTCGCGTGTTGGCAGAGTTACTGATTATTCACTATAGTAGCCCCTGCTACTACAGTGATTGCCGCCATCTTCCAGGACCCGGAGGGGGGGGGGGTGCCTCCTTTTTTGCACAGGTGCCATTTAGAGAGCATCTTAATGAAAACAAGACATTCTCTATATGGACAAGGTAGAAATAGTGATTTTAATTTCTTTGTTTTGCATGCATTGCTCTTCCATGTGCTCCTTACTTTGAAGGCCAATTATAGGTGGGGGCAGTAGCCAGTTGATTGATACTGATGTAATAGAGGTAAGGGGGCACACTGGACACCTTTGCAGCCGTTGTCTTGGGTGTCCTGTGCCTTTTGAGGGGTGGGCTCCCTCCAGGCTCACCTGCCTTCTCTCTATCCATTAGAGTGCATGTGCTTCTACTATGGAGGCTCTCATAAATTGACAAGCGTTAGGACTGCAGAAATACTTGGGTGCCTTGGAGTGGCTCTGCAGCTTACTCATGTATTTGCAAATGTGTGCAAACGAAACCCCTGTTTTTAACACAAACTATTTGACAGGATAATTTGGTAGCAGATTGGATGGTGAGTTGAGCTGGCACTTTTCTTTGGTTTTGTTTTATAATGATTTCAATGCTTATTTCTTCTCCCTATCCAATCAAAGGACTCTTTGCATGCATTGCGTAAATGCAAGGCGTTCTGTAAATGGTGCCTAGCAAGTGACCCCTTGTTATTCTATACAGCAGGCAGCCACTTGTCTGGAGAATCAGAAGACCGCAAGGATCACTGTAGTCACTTTGGCTTCTTCAGTGGGGGATATGTACTAAAACTGGGTGAACACAGAATCTAGTGCATAGAAACCAATCAGCTTCTAGTTTTAGTAAATTCCCCCCACCCTGTGATTCTCCACTTCCACAGGGATCAGTCAGGTATTGAAAATGCACACTTGGTCTAAGTTGGACCAGTGTAACTATCCAAAAAAAACACAAAAAAAAAAAAACAATACAGTGGAACCTCAGTTTGCGAGTAACGCGGTTTATGAGCGTTTCCAATACGAGCAATTTCTCTTTTTAAATCCTGACTCGCTTTGCGAGCATCGTCTCCCAAGACGAGCAGGATTTTAGCCGCTGGGGTGTGCAGTACCACATTTGGCCAGAGGTGCGGGGGCGCCCCGACGCTCAGACACTCTTAGCCCTTGTACACACGGTTGGAGATTCAGACGGAATGTGTCCAATCGGAGCGTTTTGTCGGATATTCCGGACTGTGTGTGGACTGCATCGGACTGTTTCCGTCGGACCAAATTTTCCAACTTGCTGGAAATATTTTACAACAAAATGCTCCGATCGGACATACTCCGATCATGTGTAGCCTACTCCGACGGACAAAGTGCCACGCATGCTCAGATCAAATTCCTACATCAAAGCTATTGGCTACTAGCGTGAACGTAGTCCCGTCGTAATGAAATAACGTCATCACGTTCTGAACGATCGGATGTTCCGACAACTTCGTCCGACCGTGTGTATGCAACAGTTCGGACAAAATCCGACGGATTTGGTTGTCGGAATCTCCGGCCCTGTACAAGGGCTTAGACTCTCCGTTCCCGAGCGTCTCGAGTGCTCCCCGGCACCTCTGGCCACATGCAGTACTGCATAGACAAGCAGTGGCTGTGGAACGGATTATCTGAGTTTGTTATTTCCTATGGGGAAACTCGCTTTTGTATATACGAGTGCTTTGGATTACAAGCATTATTCTGGAATGAATTATGCCCCTAATCCGAGGTATTACTGTATCTGGAATTCAGCTTTAATGTGATAAAGGAAAAACGTAAAACAATTCTAATAAGTGTCTTATACCCACAGGAGCTGCAGATGGAGCCGGACATGTTCTACTGTATGCAGTTACTGGAGGAGATGGGGATTTGTGTTGTACCAGGAAGTGGTTTTGGCCAGAGAGAGGGGACTTATCACTTCAGGTAACGTTGATTGTCAGTAGGAAATCTAGAAAACCCGCCCACTGGAACAAGTCAATCTCACATTCTGGTTGCTTTGGGCAGCAGTTGCCTTTGCCTTTGTTTGCATAAATCAATCCTTTGTATCTCTTCCCTACTAATATACCATAAGGAAACTTGGGTGAAGAGAAATTATCACTACTGATAGAGTTCACTTCTTGTCACACTCTGCTTCTAAGTACCTTTTAAAGTGATTCTAAGGCCCAGTTCACTCTCATGCGGTGCGGGACCCGCAGCGATTTCTGTGTGGTTCTCACACCGCATCAGGACTGCAGGCCGTTCACACTGTGTGCTGCAAACTGTTGCTGTGTCAATATAGAGTTACTGACACCCCCAAATCGGTTTGTAGAACGCAGTGCAAACTGTGGAATTGGATCACGTGGGTCTGAACACCTAGCGAAAGTTCAGTAGTATGCCAGTACCAGAGAAAACCACAAAAGACCTGCACCCAAAGAGGGCCTTCATTAAGCACTTAAGCCCCAGAAAGGTTTTACCCCCTTCCTGACCAGGCCATTTTTTGCAATACAGTGCCGCGTTGCTTTAACTGACAATTACGCGGTCGTGCGATGATGTACCAAAATAAAATTGATGTCCTATTTTTTTTGTTCCCACAAATAGAACTTTCTTTTGGTGGTATTTGATCACCTTTTGCGGGTTTTATTTTTTATGCTGTAAACAAAAAACATTCTTTACTTTCTGATAAAAAAAATTCAAATTTCTTCATCAGTTTAGGCTAATATGAAAAAAAAAATTATCCCAATAAGCATATATATTGATTGGTTTGCGTGAAAGTTATCATGTTTACATACCGTGGGTTTGATTTATAGCATTATATATTTTTTTTGTTTTTGTTACTAGTAATGGCATCGATTTTGCGATTTTTAGCAGGACTGTGACATTGTGGCGGACGAATCGGACTCCAAGTGACACTTTTTTTTGGGACTAGTGACACCAATAGAGTGATCGGTGCTAAAAGAAAATGCACCGATCCCTGTATAAATGACACCGGCAGGGAAGGGGTTAACACTAGGAGGTGATCAAGAGGTTAAGGGGGTCAGGGGTGTGTTAGACTGGAGGAAAACGGTGATAGAGTTTCAGCTTTGCTGAAACAGAAGATCTCTCTTTTCCTCACTGATAGATCAGCGGTGTGCCTTGTTTACATAGCCACACCCAGTGGCGTTGCTAGGTCTACAAAAGATCTGGGGCTAGAGCCCATAGCAGCATAGTAAAGAAAGTCATATCCTTGGGCGCGCATACACATGTATATACAGTTGTGTGTGTGTGTGTGTGTGTGAGAGAATATATCCCCAGAGAGCCTCCCCCTTAAATCTGGGTCCCCAGAGAGCCTCCCCTCCCCTTGGGGACCTCTGCAAAGACTTTGGGCTATGGGCCACAGATTCGTGGCTATAGCCCCTAGCGATGCCACTGGCCACCCCATTGCTCCGAGTATCCTGTGAATGGTTGGCGGTGGCCATTGCGGCCGTCAGACCCGCTGATTGGCCACAGTGGGAGCTGCGCTTCAGCGGAGCACACGCCCTACACCACGTGGACAAAATCGCTTGCAGGTACGTGATTTTGAGCAGCCAAGCCATCCTGCCACAGTATATGTATGGTAGGCGGTTAAAGAAAGCAAGGTAGCATTTTAAGAAGGGGTCAGCAATGGCCTTTCCAGCAAAGTGTCTGTTGGGTTGATTCAATGTGCAGAAATTTACAGACGCATATCAGGAGTCAGCTCAGTTATATCTGGTTGCTGCACTCATTGCACCCCACCAAATAACTACTCTGGTAGGTGGTTTTGTGCAACAGGGATACTTTGTATTGTCCATGACAAAATATTTAGCAACCTAGACATCTACCTGGATTGAGCTGTGACCGATCCTGAGAACAGGTGTGAAGGAGACAGTTGATTTATAACTTGCTGCTTGTCTTGACTGTGAACACTTTCCTGAGACAAGCAACAGCAAGAAGAATGCATCCTCCTTCCTCTGCATTGCTCTTGCTTGTCTTGGGGAAAGTGTTCAGTCAGGACAAGTAGCAGCTATAAATCAGCCGTCTCCTTCACATTTGTTGTCAGATCGACCAGTGCGCTGATTGAAAAAAAAAAAAAAGTCATCTAAGACCAGCTTTAAAGTTCAGCTGTCAAAAAAATGTATCTGCCTATGGCTGGTGGTACATGTAGTCTCTCTTTCTCCTTTGCCTCTTCTCTCCAGAATCTATGCAGGCCTTGATTCTGGTCCCTTTTTTTTAACCAGGATTTCTGTATTTCTAGGATGACCATTCTTCCTCCTCTGGAGAAGCTGAAGCTGCTGTTACAGAAAGTCAAAGAATTTCATGTACGATTCCTGGATGAATTTTCCTGAAATTTATGAGCAATTCACAGACTTGGCTGACCACAAATGCAAAGTGCTGGTGACTTGGCGTGTAGTACAATAAGCAATGCGTTATTAATGTTGGATTCTAAGGAAGTTATACTTTTTACATTCTGGACAAAACTGTAGGAAAGACAAATGGAAATGTAACCAACAACTAACAGTCAGTCGGGTTTTTTTTTTATACCTGTTTTATAACAGCAGACTGATTTTTGCCAACACTTTTTTTTCCAATTTTTAATCTAGTTTAAAGCTGAACTTGAAAATCCTAAATTTGTGAGCAGGAAGTGTTTTTTTTTTTTTTTTTTTTATTGCAGAAGAGACATAATATTTCTCTTCTGCAATAAAGGGTTTTTACCTTTTCTCCTTGCAAATTGTTTACAAGCCAAGGGGGCTGAAGATCCTGAATCCAGAAGAAACAAATGAGAAGATCATAGTACCGGCATGGGAGCTTGGGGATGTCACATCGCTGGACCTGACGCAAGTATATGTTTCCTACTGCTCATGCGCGAGTCGCGCTGTGCTGTCTGAATGGTCCGTCAACTTCTGGGACACACACAGGTCCCAGAAGGTAGAGGGGGGAGGAGGAGGGGCCTGACATGACTTGGATCCACATGCAGCAATCTTACCAGGGAGTGGGTACCTAGCAAAACCTGGTCCCCCTCCCCAAAAGTGTCAAACTTGGCGGGGGGGGGGGGGGGGGTGTGCGAACCTTTTTGGGTGAAGCTCCACTAGAACTGATCAAGCTGACGTTAAGCCGATTGGCTACCATACACAACTGCACCAGATTCTGAGTGCTCCAGATTTAGTAAATAAACCCCATAGTGTCTTTTTGCCCATTTATGGTAATGTGAGTGTGTGCACATAGGGGGTCATTTACTAAAGGAAAATCCACTTTGCACTGCAAGTGCACTTGGAAGTGCAGTCGCTGTAGATCCGAGGGGGACATGCAAGGAAAATAAAAAACAGCATTTTAGTTTGCGCGTGATTGGATGATAAAATCGGCAGAGCTTCCCCTCATTTCAGATCTACCCCATAGATTTAGAGCGACTGTATTTCCAAGTGCACTTGCAGGGCAAAGTGGATTTTCCTTTCGTAAATAACCCCCATAGCATCCTGTCGTCGCCCATCCCCCCCCCCCCCACCACCACCACCACTATACACTTACCCAGCTATGCTAACTCTCCTTCCAGCCCGGCTCCATGCCCTTGTGGACTTCCAGGAGATCTCCCCCATGTGACAGTGCTCCCACCTGATTGACCAGTCATCAGGTCTGAATGCTGTCATGTGGGGGTGCCAAGATGCTCACCTCCCCTATCTAAACCTTGACACCAGTCCTATAAAAGAGCTTGGACAAGCCAGGGGAGGCAGTGTGGCTGGATACATATACATGCCTGGGGAGTGGGTTTTGTGAAGACTCATTTGCCCTCAATGGACAAAGTGACATTTACTTTAGGGGCTCACTGAACAAAGACCACAGTGCAGTAAAAGGCGTTCTATCAAAGCTGGTGATCGCTGTGCTGAATTGCTCAAATTAGGGTGTACTTGGAAGTCCACTATCAGCTGCTGTGCATATTCTAGGCTACAGTTTGGTCAAACTACGGCCCTCCAGCTGTTGTGGAACTACAAGTCTCATCATGCCTCTGTGAGACATGCTTGTGGCTGTTAGAATCTTGCAATGCCTCATGGGACTTTTAGTTCTGTAACAGCTGAGGGGCCGATGTTTGCTCCCCCCTGTTTTAGGCCCTTATCTACTTCTTAGTACACTAATTGGGGAACCTGAATGACATATTTTTGTCTATAATTTAAAACGGAGTTAGTTCTACAAAGCAAAGTTTACAGATTTTTGGCTACACATATCTGTTACATTAAAATTATTTGAAATTTGTTACATTGTCTGTTACATTTATAAACCACAAATGTCTGTTGCATATAAAATTTACAATTTTCATATTACAATACATGTATATAAAAAGATAACTCTGGAGGGGAGAGATTTTACTAAAACTGGAGCCCAGAGAATCTGGTGCAGCTGTGCATAGTAACCAATCGGCTACTAGGTGTTGGGATCGCTTCACACTGATGGTCCGATCGGGTCTGCCTTGTCAGTTTTGCAGGCAGACCTGATCGGACATTCATAGCTCTCTATGGATGTTAGCGGATATGTGTCCACTGACACGCACGGCATCCGGTCCACTAAAAACAGATGACTGGGGATCTGACCCCATCCATCCGGTGGATCGGATTGGATGACAATTGGATGGGAATGGACAGGCAGTCCGTTTCCATACAACCGCCCCATAGAGAACAGCAGGCTGTGTCAGTGTCTGCTCTGCATAGCAGAGTGGACCCGGACCTGTCATCCGCCCCTAACTAGCAGGCAGATCCACTTGGCGGAGTCCGCCCCGCCTGCAAGGGGCCTTATTGTCAAAGCTTCATTGAACAAGCTGAATGTAGAAGCTGATTGGTTACTATGCACATCTGCACCAGATTCTCTGGGTTCCACTTTTAGTAAACCCCCCTCTTGTTTACAGTATTAAAAAATGCTAGAAAATGTTTGTTTATAACAAAAAAAATGTTATTTATATATATATATTTTTTTGTGTGTTTTTTTTTTTTTTATTCAGATGCTTTTTTTGCATTAGCATGCAGTACCTCCTACTATCCAGTAGGTGACAGTGTTACAGAGAATACTACATGTTTGTTAGTCTTTACTGCGCTGCTTAGAGACCAATGTCAGATTGCAGTAAGCAGTGTTTTTCAAATCCAGTCCTCAAGGTGCCCCAGCAGGTCATGTTTTCAGTATTTCTCTCAAATCACCTGTGCAAAATAATGGGAAGCCTGAAAACATGATCTGTTGGGGCAGCTTGAGGATGGGAGTTGAGAAATATAAGCCAATAACCAGAAATAACAGGACCACGGGCTGCATTTCTGGTTACTTTGGTTTATGGCTTGCATAGCTCTAATTCTGTTTTACGCTGCTTTATGGTACAAGACTAGGTACGCCAGTTGATTTACCTGTGTAGCATACAGCATAGTCCACAGACTTGGAGGGCTTCACCGCTTGATAGCAGGTCATAAAATAGATATTCTTGAAAAGGGAGTCTGGTGTGTGTGTGTGTGTGTGTGTGTGTGTGTGTGTTTTTGTGTTTTTTAATACTGCATGCTTTAGATTAACCCATCTTTTTTGGCTCCCTAAATAAACCCTCCACCCACACACATTGGGGTGATTTTCTAAAACTGGAAAGTGCACAATCCAGTGCAGCTCTGCATAGAAACCAATCCACTTCTCACTTCAGCTTGTTCAATTTAAGCTTTGACAATGAAACCTGGAAGCTGATTGGTTTCTGTGCAGAGCTGCACTGAATTTCTCATTCTCCCGTTTTAGTAAATCACCCTATTTGCATTAGTCTGGCTGTACAATCGCCTTTTTACCAATGATTATGTAATGTGAGAGTCTCCTGTACTACAAAGTTGTTGGTGGACCTAAAAAAGAAAGTGTACAGAGCCAGCTTAATCAGATTGTAGTATGTTTGCTCAGCTTTAGCTTTGTTTAAAGGGTAGCTATAGTGTATTTGTAATTTTTTATTTTTTTAACCACTTTAGTCACAGTTACGATTTTTAATTGCCACTGGGTGACCGACTATTTGTCGCAGCTTTGTTTTAAAATACCACCAGAAATTGGCTGGTAAGTCGGGTCCCTGTGTTGGTTCTTGCTGGAACTGCTGGTGGTCAGTATTCGTAACAACAAACGGTGCTAAGCCCCCTGGGCTTAGCAATCGGCTCCTGGGCTTCTGATGCTTCTAATGCCGCGTACATATGACCGGACTTTGAGGGACTAAGTCCGACGGACTTTCGGCAGAGTTCCGACTGACTTTCCAAATGAACGGACTTGGCCACACACAATCACACCAAAGTCCGATGGATTCGAACGTGATGACGTACGACTGGACTAGAACAAGGAAGTTCATAGCCAGTAGCCAATAGCTGCCCTAGCATCGGTTTTTGTCCGTCGGACCAACATACACACGAATGGATTTCTCGGTCCGGCGGAGTTCAGGTGGGAAAATGTAAAACATGTTCTATTTCTAAAGTCCGCCGGATTTTTGGCAAGCAAAGGTCTGATGGAGCCCACACACGATCGAATTGTCTGACGGACTCGTTCCGTCAGACCTTTGCTGTCAAAAAGTCCAGTCGTGTGTACGCAGCATAAAAGATTGCTTTTATTGCTGTAGAGGTGAATATAAATGGTATGCTCCCGCATAGTGATTATATGGGGTGTATAGCGTTGTCACTACACTTCCTGTCAGTAAGGAGCTCCATCCAGCCTCTAACTACAGAAGTACATAACTGTTAGCAGTTGCTGCAAAGGGGTCTGGAACTGGTCGGTGGGGGGGGATAGATATAGATATATACACACACACATATATACACATATATATATATACACACACAGGATTTTACTCTGAAGGAGGCATCAGCTAAAGGGTCACATCCTACTGATTGCACGTTTTGTCCCTTATGCTGATTTTTTTTTTTTTTTTTTTTTTTTGTAGCTACACTTAATGCTGCATGCTTACATTGCAGCTAGGTCTCAGGGGAAAAAAAATACTCATAAAAGACACTTAAATATAGAAGCATAGAGATGTGTGAAGGGATCTCACCACTGCAATACCAGCCACAGATGAAGGCTGCTCTTAGTGCTATCTGAGATTGTTAATAAGCTTGCTGATGAGCAAGGAAGACCTTACACCTTATAACTCCTCATTTTACATTTAGATCATCGTACATATTTGTTTAAAGAACTTTAGGTAAAACTTTTTTTTTTTTCAGGGTGAGGGAGGGTTATAGCCCCTGTCCCATTTGGGGCCTTCACTTCCTGTCCCATAGCCACAACTGGAAGTGAGAGGAAATCCCTGCACATTAACTACTTCCTGCCCATAGGACGTCCTATGAAGTGAAGATACGTGGATGATCCCTGCAACTACAGGCATCATCCAGATATCTTTTTTGTTTTCAGCCAGCGATTCCCTCTTTTGTACAAGCCATCCTAGGGGCTGATTAGCCACTGGATTGCTTTTACAGGCAGCGGGAGGGGACATCGCCACCAAGGGCATCTCTCCGGGCTCTCCCATGTGATTGGGGAGCCGGAGACCCAATCTGGCAGTGGCGTCGGGTTACCATAGAGCTCTGTGATCCTGGGGCCCGAAAGCGATGTCATGATGTAATTTCTCAGCTAAAGCAGATGTAAACACTGCCATTTTTTTCTTCTTAAGCAAAATTTTTTTTTTTTTTTGTTTTTTTGTTTTTTTATCTTATGCTTTCCAGGGTAGAGGAGATAACTGGGTCCCCTCTACCCTAGAAAGCATGAGATAAAAAATAAGTAAAAAAACAATTTTGGTTTGTGATGCTTTGCCTTTAGAAATCTTTTTTTTATTTACTTCAAGGTCAAGGCTTTCACACTGTCTCAGTGCTGCCCCCTTGTGGATTGTTTTATCTCGCAGTTGAAAACTGCTGAACAATGCTGCTCATGTATCATTATAATAAAATTATCCAGGATTTCAAGTCGGTTCATATGTTTACTTTCCATAATAATGTCCCTTTTTATAACAGCCGGGAAAAGTGTCAGGGTTTTGTTTACATTTTAATATTGACTTTTTTTTTTTTATCTAACGGGTGTCAGGAAATTATTTTTTTTTTTTGAAAGAGAAATTGAATTCTTACATATTTTTGTAAGCATTTTTTCTAACAGAACTGTGTTTTTTTTAGTAGTTGGTTTCCTCTTTCTTGTAGACACAATTATAAGCTGTTGTAATAACCTGTTTAATGCTGTAACGCCAAGAATGTTTCCACTCTATTGCAGTAGTCTTGGTGGGTTTTATATAAATCTATCAATAAAAGTGAATTTTTAAAACTTACATTGTTGTGTTTTTTTCTATCACTGGGGGGGGGGGGGGGGGGGTGCACTCAAGAGCTACACCTGCTTGTCAGATGAGGACCTTCTCCAAAGAAAAGCAGTACAATGTGATGGAATAGGCATTGCCCAGATTCTTACTGTACAGGTCTTCCTTAGATTTCATACTCAAGATAGAGACTATCGGCTCCAACATATCTGGACAAAAGTCCTTGAGCGCCACAACAGGTCATGTTTTTAGGCTTTCCATTCTTTTGCACAAGTGATTTGATCAGTTTCACTCCCTTAGTAAATTACCACAGCTGTTTCATCTGAGGGAAATCCTGAAAACATGACCTTGAGGACTGGAGTTGAGAAACACTGTACTAGAGAACAAGCATAAGATCTACCAATGACTTTGTAATGTGATTCTCCTGTACTAAAGTTTTTGATGGACCTAAAAAGAAAGTGTACAGAGACGTGTTTCAAGGGCGATGTCCTCTTTCTCAAAGCTCAGAGAAAGAGGGCATCGCCCTTGAAACATATAAGCTGCGCCCTCTTTGGTGGACACCCATCTGGGCTTGTGATGGGGATTCGATGCATGCACTTGACTTTATTTCCTTTTGTAAGTATAGTCGACATGCACAGTTCATTTCAAATAAAAAATTTGGATTCATTTTTTGTTATTCAGATACATCAATATCCAATTACAATAGTAATGAATTTAAACATATCCAAAATAACAAAAAAAAATTCTAATTCAAATTTGAAAACCAATTCGAATTTGAATACGAGAATCGACTACAAAAAAAGGATACAAAGGATTCAGAACAGAATATTAAATATAACGGTAAATAAAGGAATAGAAAATAAATATAATAATTATAGAATAGAAAAAATAATGTAAAACAGAACAGATAGAATATAAAATTATAGAAAATAATAGCATAAAACCGAATGGAAAATTAAATAGAATAGAAAATTTAAAGAATAGAAAAAATAGCATAAAACAATAGAAAACAAAAGAATATAAAATTCTAGACTAGAAAAGAATAGCGTACTTCTTGTAAAAAAAAAAAGAGAAAAGAATAGCGTAAAACGGAATAGAAAATGAAGTGGAATAGAAAATAAAATTATAGAAAAGAATAGCGTAGAACGGAATAGAAAATGAAATATAATAGAAAATAAAGGCATAGAATAGAAAATTATAGAATAGAAAATGAAATATAATAGAAAATTAAACAAATGGACTAGAAAATTATACAATAGAAAAGAATAGCGTAAAATAGAATAGAAAGTTAAAGAATAAAATAGAAAAGAAAATAAGGGAATAAAATAGAATGGATTTCAGAAGACCCTTTATATTCTATTTTTTTTTTATTTCAAATAGAATACAATTGAAAAAACAATATTCTAGACTTCAATAGAAAGAATATAACCATCTTCCGAAAGTCAAATTTCAAATAGAATAAATTTGAATTGACTAGATTAGAAAATAAGAAAATAAATAGAGTAAAACAGAATAGAAAATAAAAGAACAGAATAAAATGGAAAATAATAGAATTAGAAAAGAATAGAATATAACGGTCTCAAATTTTAAATAGATTAGAAATCAGAAAATTAGAGACTAGAATTGAAAACAATAGAATATAACCTTTTTTCAAAATTCGAATAGAACAAATTTTCAGAATTTGGTCGAACTGATAGATATTTGTTTCACAGCTGATCACAGAGGTAAACATATGTCGGTTATTTGGCACTCCTTTCCTCATGCTGACGGCATGAGGATCAGAGAAGAGAGATGTTAACCGGCTTCTCTAAAAGGGACATCTACACTGATAATCGGGAAACTCATTTTCAGTGTCCTGATTATTGGCGCAGTCCCACCAGTGCTTCAAAGGGTCATTCAAAGTGTGACAGTGCTGAAAGCTGAAAATTGACCTGCGGTGGAAGGGGGTAAATGTGCCCACTAGGCAAGTGGTTAAAAAAAAAAAAAAAAACAGTAGGAAGGTGGACATCTATTTTTGGAGTGACAAATATAAAAGCCACTGCAGAAATAATGCACAGGCAGCCAGTGTGCCAATTGAATGTCTGTGAACCTACCCAATACAAGTCACCTTCGCAAAACGTTATGTCTGTGGTAAATGCACAATAAGGCCTGACAGCCGTGTTTCATTTATTTGTTTGTCCCTCCTGTCCTGGCCAGCCTGGCCTCTAGCTCAAGGACTGCTTCCTTTGCTACCACGCCATAGTGGACTAATAGTCCAGTGTACAATACAGTATAGTATAGGGTTCCACACAATTCTGCAGTGCATCTAAAGAAGTTAGTTGGGAAACTTTCTATCACATTTTGAGAGGCCCTAAAATCAAAGGCTGGAAAGTGTATTGGTCTGAAACATTACATTACAAAAAAAAGATAAAGTAAAAAGTGTTCTACTGTTACTGTGTGTTATTAACCGTTTGCGTCGCAGGAATGCCAATCAGCTGCAGCATTGATCTCCATATTTTGAGAGCAGCAGGTTGCTGCTCTCAGAATACATACATCAGTGCCTACAGCACTGCAGGGGGAGTATTCTCTATCCGCTGTTAAAAAAACAAAACAAAAAAAAACTTGTATGCCCAACGTTGGGAGCACGGGGTAGTCAGCAGCCAATAGCTCCTATACTCAGCATATACTTTTTATTTTACATTTTTCTGGCAGATATTTCTTCATCCACATCGATCATTGTGAATGGAGGAGAAACTTAGGTTATTTTTTTCATTCAGCCCAAAGGCTCAACATAAAGATGTACTGCATGCCCAACATTATGAGTGTGGCAGAAGCTCCTAAAACTGGTCATACACATAATGTATTTAGAGACCCTAAAATGCCAGGACAATTCAAATACCCCCCAAATGACCCCTCTTGGAAAGCAGACACCCCAAGTTATTTGCTGAGAGGCATGTTGAGTCCATGGAAGCTTTTTTTGTTTGCCATAAGTTTTTGCAAAATGCCTAAACAATTTATTAAATATTTTTTACACAAAGTTGTCACTTTATTTAAATATTTTTCACACATGCCATGAGTATATGTGGAATTACGCCCCAGAACACATTTTGCTACTTCTCCCGAGTATGGGGATACCACGTGTGAGACTTTTTTTCAGCTTAGCCATGTACACAGGCCCAAAATTCAATGAGCACCTTTAGGCTTTCAAGGGGCGTTAATTAAGCATTTGATTTCCTGACTTCCTACCACACTTTCTGAGGCCCTAAAATGCCGGGACAATATAAACACCCCCCAAATAACTCCTTTTTGGAAAGTATAAACCCCAATGTATTTGCTGAGAGGCATGTTGAATCCATGAAAGCTTTTTTTTATTTTTTTGCCACAAGTTTATGAAGATGCTAAAATTAATTTATGTATTAAATATTTTTTATACAAAGTTGTCACTCTAATAAACTATTTCTCACACATGCCATGAGTATATGTGGAATTACGCCCTAAAACACATTCTACCACCATACTGAGTATGGGGATACCATATGTGTGAGACTTTTGTTTTTTGTTGGCAGCCTAGCCATGTGCAGGGGCCCAAAATCCAATAAGCACCTTCAGGCTTTCAAGGGCCATAAATTAAGCATTTAAATTCCTGACTACCTATCATCAAATTTTTAGAGGCCCTAATATGCCAGCACAATATTAACACCCCCCAAATGACTCCTTTTTGAAAAGTATATACCCCCAAGGTATTTGCTGAGAGGCATGTTGAGTCTTTTGAAGCTTTTTTTTGCCACAACTTTTTGGAAAATTAAAATTTTTCTTTTATAAACGGTAATACCTTGGATTGCGAGTAACACGGTTAACGAGCGTTTCGCAATACGAGTTATTATATTTTTTAAATCCTGACTTGGTTTGCGAGTGTGGTCTCTTAAAACGAGCAGGATTCAAGCCTCTGCGGTGTGCAGTACCACATTTGACCAGAGGTGCGGGGGGCACCGGTGACACTCTGAGCCGTTCGGATGCACTCGAAAACACTCAGTTTCCGAGGGTTTTTCCGAGTCTCTCCAGCGCCCCCTCCACCTCTGGCCATATGCGGTACTGCATACAAAAGAAGTCAATGTGGAACTAATTATCTTCGTTTTCATTGACTTCTATGGGGAAACTCGCTTTGATATTCAAGTGCTTTAGATTACAAGCATTCTCCTAGAATGGATTATGCTCGTAATCCAAGGTTCCACTGTATCACTTTACTGAGATATTTCTCACACATGGGTATACGTGGCATCACACCCCAAAACACATTCTGCTACTTCTGAGTCTAGGTACACCACAAGTGTGAGACTTTTTGGGAGCCCAGCCTCAGCCACGAGGGCCCAAAAATCCAATGAGCACCTTTAGGCTTTCAAAGGACGTAACTTGTGCCATACCTATCGCATTTTCAGAGGCCATAAAATTACAGGATAGTACAAACACCCCCCAAATAGCCCCTTTTTTTTGGAAAGTAGACACTCCAAGGTATTTGCTAAGAGGCATGGTGAGTATTTTGCAGAACTCATTTGTTGCCACAAGTTTTTAGAAAATGAAGAAAGAGAATGAGAATGTATTTTTTTTTTTTTTTCTTTTTTAATTTCTCAAAAACCTCAAATAAGATCTGCCAAATACTCATCATGCCTCGCCAAATACCTTGTAGTGTCTACAAGAAATGGGTCATTTGGGAGGTGTTTGTACTATCCTGTCTTTTTCGGGTCTCCAAAACAGTGATGGGTAGTCAGGAAATGAAATCCTCCATTGAAAGCTGCATTTAGCTTGCTTTGCCTGCAATTTTATAGTCAAAACCTTTTTCTACATTAATGCATTCCCTGAGGTAATAAAACAGCAGTGCTCTCTTTTCCTGGATGCACAGAAAGACAGCAGAGCCTAATGCCACGTACACACGATCGTAATTCTCGTCGGAAAAAGCGCTGATGGTTTTCCTGACGGAATTCCGCTCAAACTGTCTTGCCTACACACGGTCACACCAAATTCAGACCGCCAAGAATGCGGTGACATACAACACGTACGACGGGACTAGAAAAAGTAAGTTCAATACCTAGTAGCCAATAGCTTCCATCTCGTAGTTGAATTTGAGCAGGTGTGAGTTTTTGCGCATCGGAATTACATACACACGATCGGAATTTCTGATCGAAAGTTTTTCCATCGGGAAAATTGAGAACAAGCTATCAAATTTTTGCTGTCCAGCTAAATTCCGATGGAGCATACACACGGTTGCATTTTCCGATGAAAAGCTCTCATTAGTCTTTTGCTGGCTGAAATTCTGATCGTGTGTTTTTTTACTTGAGCGTTTTTGGAGCAGCACCATTCATTTAAATAGGCCTCTCTCTGCTCCAAAAACGCTCAAAAAGAAGCTTATGTACCAAATCTTGGCACAGAGCTTGCAATTTTTCCACGATTTAGCGCTCGACAATCACAGCAAAAATCGCACTGCGTTTGGGGTGCCATTAAGAAATAATGGCATCGCAAACGCGTTTTGCCACAGTTCTGCACGGGATCCAGAACACCCAGGTGTGAATGGAGCCTAAAGTATTACTAAACCCACAACAGTAAAATCAATCTGTATATGCAGTAAATCATGCTTGTTATACTCACTGTGGAACCTAAGGGGTTAATCTTCTGCATTGTGTAAAAAAAGGCTGCTAGATCCTGTCTTCTCTGATCTTCCCCTTCTTCCACTGTCCCCTATCCATCACCTGATAAGACAGCGGTTTTGGAATCACTCTACACATGCTCAGTTTGGTGTGTATTGCTAGAGAGGTTTTTTTTCTTTTTCTTGAGAGGGTGCATGTGATCAGTACAGGGCCAATCAGCTCCGTCCAGACAGGGTCGGAGTCCTGCAGCCTCGTAGGACAGTCAGAGGAGAAAACTCTTCCTACAAGCTTTAACCACTTGCCGACCAGCGCACGACGATGTACGTCGACAGAATGGCACGGGCAGGCAAATGGGCGTACATGTACGTCCCTTTAAATTTGCCGCCCTGCCATCGGGAGCGCGCCGCCGGCGGCGCGCTCCCGCGCTGGTCGGGACCTCCGTGAGTCCGGTCGCGGGACCCGTGGACTCGATCGCCGCGGGCATCCCCGCGATCGTCTCATGGAGCGGCCGAATGAAGGAAATGCAAAGTAAACAGCATTTTTCTATTCTGCCTAGCAACTAGTGACGCTGATCTCTGCTCCATGTGATTGGAGCAGAGATCAGTGTTCACTAAATGAAAGCCCAACCCCCCCACAGTTAGTAACACACCCCTAGGAACACTTAACCCCTACACTGCCACCCACTGGTTAACCCCTTCACTGCCAGTGTCATTTACACAGGAATCACTGCATTTATATAGCAGTGATTTCTGTATAAATGACAATGGTCCCAAAAATGTGTCAAAAATGTCCGATGGGTCCCCCACAATGTCGCAGTCACAATAAAAATCGCAGATCGCCGCCATTACTAGTAAAAAAAAAATAATAAAAATGCTATAAAACTATCCCTATTTTGTAAACGCTATAACTTTTGCGCAAACCAATCAATAATCGCTTATTGCGATTTTTTTGACCAAAAATATGTAGAAGAATACGTATCATTGGCCTAAACTGAGGGAAAAAATGTTTTTTTATATATTTTTGGGGGATATTTATTATAACAAAAAGTGAAAAATAATGCGTTTTTTTCAAAATTGTCGCTCTATTTTTGTTTATAGCGCAAAAAATAAAAACCGCAGGGGTGATCAAATACCACCAAAAGAAAGCTCTATTTGTGGGAAAAAAAGGACGCCAATTTTGTTTGGGAGCCACGTTGCATGACCGCGCAATTGTCAGTTAAAGCGACGCAGTGCCGAATCGCAAAAAGTGGTCTGGTCTTTGACCAGCAAATTGGTCCGGTCTGAAAGTGGTTAAGCAGACACTGATAGAAGTCACAATACTGCTGATGAGAAAAGATATTTAGCAGTTTATATGTACTAAAATAATTGTATTTCTGTGTACTGTGTACATAAACAACGCCTGTCAGCATGAGTCCTGATACAGATACACACTGGGGGTACCTTGTGATGAAGGCAACCTACCCTTGTGCTCACACAAACACAAGGCGAATGTACACACTGACATTTAATATCTATAAAATTGACCCAAGGACCTTAGCGCTGCAAGCCATAAATATCCTAACCCCTTGGCCCACCTAGCACTCATGCAAGCCATGCCTATTGAGCTGTGTTGATCAACACAAGGACACAGAATACAATTGTTTTCTTTGTGCTCTGCATGCAATATATAGGTGCTTTGCATAAAAATCAACTAAAAAAAAAACGCATGACAACACCTATCAACAACAACAATAAAAAATAAAAATGTATTATTTTAATCTTTGATGTTGCCTGTAGAGAATAAAAAGGCATCGAACAACGCAGTTCAATGTGCAACAAAATGCAACCCAATGCGTTAAAAAAATGTATGTTATCATACACCAACATCCATGCGTTTTCTGCAGCCTCATTCATGCAAGCCTGTGCACTAAAACAATCCGTTCTGTGCCAGCAGGGAAGGGGGGGGGGGGTCAGTGCCTTGTTCACCTTTTTATTTTTTAAACTTTATTGAAATGGCAAGGTGACATTCCCAAAATTCCTATGCACTACAGAAGGGGTCTCCAAACTTTCTAAACAAAGGGCCAGTTTACCGTCCTTCAGACTTTAGGGGGCCGGACTGTGGCCAGTTCTCGAAGACAGTGGGGAAAATAACGCCCCATCGTTTGTGCCCATCGTGGGTGTCAGTGGGAATAATTGTGGCCCATCATTGGTGTCATTGAGAGAAATTGTGCCCCATCATTGGTGTCATTGGGAGAATTTGTGCCCCATCATTGGGAGGAATTATACCCCATTGTTGGTGTCATTGGGAGAAATTATACCCCATTGTTGGTGTCATTGGAAGAAATTGTGCCCCACCGTTGGTGTCATTGGAAGAAATTGTGCCCCATCGTTGGTGTCATTGGAAGAAATTGTGCCCCATCGTTGGTGTCATTGGAAGAAATTGTGCCCCATCGTTGGTGTCATTGGAAGAAATTGTGCCCCATCGTTGGTGTCATTGGGAGGAATTGTGCCCCATCGTTGGTGTCATTGGGAGGAATTGTGCCCCATCGTTGGTGTCATTGGGAGGAATTGTGCCCCATCGTTGGTGTCATTGGGAGGAATTGTGCCCCATCGTTGGTGTCATTGGGAGGAATTGTGCCCCATCGTTGGTGTCATTGGGAGGAATTGTGCCCCATCGTTGGTGTCATTGGGAGGAATTGTGCCCCATCATTGGTATCATTGGGAGGAATTGTGCCCCATCATTGGTGTCATTGGAAGAAATTGTGCCCCATCGTTGGTGTCATTGGGAGAAATTGTGCCCTTATGTTAGTGTCAGTGGGGTAAATTATGCCCTATTGTTGGTATCAGTGGGTGAAATAGTGCCCCAAGGGCCGGATTAAAAGCAAGCAAAGGGCAGCATTTTGGAGACCACTGCACTTCAGCATTGCTGCGGTGCAAAAACTGCTTGTGATGCAATGCCTTCAGGGCTTGTCCACACTATGTGCAGCCACTGGCATTTTTGGCACTGGATAAATGCCAGTCACCGCAAGGTCACCTAAAAAATAACTCTTTTCTATGCCACCATTCACACTGCATGCTACATCTTTCTGTTGCACTGGATGGCACCGCATGACACCGCACTATTGTGCAAAGTGATTTGCTTTTGTGCAAAGACATAAATGAAGTGTCACTTTGAGTACTTCAAATAAAGTAAAACAAAGAAAAAAGTAAAGTGCAATGCGATGATAGCACAGCTCACTGCAGGGAACAACTGACGGCTGCCAGCACACCGAACATGTAGCATACAGGCAGTGTGAACCATCCCTAAAATCTGCATGTTAATATGCATGTATTTCTATACATTGTGATGTGAATGAGCCCCAACCCAAAGCTGTGCTAAACATACTCACATTACAGGTGCTGCATAAAGCCCATGCTCCTCTGCGGGTTAAGCTCCACCCCTCTCTTTACTATTGCACACCCTATATGCCCACCCCTCCTTGAAGAACATAGCTCCACCCCCTTGTGATATAAAGCAGGTGATTACTTTCTGGACCACACCTATGTGACCCGATTAGTGGCCTACAAGGCGAGCAGAGCGTGTCCTGTAGCTGTGATCAGGCTTGACTCAGTTTGTGGTCTGTAAAGAGACTTATTGAGAACGATGCATGCAAGAAGGACCAGGAAGCAAGCGGTCAGAGCGAAGGGCAGCGGAGATTCTGGTTTGGGACTGGTGGACCCCCTGCAAGAGCAGAAGAATGAGAAGATTCGCCTCTTCATGTTGGACTTCATTCAGCAAAGTGAGTCTGACAAACCAATTACATTTGACGTGGTAATACTCTGCAAACTGTTATGAGCGATTGAGCCCCAAAGAAAAACCAATAAAGTGCAAATCCCCCCCCCCCCCCCCCCCCCATAGCAGTTGTATGGTCTGTAATGGCTATAGATATGTCTCTGGGGTCACATCTATGCAGTGCTAGGACAAGGTGTTGCAGGGCAAAGGTGCCAAACTGGTTAGTAGTGATGTCACTATCACTACTTGTATCGGCCTTGTAGAAGTAACTGGCACAGGGCACCCCCCCCCCCCCCCCCCCCCAATAAACCATTGTGCCCAGGGCAGCTGCCCACCCCTTGTCCCAGCCCTGCGTTTAATGCATATTGTACATTGGTCTCATCTAGAGCTGTAACTACAGGTGATTGAGCCCCATAGCGGAACCAATAAAACGTGCACACACCCACACCTTGCCTCCAATCACTGTTGTACAAAGTAATAATTGGCTTTGCAGTTTTGGGGACCCATAGTGTACCCGTAGTGCATCTTTAGTTACAGCCTTGGTCACATGCATATTGTGTGGTTACCTTCAGAGATGTAACTAAATGCAAATGGGCCCTTATAGCACAACCACCCATTTCTTTTAATCTTCCCCCCCCCCCCCCCTTTTTTTTTCTTTGTTGTACAAAATTGTTTATCATAGCAACTGAACAGAAGTGGTTAAAAAAAAAAAAAAAATTATTATTATTATTTTGACCATGGTTACATTTTATGCTCCATGCCAAATCCATTACGGGGGGAGATGATGTTGGCTTTGGCATGTGTACACCCCTGTCCAGCAGCTTTAAAATGTAGATCCGCTGCCTCTTTACCACCCCCTCCCTTTCCATTCCAAATGTAATTGTAAAGATCTTGTAATTTTGGGTCACAACCAGGCTCTGGTGTATTTGAAGTTTGCACCTGGTTCCTTTGGTAAGGGAGTATTCACAACAGGTCAATCTGCAAGTGCTCATCCTTATTTTTTTCTTTAATTTTTATTTTTTTAATGGGGGGGAGGGGGAATTCTAAAGTAAATTTCTGTTTATCTTCCTGCTAGAAAAAGATCGCATTAAGGAGGTCAAAAAGGAGCTGGAGGTCCTTAGTGCTATCCCAGACCAGATCCTGGAGGTGGAGCTCCTAAAGATGCCGCTATCCATCCGACAGATGAAGGTTGGAGACTATTACAGTGAGTCACGTTTAGGCACTGACTATTAAAGAGGGGGGGGGGGGGGAATTCTATTCTTATTTGCCATTATTTCTGAAATAACACCCAAAAACCCAACACATTTTAAAGCATCTACACCATAAATATTTATTGGAGTATTAATCCTAAAATAGGGAGTCTGTACCAGCGGGAGAAGCGGGCCTATGTGACATTCCAGTGAGAAGGCCTTAAGAGCTGCTATTGATGCAAACAAGCGACCCTATGGGGTTGTTTCTTACCAAACATATGTAGTGGAATACATATCGGCCTAAACTGATTTTTTTTTTTTTTTTTTTTTTTTTTTTTTTTAAATAAAAAAAAAAAAAAAATTTCTAGCAAATTTTATTTTTTTGCACAAAAAAAAACACAGAAGTGAGCAAACGCCAAAAAAGCTATGTGGGAGTAAAAAGACACCAATTGTGTTTGGGTACAGCATCGCACGACTGCACAATTGCCAGTTAAAGCGACGTAGTGCTGTATCGCACAAAATGGCCTGTCAGGAAGTGAGTAAATCCTGAAGTGGTTAAAGAAGCAGCAGCAGACTGATGAGCTCCTCTGTCACTTTGCTTGCTCCTCCTATCTGCAGGCTCCTTGCCCTTTAGGACAGCTAATGGCTACTTATGCTGCCTCTCCCTCCTTGCTTTTGGGTTTTGCTACACCGGGGATTGCACACAGACTGATGCCAGGTCAAATTCAGATACTACTTGCAAATGTGTACAGTACATACAGATTAATATTTGTTTTTATGATCTACTTCAATGACCTAATGTCACATGCTCCTCAGACATTGTCACTAATTCTTCATTCCAGAGCTGATGGGAGCAAACAAAGTGGAGGCTGCCGCATTGCCAAAGGTGAGGCCTGCTGGCTGTATTGGGAGCCGTACATGGCTTGGTGCTTTTTAGGTAAATCTTAAGTGTTGCACTGCTTTTATTGTAGGTGGATAGTCTGGATGAAGAGCTATGTGAAGCCAAACTTGTAAGAAAGAACAGCAAAAGAGGTAAGGTCAAGGGTTTAAGTTTCTTTCCTGGTCATTGGATTTACCAGTGATGCTGTGGGTTGGCACGTTCCCATTGGCACACATTTCCCACAATCTATTTGGTTACCATCCTAATGATTCGCATGCAACACAAAGGGGGGGGATGGGTTAGGTGAGATTTACTAAAACTGAAGCGCACAAGCTTACTATGCACAGCTGCACCAATCGGCTTCTAGGTTTTATTGTCATGCTTATGCTGGCCATGCACTGTTCGAATTTCGAAAGAATTTTCTTTTGAACATTGTATCTAAGAATTTTGCACCGTTAGTGGGCTGCAGCAACAGCTGATTTTTTTTTGCGGCAGTCAAATTTGAGGAATTGGACATGGTGGAAATTTGAAAAACAAACTATTTTCTAATCGATGATGGGAGAATCGTGTGAGAAATGTAATAAGAGCGCATGTGCAAGAAAAGAGAATTTACGGAGAGAAAATATTCCTGGCCACATTCTTTTCTGTAGCAACATGAGGTGAAATTGAAGGCTTGGTCGGCCAAATTTCAAAAATCAATGGTGGCGTCATCGGATCACAAACGAGCTTTCTGTTTTTCGAAAAGAAAATTTGTTCGAAAATCGACCATGTATGGCCTGCTTTAATCACTTTGTCTGGCCCGATTCTGACACTCCTACATGAGAAAAATCTACTTTTTGCTAAAAAATTACAAAGATAAATATATGCATTTATATACAAGTGTGTCCCTCGTAAAATATTTTCTCCTATCTTTTCATGTGACAACACTGAAGAAATGACACTTGTCTACAATATAAAGTAGTGAGTGTACAGCTTGTATAACAGTGTAAATTTTCTGTCCCCTCAAAATAACTCAACACACAGCCATTAATGTCTAAACCGTTGGCAACCAAAGTGAGTACACCCCTAAGTGAAAATGTCCAAATTGGGCCCAAAATGTCTATTTTGTGTGGCCACCATTATTTTCCAGCACTACCTTAACCCTCTTGGGCATGGAGGTCACCAGAGCTTCACAGGTTGCCACTGGAGTCCTCTTCCCCTCCTCCATGATGACATCACAGAGCTGGTGGCTTTTGGAGGCCTTGCGCTCCTCCACCTTCCGTTTTGAGAATGCACCACAGATGTTAAATAGGATTTTGGTCTGGAGACATGCTTGGCCAGTCCATCACCTCTTTAGCAAGGCAGTGGTTTTTGGAGGTGTGTTTGGGGTCGTTATGTTGGAATACTGCCCTGCAGCCCAGTCTCTGAAGGGAGGGGGATCATGCTCTGCTTCAGTATGTCACAGAACATGTTGGCATTCATGGTTCTCCCAATGAACTGTAGCTCCCCAGTGCCGGCAGCACTCATGTAGCCCCAGACCATGACACTCCCACCACCATGCTTGACTGAAGGCAAGGCACTTTCCTTTGTACCCACCCGTTTGACACCATCTGAACCAATAACGTTTATTTTGGTCTTAGACCACAGGACATAGTTCCAGTAATCCATGTCCTTATATTGTCTTCAGCAAACTGTTTGCAAGCTTTCTTGTGCATCAGGCTTCCTTCTGGGAGGACAGCCATGCAGCCCAATTTGATGCAGTGTGTGGTATATTGTCTGAGCACGGACAGGCTGACACCACCCCACCTCTTCAACCTCTGCAGCAATGCTGACAGCACTCGTACATTTATTTCCCAAAGACAACCTCTGGATATGATGCTGAGCACATGCACTCAACTTCTTTAGTTGACCATGGCGAGGCCTGTCCTTGTGATGACATGGGCCATGACAGGCCCTCCTTATGGGTAAATCGGGGGGTCTATTAGACCCCAGATCTCGCCTCTGGCCTCTAATGTAGCTGTTCAGACACAGATTGGTCTGATCAGCTGCTTTCCTGGCCTCTAAAGACCCTTGTTGCTCTTGGTGTCTGGGGTCACACAGGAACATTAATTGATTCCTCTGTTCCATGCAGCCATCGCCACCAGTTGCATTGCTCCTGGGCTCCACAATCAGACAGAGCCTGGGAGGGGGTGGGACCCCCTTCTGCCACCCGCAGAACTGATCAAGTGGCTATTTAGCCATTCAAATCACTTCTGCTACAAACAAAATCGCTGGCTGAAAATTTTCAACCATGGAATAATGCTTGTAGGTGCAGGCATCATACCGGCTGCAAACCGAGGACGTCCATGGGCATCCCTACATTGGGATTTAATTCCCAATTAAACAAGCTGAAATTAGAAGCTGGTTCCTGCGTACAGCTGCACCAGATTTAGTAAATCTTAGTCAAGGTTTGTAAATTACACCTTTTATACTCCTTCCAGCCAAACCTCATAAGTTTTTAGGCTTCAGAAAACCTTTGTCAGATTAAAGTGATACTAAACGCACACTGTTTAATTTTACTTTCTCCATTTTATTTCTGTATGTGGATGATGGCGCTGTAATTATTTTAATAAGAGGCTTTCAATATATTTTGAGGAAATGAGATCTGAGGGGGAAATGTGGACCGCCAATAAACAAATTTGAGGTTCTAACCCAAACCTGTACATTTCAAGCACCCTAAAGTTTGTTTATTTTTTGTTTTTGAAGTAGGTTAAGCTATCAAAAGCACTTTGCATTTGGGAAGTCTTATATTTGGGGGATTTGACACTTGTCTTTTTGTAGTTAAGGTGACGACCTCTACAGAATACCACGATCCCGTCGGCTCTAAAGGGATGTCCACCATCCAGAAGAGTAGGACTGTCCAGAAGGTGCGTCTGTCAAATAGAAAAGATATACAATCCAAAATGATAGAACTACACAGATAATGTAGACCTTTTGCTGTCTGATTCCTGTTTTAAAACTTTTTTTTTTTTTTTCCCTTCCAGATCACCAAAAGTAAATCTTTTGTTGGTGAAAGTTCCAAGAAGCCCACCATGTTAAGGTAGCTTAAGTGCATGGAGGCCCACCAACTTGTTTCACTAAAATCTGCAACTTCTCTGTGCACTCCCTGCCCCCTACCTCTGTTCACTTGTGTCTTACTCCAAAGGTAGGTGAGTGGGGAAGGTGCAGAGAAGGGTGGGGACTAGAACCAACAGATGGTTGGGGCCTGCAAAATAAGCAGTGGTCAGCGATAACGGGGACTGGGACTACAGCATTTCTTGTAAGAGACTTGGTTGGGCACTGCTGTATTAGATGAGAGTGGGGTGAGTAGTGTGTATTAAAGAGCAGCTATACTGCAGCCCCTGTATTTATGTAGCACCGACAGTTTGTGCAGCGCTTTACAATATAAAGGGAGATCGCAGTTACAATACAAGAGGGCTCTGCTCATAATTGCTTATGATCTAATTCTAATAGGTAAGAACTGTGGGGGATGAGCTGATAGAAGAATTAAAAGTTGAGGTGTGATAGGAAACGGGAGTTAGAGAGCAGGAGGTCATTGGGGGGGGGGGGGGGGGGGGAGAGGAGCAGAGGGCGTTTTGGGTGATATTTGGAGACAAGATTGGTGTCACTGAAGGCAGTTATGGATGGTATTCTGAATTTAATTTGGGTAATCACAAGCCAGTGGAGGGACTGGCAGAGAAGGGTGGCACACTGAGCGGTTGAGGTAGAAGTCTGACAATGTAAATTCTGATTGTATAAAGACCAAATTCTTGCTACAGTAGTCACATTAAATTTAGGGTCCAAGATGTCAAAAGAAGCCCCGTTTTTTATATATTATATTTTTTAGATTACATTTTCTGGTGGTGAATGTGCTTTTTAAATTGGCTTATTTTATTTTTTGGAGGTGGGGGCTCTAAAATTCTGACTTCTGTGGGGTTTTGTTTTTTGTACTGTGACATGTGATGACCATTTTTAACTTAATTTTAGATCCATATCTGCCACCCCCCTTGGTAAAGCACCCAGGAAGCTTTTGTCGTCCACTTCAATCTGTCGAACGGAATCTCAAATGTCCAGGTACCACTTGGCCTATGTAGACATGGGTGAAGGGTGGAAAGATGTCTTGTCAGTTTATTAAGTGGACCCTCCAGTATCCTCTGGTGCAGAAAATGGACGTGTCAGTTTACACATGCTTACATCGGATCCTATCTGCTAAAAACAGACACATGGAGTTCTGTGTAAACAGGTGGTCTGTTTACATCCAACTGCCCATAGAGGACAGTGGGCTGTGTCCGCTCTGCATTTGTGGAGTGAACAGACTAGTCATTTGCGTGCTTAGGTTCAGTGTAGAAAGTGCCTGAAGCATGTTCTAGTTTTTACAAAAAATTTAATTTTATAAATGTGTGGGTTATTACTCCCCCTTATTTTTTTTATTTTTTTTTTTTTATTATGGTGCTGGAGGAAGTAATTCATGGATTAAAAGTGCAGCGATGGCGATTGATAGCTAGTCCTTCTGCTATGGTGTCAGCAGAGACTTGACTTCCATTCACAAATCCCTGAATGGATGACATTCAACATAAATGTAACACCACTGCACTCAAGGTCCAAAACCATCCTAATAAACCCAATGTGTGAAAAGTTGTGAACACCAAATATAGGATGCACTACAGCAAAACAAATATTAAAGGGTTGTGCTATTCCCCAGCAGGATGACCGTTGGGCAACCCTTACATCCAACTGTATAAACCATGACAAATTGCATAACAATTACAGATCTCAAAGTGCAATAATGTGTATAAAGCTTAAGCCCACATAATCCTTCTTTTTTTTTTTTTTTTTTTTTTTTTTTTTTTTAAATATGGATTTTTCTACACATTGGAGTATGGCACTTGATCCATGAGACTATCAGTAATTTGTGTTTTGTGATTTGTCACTTGGCTTTTAGCATTGGACTAACTGTCCTCCTCCTGGGGAGTAGCCCAATCCTATTTAATAGATGACATTGCTGTGCAGGCAGAGTTCAGATGAGGGGCTAGCGAGTAGAAGAACTTGCAAGTTCTATAAGGGGGGGGGGGAGATGTACTCTTCATGCTACACTAAGATTCAGGGTGTACCATGGTTAGTGTTGGAAAGGAAGACTTCTCTTTAAAAATCCCTTGTCTGTATCAGATGCACCAGATCATCACGAAACAGGGCGAAATCTTCACTGACTGACCACCAGTTCCTGGATGGTGTCCCGCTTCTTCATATACCGCTAGTAGATGGCCAGGTAACTGTTGCAAATGTTCCCTCAAACCTTCTTGCCTTTTCATTCTTGCTGCTCTGTATTGTAATTTATAAGAGATTTGTTTGGGTTGATTTTTATTTTTTATAAATCCCACCTACTGGCCGGTCTTTGTATTGGCTTACCCATTAGCTAACTGTCTTCTAGTAAAGGGAAATGCCAGCCAGCTTATGGATGGCACAATTATAAATTCATACCCCTTAATTTTCCACTTTTTGTCATGTTGCAACCAAAAACGTGTGTGTTGTGTTTTTTTTTTTTTTTTTTTTGTGATGGACCAACACAAAGTGGCACATAATTGTGAAAGGCGTGCATTTGTATTCAGCCCCCTTTACTCTGATATCCTTAACTAAAATATAGGGGAACCAATTGCCTTCAGAAGTCTCCCAATCAGTAAAGTGTCTACCTGTGTGTAATTTCATCTCGGTATAAATACAGCTGTTCTGTAAAGTCTTCCAGAGGTTTGTTGGAGAACCTTGGTGAGCAAACTGCATCATGATGGCCAAGAAACACACCTGACAGGTCAGGGATAAAGTTGTGGCAAAGGTTAAATCAGGGTTGGGTTATTTAAATAAAAAAAAAAAAAAATCCCACGTTTTGACAAGAGCCATAAGTTCCCTTTGTGAGAAGCCATGTTGGGGGAAACGGTAAACATGTGGAAGAAGGTGTTCTGGGTAGTTAAGACTAAAAGCAAAACTCTATGCATTGCTGAAAACTGATGGTGCACCTCACCCTGAACACACCATCCCCACCGTGAAACATGATGGTGGCAGCATGTTGTGGGGATGCTTTTCAGCAGGGACAGGGAAGCTGGTTAGTTGATGGGAAGATGGATGGAGCCAAATACAGGGCAATCTCTAGAAGAATACTTGTTAGTCTGCAAAACACTTGAGACTTGAAACGCACAGCCAGAGCTACAATGGAATGGTTTAGATCAAAACATATTCATGTGTTAGACTGGCCCAGTCAGTCTAGATTTAAATCTAATTGACTGTGGCAAGACTTAAATTGCTGTTCATACGCTCTCCATCCAATCTGACGGAGCTTGAGCTATTTGCAAAGAATGGGCAATGAAATGTCCCTCTCTAGATGTGAAAAGCTGGTAGACATCCCCAAAACTACTTGCAACTGTAATTGCAGTGAAAGGTGGTTCTGAATACAAATGCATATCAATTTTTCACATATTTATTTGTAAAAAAGTTAACTGAAGTGGAAGGAAGATTATAAAGGATTATGTGCCACTTCGTGTTTATCACACAAAATCCAAATAAAATAAATTTACTGTATTTATCGGCGTATAACACGCACCCTAAGTTTAGGAGGGAAGTTTAACCACTTGCCGACCGCCGCACGCCGATGTACGTCGGCAGAATGGCACGGGCAGGCATAAGGGCTTACATGTACGTCCCTTGCCTCCCGCGGGTCGGGGGCCCGATCGGGCCCCCGCCCGGTGCCTGCGGCGGTCGGTATTCGTTCGGGAGCGATCCCGGACGAGGGGACGGCCATTCATTCGTGGCCACCCCCTCGCGATCGCTCCCGGCGAATGAAATTGTCCGGTGACATCACTTCCTCTCCTGTAATGTAAACACAGGAGAGGAAGTGATGTATTCTCTCCTCCGTGTCGGTAGTTTTCGTTCCGGCACCGAGGAGAGAACATCGGTGAGTTGCACAAGCACTACACTACACAGTAGAACATGCCAGGCACACTCCCGTTCCCGCATCGCTCCAGTGTGAACCCAGCCTAATAAGCGATCATTTTTCTGATCGCCGTATTAGTGTCACAGGTGACGCTAGTTAGGCAGGTAGGTATTTAGGTTCACCGCAGCTTTTTATAGCGCCAGGGACCCCCATATACTACCGCATAAAGCCCCCTGATTGCCCCCTAGTTAACCCTTTCACCAGTGATCACCATATAACTGTTACAGGTGACGCTGGTTGGTTAGTTATTTTTTTATAGTTTCAGGGCACCCGCCATTTATTACCTAAATAAAGGTTTAACCCCCTGATCACCCGGCGGGTGTCATTTGTGACTGTAATAACTGTTAGGGCAGTTAGGGTTAGCCCCCTTTAGTTCTAAGGTACCCCCCTAACCCCCCCAATAAAGGTTTAACCCCGTGATCACCCCCCGTCGCCAGTGTCACTAAGGCTGGGTTCACATTGCAGCGGTTTATGAGAACGGATGTGATTCGCACTGCAGTGCAAATCACATCCGATCTCTGTGCGATTCGAGTTCAGCCATACAGATAGTATGGCTGAATTCGTGTCGCACCCGCCGCAAACTCGCACGGGACCCTTTTTTTGGTCCGCAGCAGAATCGGATCGCATGGGTGTTCACACCATGCGATCCGAGTTTGCAGATCGCACTGCGATATGCGAACTGATCTGGGGGTGTCATTAACATTTCACTGACACTCCCAGCAGTTCGCATAGGGCAGTGTGAACTGTCGCCGGGAGGCATGCGATGCGGAAACCCGCCGCATCGCTCCAGTGTGAACCCAGCCTAATAAGCGATCGTTTTTCTGATCGCTGTATTAGTGTCACAGGTGACGCTAGTTAGGCAGGTAGGTATTTAGGTTCGCCGCAGCTTTTTATAGCGCCAGGGACCCCCATATACTACCGCATAAAGCCCCCTGATTGCCCCCTAGTTAACCCTTTCACCAGTGATCACCATATAACTGTTACAGGTGACGCTGATTGGTTAGTTATTTTTTTTATAGTTTCAGGGCACCCGCCATTTATTACCTAGTCTCACTAGTGTACCCCTAAATTTAGGGGTGTCTACTTTCCAAAATGGGGTCATTTGGGGGGGGTTTGTGCCATCTTGGCATTTTATGGCCTTCAAAACTGTAACGCCCTTAGAAAGCCTGAAGGCGGTGCTTGGTTTTCGGGGCCCCGTACGCGGCTAGGCTCCCAAAAAGTCCCACATATGTGGTATCCCCATACTCAGGAGCAGCAGAATTTATTTTGGGGTGTCATTTCACATATGCCCATAGCATGTGTGAACAATATATCATTTAGTGACAACTTTGTGTAAAAAAAAAAAAAAAAAAAAAAAAAAAAAAAAAATTTTTTTTTGTCATTCAATCGCTTGAGGCAAAAAAATAAAATATTCAATGGGCTCAACATGCCACTTATCAATTTCCTCAGGGTGTCTACTTTCCAAAATGGGGTCATTTGGGGGGGTTTTGTACTGCCCTGCCATTTTAGCACCTCAAGAAATGAGATAGGCAGTCGTAAACTAAAAGCTGCGTAAATTCCAGAAAACGTACCTTAGTTTGTAGATGTGACAACTTTTGCGCAAACCAATAAATATACAATTATTGACTTTTTTTTTACCAAAGACATGTGGCTGAATACATTTTGGCCTAAATGTATGACTAAAATTGAGTTTATTGGATTTTTCTAATAACAAAAAGTAGAAAATATCATTTTTTTTCAAAATTTGCGGTCTTTTTACGTTTATATCGCAAAAAATAAAAATCGCAGAGGCAATCAAATACCATCAAAAGAAAGCTCTATTTGTGGGAAGAAAAGGACGCAAATTTTGTTTGGTTACAACATTGCATGACCGCGCAATTACCAGTTAAAGCAGCGCAGTGCCAAAGTGTAAAAAGACCTCTGGTCATTTACCAGCAAAATGGTCCGGTCTGAAAGTGGTTAAGGAAAACTTACATTTAAATGCCCATCAATGCAGCCTTGTCGGTGTCATTTGCATGCTTTCCATTTAAAAAACGGCGCCACCGAGAGAGCAGATGTCCTGTATCTCAGCGGCGCTCGGTAGCTCTCAGCTGTTCTCGGCTATTTTCGGCAGCTTCCAAGAGCGGCCGGAAATGGCCGAGACCGGCAGAAGAGCTCGTGATCGGCGTATAACATGCACCCACGATTTTCCCCTGATTTTAAGGGGGGGGGGGGGGGGGAGAGTGCGTGTTATACGTTGATAAATACGGTATATTTTTTGTTGTAACATGACAAAATGTGGAAAAAGTCAAGAGGTAGGAATACTTTTTCCAAGGCACTGTATTTGAACCCAGCCTGAATGTTATACAATGCAACAGTTGTCCATTATCACTGGTCAGAGTCTTACAATGTCAGGTGCTCCCCACCCCTTGTCCCTAATGAAGAAAACCGACCGCTCAATACGATGGGCATTCCCACTCTAAATTTAAGGACACCTCTCTAGAATGCCAGTTGCTATGCCAAGGTCTCAGCTTAAGGCAAAGTCTAAAAGCAGTGGAGCAACCTGGGCAAATATGAGGGGATTGGTAAGTTAACAATGTAATCTGCAAAAAGACAACTTGTATTCCCTCTGTCACCACTCCAGAAATATCTATTTAATTGAATGGCCTCAGTTAGGGGCCACAGGCATAAAATAAAAAGCAAAGGGGAGATGACACCCCTGCTGAGTGTCATGGGGAAGTGGTGTGACAAGAGGACATCTGGACCTGATCTGTGAGTATAATGCTTTAGAAAGGGCCCCCTAAAACCATATTGCATTAATTGATACATACCTCTCCAACTTTGCTGATCAGACATCTAAACTCAAAATGGCTGTTCAGGGAAATTTGAGGCAATCAATTGGGTCTATGGATGGTACAGCGTGTTATATCCTACAAGAGTAACCAAAGGCTTATCGCTTCACATCGAGGAGGTTGCTTGGAGAAACAAAGATCTCGGAGGCTGTGCTGGACTCCTTTCCGGATAATGAGACAAAAGGGAAACCCCCAGTAGTACGGCGCAGTGTGTTGCAGATGGGCTGTAATAGGATTTTTATTTTATTTATTCCCCACCCCCCGCTTGGCGATGTTTATGGTAGATGGGTCACTGAATATCTGGAGATTTGGCCTGTTACATGTTGTGTGTAGCCAGTTAGTTTCTTTATGGTCATAGTAGTGGAACTGCACTAAAGTCTCCAGGCCTAGCTCTGGCAGGATGTTTAGGGCCCAAGGATCTGTGGGCCTGATCCAAGCGCCAGTAAATATCCACAACAGTGGGACCAAGTGTATTAGAGACCCAAGAGATGAGGGAGCAGATTATCGCCTAAATTTCTGGTATACCATGAAAGTGCAGGTTTTGGTGCCTCTCCAAATCTTGCTGCCATTGCAGTGTGTCTTGGGGTAGAAATGTTTTTTTTTTTTTATCCTCCAGTACTTGTACATTTTGCACCAAGTCATCCACTAGTTTTCCAGAGCATCTGTATGTTCACCTATTTGAGTAATTCAATATTGTGGATTATTTGTTGCAGGAGGGTTTGCAGCTTTTTGTCCAATATAGCCAGGATTAAAATGGCCTGAGAAGGAAGTGGATTGGTCCCAAAGATGGCTGCAATGAGTGTAGTGTTGCCTGCCCACTTAACCCCCAGAAGGGGGTCCATTGATGTGAAGGGATCTACAGGAGACAGAGACCAGGGATTGTGGCCTAGAGAGGAAGTGGCTCAAACAGTGGTAAATGACAATGTTGCTGCTGGCCTTCTTCCTTTATTTATTTTTTGGGACCAGACTGTGCGCTGGGAGAAAGTTCTGGTATCAGTGGGTGTAAACCATGCACCACTATTAGTATTGGGTGTGGAATGGTGCTCAATCATTGGTGTCAGTGGGGGTTAACCGTGCCCTGTTATTGGTATTGGGGCAGGGGTTGAATGGCACTGCATCGTTGGTGTCTGTAGGATAAACGACGCCCCACTGTTCCTGACAGTGTGGGCAACAATGTCCTAAGGGCTGGATAAAAGCAAGAAAAGGGCCTCATCCAACATGTGGGGCCCACTACTGGGAATAGTATCGGAAACCACTGGCCAGGTGGATGTGGGCACTCACTCAGCACATCCCTCCAAAATGCAAGTTACAAAGAAGTACATTGTCACAGGGACCTGAGGGTTTACTGGAGAACATTTGCAATGCAAGTGTACATCTCTAAGTGTGGAGGCCCGCCTTAAGGTTGAGTTGCAGCAACCTCAGCCTCGTCCCCCGGGTATTGATGAAGATGACCTAAAACACAGGTACTGTGTCTGTGTGGTAAAGTGACCCTGTAAAAGTGCTTAACCAAGCCCAGAAGAACCCACGAGGAGTTGGCACCCGACTAAGAGGTAAACGTGGAGGAATTTACAAACTACCTAGCTACTCCTGTAGGGGGCCCCCACCTGCTCGCCAGCCTACAAACCATTATGGCACCAACTAGAACCTAGGCAAGGACTAAAATAAGCTACATACTTGGTGGCAACATCAACTGCTGAAAAATGCTTAACTTGAGAGTTTATGATCACTTTAAATTACTGGTCTGAGCATTCAAATTGGCTAAAGGTTCATGGTTCACCTGACATTTCATGCCTCCTGTGGCTCTTTGCATGATGTTTTTTTAATTTTCATTTAAATCACTCGCTGTTTGTTTGTTTTTTATTTAGACACTGTCTTCAGCCAATGATGATCTGGAGTCTGTGGATGTGGAGCTGCTGAGACCGGACACTGTACAACACATTCACACCCTTGTAGTAAGCCTAACCACCCATGTAAATGTACACTAGCAGCAGTGTTGTAATGTGCCATTTTGCCTTTATTTCCAGGAGAGTTATTTTGCTCAAGTCAGTTTGTCTGAACAGTTGGGGTTGGTTAACACCATGTAGTTGCGCTATGTTTCCATACCACTGCATGGGTATGGTGTGAACATCATATGGAAAACTGGTGTATGGTGTCAACGGTGCTCATAGAAAACAAACTCTACTGAATGGACATGGTGTAAATTTTATATTTATTTTGTATTTTTTTATTTTTTTATTTTTTTTCTTCCAGGGTCGGCTCACCAATTTGTGCACCAAGGCATACACACAGCAGCAGGGCTGTATCCCAGTGACCTGAGACATGACCACGTGTGAAAGGAGGCTGCATGAATATTCTACATGCTATGAAAATGTTCTGATCAATTTTTGGTGTTTTTAGCTAATATTTTAATTAGTATGTTGATTCAATGTAATAAATTATGAATAAATGTTCTGTCTTTGCTACAAACTTGTCTGTAGTATTGTCACAGAATGGGTATTGCTCATAGGTGTGGGTTGGCATCCCATAGATTGCAGGCAGGTGATGGGGTAGACTGCTATTCTTCCTGCCAACCCCCCTGGTACTAATAACTCACGGTGTTCATTCTCCACTGAACCATGGTAAATTGCTTACTATTCGTCAGCGTGTGAACAGGAAGCTGCTCAGCATGGTGCACTTCCCATTCGTTCACCAGTGCAGCTGAGGCTGCAGAGGAAGGGACTGGGGAATCTGTCCTTTTCTCAAAAGTGAGACATCGAGTGTCTAGACCCCTTTTTTTTTTTTTTTTTTTTTTTTTGTGTAATATTTGTAAAATGTTGTTAAAGCTGTGGGGTGCACACCCTAACACAATAGGCTGTGCATACCTATGGTAGTGCTTGCGCATTGTAGAGTTTGTGTTTTTTTTTTTTTTTTTTTTTTTTCCTCCAGGTAGGATTAAAAAAGCCAATCAAAATTATGTATGTACCACAAAATTCCCTGAGTCCTCCGGGTTAGACTCCCAGTATCTTCCTTTTTTGGAATACAGGAAGGCAGGGCCATGATGGCCACCCTTGTGGTTTCTAAGGTGGTGTCACCATCCACACTTTATTCATGGTGTTTTAAGTGGTGCTGATGTCCCTTCAACTCTACATTAGTAGATGTCCCAGCCCAAGATGCCCAAAATCACATGACTGTCCAAAAAACCCATATTGAACCCCCCCATAAAATAGTGTGGCTTACAAAACCTTAAATATTGTATCCCACAGCAAAAGGGAGTGTGTGTGCTGGAAAGATGGGCACATGTAAGTAAGGGCCCAGATGGCTCAGTAAGTAGTGCATCAGACTTTTAATCTGGAGGTTCAGGTCTCTGCTTTGGCTATGGCTACCTGTGAGGTCCTTGAGCTGCCAATATCACAGGCTATGCAGTAAGCAGCATCCATGTCTCTCAAGTAGGGCTACTGTCTTGGATTTGTAACGTCCAGATCTGTGTGTGGTGTTAAAACGTTTTGCATAAGGTGGATTTTTTTTTTTTTTGTTTTGCAAATCATCCTGAGGATTTTACTCCCGAGTTTCTTTTCCACATATTGCACAATTTTGTCCATGGATCCACTATCAAAGGTAACCTACCATAGAGGGAGCAACCGGAGGACAGTGTACTGGGATTGGCCCCATTAATGACCTACAAGCACAGAAGACTGCTTTTTGCTAGAAAGCAAGGGAGTCCAACAGATTTTTACAGCCTGCAGGAGGTGGATGCATTGACACAGAGCATCACAGCACTTTTAATTATATTTAAAAAAACAAAAACTTTTGCACAGCCATCACTATATGCACGTTAAACTGTCACTCTATATATTTAATGAATTGTATCCTCTTAATTGAGTCACATTTGACTCTGGTTCATATAGTCCTCCATACAAAAACTCTATAGGTTTTCATTCACGTTTGTATTTATTTGGAAAGGATGTACTGGAAATGGAGCGAGTACAAAGAAGGGCAACAAAGCTAATAAAGGGTCTGGAGGATATTAGTTATGAGGAAAGGTTGTGAGCACTGAACTTATTCTCTCTGGAGAAGAGACGCTTGAGAGGGGATATGATTTCATTATATAAATACCGTACTGGTGACCCCACAATATATAAATACCGGACTGGTGACCCCACAATAGGGAGAAAACTTTTTCCATAGAATGGGGTTTAATAAGACTTGTGGCCACTCATTAAAATTAAGAGGTTTAACCTTAAACTATGTAGAGGGTTCTTTACTGTAAGAGAGGCAAACATGTGGAATTACCTTCCACAGGTGGTGGTATCAGTGGGGAGCATGGATAGTTTAACCACTTGAGACCCGCAATACGTCTATTGACGTCATGGGGTTTCGCTGGTTATATCTAAATGATGCCTGAGTCCACAGACATCATTCAGATATTGCCGTTTTCAGCCGGCAATTCCCTACACCATAAGAACGATCATAGTGGCTGTTTCGCTGCTTGATCGTTCTTGCGGGAGGGGACGCCCCCCTCTCCCGCTGCCCTCCGGTGCTTCTACCGACTCACCGTTTCCATCGGTGAGTCGGTCACAGGATCCGCCGGCCCCAGCATGTGATCATAGAGATTTCCAGCGGACTAGATTGTCCCCGGAGTCTCTGTGATCGTTCGGAGGCCGGGAGCGACGTTATGACGTCACGCCCGGCCTCTGTATTCAAATTAACAGCGCCGATCTGGCTAGGAAGCCATGATTGTTTTTTTTTTTTTTTTTAATTCTTCCCAGCCTAGAGGTGAGATATGGGGTCTTATTGACCCCATATTTCACTGTAAATAGGTTTGATCATGCCATATTCCTATTATAAGAGATGTTTACATTCCTTGTAATAGGAATAAAAGTCATCAAATTTTTTTTTTAGTGTAAAACGAAAAAATAAAAAATTTAACAATAAAAAAAATTTAAGCGCCCCTGTCCCCGTGAGCTCGCACACAGAAGCGAACGCATACGTAAGTCCCGCCCACATATGAAAACTGTATTCAAACCACACATGTGAGGTATCGCCGCGAACGTTAGAGTGAGAGCAATAATTCTAGCCCTAGACCTCCTCTGTAACCCAAAACATGTAACCAGTAAAAAAATTTAAAGCATCGCCTATGGGGATTTTTAAATACCAAAGTTTGGCGCCATTCCACGAGCGCGTGCAATTTTGAAGCGTGACATGTTGTGTATCTATTTACTCGGCGTATCCTCCTCTTTCACATTATGCAAAAAAATTGGGCTAACTTTACTGTTTGTTTTTTTGTTTTGTTTTTTAAGGCATGAAACTGTTTTTTTTTCTGAAAAAAACGCGTTCGAAAAATTGCTGCGCAAATACCATGGGAGATAAAAAGTTGCAATGACCGCCATTGTATTCTCTAGGGCAGTGATGGCGAACCTTGACACCCCAGATGTTTTGGAACTACATTTCCTATGATGCTCCACTACACTGCAGAGTGCTAGCGCATCATGGGAAATGTAGTTCCAAAACATCTGGGGTGCCAAGGTTCGCCATCACTGCTCTAGGCTCTTTGCTAAAAAAACATATATAATGTTTGGGGGTTCTATGTAATTTTCTAGCAAAAAAATTAGGAATTTTACATGTAGGAGAGAAATGTCAGAATTGGCCTGGGTCTGAAGTGGTTAAAAAAACTATTAGTATTACATTGTATATCCCTGTATGTTGTGGTCGTTCAGGTGCTTATCTAACATATAATCACACATATAGGTTGGACTTGTGTCTTTTTTACCTCACCTACTATGCAACAGTAATTCCACAAACTGTAACATGATTGTGGTTCTCAATGACAGTGAAATCCCTTCTTTCTGAGATTTGTGGTGGCAACCAAGCGAGTTATCTCCCTCCAGATGGTGGATGGGGCTAGCAGGACTGTGATTGGTGTTAGCAGTGGCCAACAATGACAGTACCCCCCCCCCCCCCCCCCAGAACTGCACCCAATCTCTTCATTGTCACAAAAGCTGATGATGGCAGCCAGGGCCGGCGCTACCACTAGGCGGATTAGGCAACCGCCTAGGGTGCACTGCCGCTGGCTATTTTACACTGTCCTCCACAGAGCCATGTCACGCAGTGCCCCCGCCCTGGCTCTCCGCTCTTATGTGTTTTCAGATGAGTAATCCCCCCTCTCTGCTCTTCTATCAGCCAAAGAGTGTCACAGGTCCAACCCCAGGGCGCTCTCTAATGTGTGAAGTTGGGGAGGTGTGGGCGGCCAGGCATCCATCGTTACATGGCCGTGAACAGCGAGGGGCTGGCAGAGAGCAGATAAGCCGGAGAGCCGGGGACTCAGGAGAAGAGCTCCACCGTGGCCACGCCTCCTTCGTGACATCGCCTCCCCCAGGAGGCAAGCGCGCGCAGTGTACCCCATGCTTCCAGAGCACGGACTTCTCCAAGTTCCTCTCCGAAGCTGGATGACAGGCTCGCTGCTCACTGGGGGGCACAGAGCTGTCACAGAGGATGGCAGGAGGCGCAGGCTGCAGCGGGAGCCGCTAGAATTGGACGGATCGAAGCAGGAGACTGGCATCATGGTATAGAAGGTACTGTGTGTCATACACACCTGCAGACAGAGACTGGGACAGAGGTGGGACTACAGGAGCAGGGCTAGGGGTCTCTCATCTCCTTTAAACTCCTCCTGCCCCTCTCTCTCAGTCCTCCCCCTCTCTCTAAGCCCCCTCCCCTCTCAGCCCCCCTCGATCACCCCCCCCTCTCCTAGCCATCCCTATACTCTCAGCCCCCCTCCCTTCTCTCTCAGTCCCCCTCAATCACCCCCCTATCTTAGCCATCCCTATACTCTCTAAGCCCCCCTCTTTTCTCACCCACCAGTCTCTCTCAGCCATCCTCCCTCTCTCAGCCCCCTCTCTCTCTCTAAGCCCCCTCCCCTCTCAGCCCCCCCTCTCTCTAAGCCCCCCTCTTTTCTCACCCACCAGTCTCTCTCAGCCATCCTCTCTCACCCCTCCCTATTCTCTCAGCCCCCTCTCTCTCTCTAAGCCCCCTCCCTTCTCTCTCAGCCCCCCTCGATCACCCCCCCCGCTCTTCTAGCCATCCCTATACTCTCAGCCCCCCCTCTCTAAGCCCCCCTCTTTTCTCACCCACCAGTCTCTCTCAGCCCTCCCTTTTCTCTCAGCCCCCCTCTCTCGGCCCACCCTATTCTCTCAGCCTCCTCTCTTCTCTCTCACCCCTCCCTATTCTCTCAGCCCACCTGTCTCTATCAGCCCCCACTCTCTTAACCCCCCTCTCCCTCAGCCCTCCCTCCTACTTCTCTCTCAGCACCCCTCACTCAGCCCTCCCCCTCTCTCTAAGCCCCTTCCCTTCTTTCTCAGCACCCTTCTCTCTAAGCCCCCCCTCTCAGTCCTCCCCTCCTCTCAGCCCTCCACCCTCGATCACCCCCCCTCCCTTCTCTCTCACTCATCCCCCCCTCTCTTAGCCATCCCTATACTCTCAGCCACCCCCTCTCTCTAAGCCCCCCTCTTTTCTCACCCACTAGTCTCTCTCAGCCCCCCCTCTCTCTAAGCCCCCTCCCTTTTCTATCAGCCCCCCTCTCTCGGCCCACCCTATTCTCTCAGCCCCCTCTCTTCTCTATCAGCCCCCACTCTCTTAACCCCCCTCTCTCAGCCCTCCCTTCTACCTCTCTCTCAGCCCACCCGTTACTCTCAGCCCCCCTCTCTTAGCCCTCCCTCCATTCTTAGCCAGCCATCCCTCTCTCAGCCCTCCCTCCTACCCCCTCTCAGTCCCCCTCTCTCTTAGCCCCCCTCTCTCTTAGCCCCCCTCTCCTCTTCCCCCAATTAGCTGGTCTTGCCTAGGGCACAAAATAGGCTAGCACTGGCCCTGGTCAGGTAGGCAAGTGTATGTGTCAGGTAGGTCAGTGTATGTGTCAAGTCACATGTGTTACAGGGGCAAAGGGGGTGGAGTCAGGGGCAGGGCCAAAGTGGGGGCGACAAAATGAGGGTTCGCCTAGGGTGTCAAAAATCCTTGCACCAGCCCTGATGGCAGCTACACAGGGAAGTTAGAGAACCAAACAATGTTTGCCATCTTTTACAATGTGTGGGGGCGCAGTGCCATCCCCTCAGTGCAGATGTGACATGGGGAACTCTGAAATTAGAATGCATTGCTGTCTCACTGACACTTCCCTGTGCTGCTCTGCTGATGAGAGAGAGACTTCATGTTCCACTTGCGGCACCAGTGCCGGGGGTTGCCTACCCCTGTAATAGGATATAGTTATCTATATGACATAGGGTTTAAATTACAGATCCAGATTATCACATTAGGATCTGATGTATTTTTAGGTGGAGCAGGTGCGTTTTTATATATATATATATATAACCTATAACCTATTCTCAAGCTGCCCCTCAGTGGGAACACAGCTCAAAAATATTTGCCATTTATTCCCTAGGTGTGAATGTTTTACAATAATATGCATGCAAGCATCATTAATTTTCATAATGACATACCTGGTTGAGTGCAGCCAGAATTTGGGTCTGAATGTAAACACTCCCCAGTTGAAGAGAATGCCTCTGAGTTTTGGAACAGTGAAAAAGTTGCGAGTAAAACCGTTCTGCAGCAGGGACTATTCCGGAAGGGCTAATGGAGATCTCTGGTCCGAGGAGACACAGGAAAGTGGTTTGAACAGAGAGTAGGGTTAAAAAAAATAAAAAAAAATAAAAATAATAATAATTTGTAACTCTACAACACCACTATTTGCACCCTGGATACAAGATGTACAAATGCATGCAAGGGTCAACAAGCCCCAACTCTAAAAAGTGGGGTCATACATTCATGTCAGGTACCATTTGAATGCCAAAGTTGCAGGTGGCCAGGGAGCAAAGTTTGGAGGGACGTAACCTTGAAGTTGAGGGAGCAGAAACCATTTTTTTTACTTTAAGAGACAATTGCGCATTCATGCAACACTGCATCCAAAGAAAATCAGTCCTGATTTTCTTTGGATGCAGTGTTGCATGAATGCGCAATTGTCTCTTAAAGTAAAAAAATGGCCAAGATGCACCCCTTAAAAGGAAACAAAAGTGAAATCCTTAATTAATGCTCCCATCGTCGACTCCTCTTTAATGCGTCTCACCCGTCACGTTACATTGCCGATCGAGGATGCGGTCTCTTTTTGGGATGTACTCGAATGAAAGATGGATTTGGAATTGAAGAAAGCATATTCCACGGCTGGGGGAGCTTGTAGGCCAGAGCCATCTCGGGATGGACATCCAGAATAGAGAAAGACCTACAAGATGGCGTCGAGATGGGGAAGATAATATCCTCTCTGCAAGTCAGACTAGCAGGAGACTTTGTAGTAGAGGCCTCGGTAGATATTATAAGGTCTTTAGCCAGGTCAATGCTGGCTTCAGTAACAGCAAGAAGGGCTCTATGGCTCAAACCCTGGATGGCCGATGCAGCATCCAAAACGAATTGGTGCAGGATTCCGTATGATGGCTCAAACCTATTCGGTGCCAAATTAGATTCTGCCATCTCCAAGGTAACAGGAGGGAAATCAGGTCTGATCCTCTCCGATAGAAGACCCAGAACACAAAGGACCAGCTTACAAATGCAATCTTCCGGATAAATACAGAGAATCCAGATCCTACCATCCGGGTAGGGAGTTTAGAAGAGACTGGAAGAACATAAAACCTTCCTTTCTCAGGATACAGAAGTCCAAGGCTACCCAGGTTGGGGAACAGCAGAAATCGTTTTGAAATTCCACCCGCCCACCCAGCTCAGGTTGCTAGGCTGAAAAACGTCTTCAAAATTTGGTCAAACCACATAAAAGGACTTATGGACGTTATCCACAATCAAATTCGGTCACAGATGGAAATTCAAAAACAGAATCCCAGCAAATCACTTCCGGACAACCAGACTTACATCCTCACTATCCAAAAGAAATCTGCTAGTGAAGTACATAGCAGAATTGAAACAGAAAGGAGCAATCCTGGAGGTTCCATCATACCAAAAAGGGAGAGGGTTCTACTTCCCTGTTTTTGGTGAAAAAGAGGACAGGCGACTTGCGACCTGTTTTAGACCTCAAACGGCTCAACAGAGGCATCAAAGTGGAGTCTTTCAAAAAGGAAAGTCTACAGTCTATTCTTCTGGCGATAAATCTAGATGACTGGATGCTTTCAATAGATTTATTAAACGCTTATCTTCATGTGCCAGTTCATCCGGCCTTTCAGAAGTTTCTGCGATTCGCCATAAAACAGCATCACTTCCAATTCAGGTGTCTCCCATTCGGTATCTCCTCAGCTCCCAGGACATTCACCAAAGTTCTGTTACCACTAGTGGCATTTCTCAGGGAGAGGGGATTAGGAATCCACCATTACCTAGACGACATCCTGCTTTTAGCAGAAGATCAGGAGACACTGATCCATCACCGGGAGATTCTCCTTACAACGCTTCAGAAGTTCGGATGATTAATCAACTGGAAAAAGAGCAGTCTACAACCTACACAAAATATGGTATTTTTGGGGGCAGACCTAGACACCAGGTTGAACAAGATAAAGCTCCCGCAGGAGAAGGTCAAGCCTCTAATATGGAAGATGCAGAGACTTATCAACAAACCACTTGCCAGCCAGAGCCTGTCCGAGTGTACTGGGGTCCATGTCCGCAACCATACCCATGGTGCAATGGTCGCAGTGGCACATGAGATCTCTTCAGAACTAATTTCTCAGGCAGTGGGATGGAGTATCGATGCGTCAGACCATCTTTATCTCCAGATCGGTGAAGCAATTGGTATGGTGGTGGACACACCCGAGCAATCTCGCAAGATACAGACCAATAGTCCCTCCAAACCCAGAAGTAATCACTTCAGATGCCTGCCAGAGCAGTTGGGGAGCCCACTTTCAGGATCAGGCAGCCCAGGGGCAGTGGCATTTTCAGGCCTTAGGCCTAGTCTCAAACATACTGGAGCTCAGAGCAGCCTTCCATGCCTTCAGAGAGTTTGCACCACTCCTGAGAGGCAAGAATGTGATTATTCACATGGACAACAAAGTGGCGGTGTCTTATATTCAGAGGCAGGGAGGTACAAGGAGTGCCACATTGATGGAGGAGGTTCGGCCCATATACAGCTTTACGAGTTTTAAAGCAGTGTATGTCCCAGCAACACAGAACATATTAGCCGACTACCTAAGTCGAGAAACATTATCCAACAAGTGGTCTTTGAACCCTGGGGCAGTCTCTCTCCTTGCAGAAGTCTGGGGAATGCCAGAAATAGGTCTAGCAGCCACACCGTTGAATACCAAGTGCCACAGATTCCTGTCAAGAGGTTCGTTTCCATGGGCGGAGGGGGTGGATTGTCTGAGTCACCCATGGAACTTCAGGTTGGGGTATATATTTCCTCCAACCCCATTGATTGCAAGGTTCCCATCCAGGCTCCAGAGATCCTCAGCGTCAGTAATCGCAATTATTCCACTGTGGCCAAGAAGGCCGTGGTTCACGACACTTTTACAGCTCAGCCTGCAATCTCCTATTCCTTTCCGATAACTCCGGATCTTTTATCTCAAGGTCAATTGCTGCATCCAGCACCAGAGAGGTTGCACCTGATGGCCTGGAGATTGAGAGGGCTAGACTAAGAGCTCAGGGCTGTTTTTATATCAACTCTGATGCAAGCCAGGAAGGTTACTACCAATACCATTTATTCTAAAATTTGGGAAAGATTCTGCTCCATGGCTCAACAGAGGGGATTGAATAGCATTTCTCCGGAACCTTCTCATATTCTATAATTCCTCCAATCAGGGGTTAACAAGGGTCTGAGCTTAAGTTCAAGTATCTGCCCTGTCAGACAAAACAGATACAAAGTGGGCATTCCATCCTTTAGTAATCCAGTTCCTAAGGGCCTATCTAAAGATCAAACCCCCTAGGAAACCAGTCTTTCCATCATGGAATCTATCAGTAGTTCTGCATGCTCCATCTACTCCTCCGTTTATTCCGTTTGAAACAATCTCCCTATGGGACTTAACTTTGAAACTGACCTTCCTCATTGCAATTACATCAGCAAGAAGGGTGTAAGATCCAAGCATTGATGATTTCAGAACCTCATTTGGTTCTCTTCCCTGACAGAGTGGTTCTAAGACCCTCGGAACGATTCATACCCAAAAGTAGCTACTTCCTTCCACTACAACCAGGACATTATCCTACCATCCTTCTCTAACGATCAGGGAGATCCGCATCCACTAGATGTGAGGACAACCATTATTAACTACTTAACTGCTACCACCTCTTTTAGAAGGACAGATTCTCTTTTGATTATCCCTTATGGAACCAAACGCGGGCAAGCAGCTTCCTCTAGTACCATTGCATCCTGGCTGGTCAGAACCATTAAGAAGGCATATTCCACCCAGCACCTGACGATTTCTGAAGACATCAGGGCTCATTCAACTAGGGCAGTGGCTACCTCCTGGGCAGCATATTGCAGAGTCTCTCCAGAAACAATATGCAGAGCAGCAACTTGGTCCTCTGGGCATACCTTTATTTCCCACTACAAGGTGGACTCGGCTCACCTGTCCATGACTGACTTTGGCAGATCCATCATTAGAGCCAATTCTTCCGCATTATGAGGAATAAAGTTTATTTTTACTTGCACGCACCTGACTGGCGAGTTATTTCCCAGTGTGTGCTGCCATGAAGGCGTCAGGAAAATGGAAAATTGTATACTCACCTTCCGTAATTTTCCTTTCCCGACGCATGTTCATGGCAGCACACAGCTCCCACCCTGTTTCTTTGTGATGATATGTACAGAGAATGCAGCAGGGGGTCTCCCCTTCAAATTTATAGTTAATCCAATCCTGTCAGGTTGTGGGGGCGGAGTCACAACCCAGTGTGTGCTGCCATGAAGACGAGTCAGGAAAGGAAAAATTACGGAAGGCGAGTATACAATTTTCCGTTTTCCAAGCTGCCAGCACAAGGTCTTTTAAGCCCTGCAGCAACACTTAAGAGGGGGTGGGGGAGACAAAAAAAACACCCCCCCCACCCTAAACATGCAGCCTATAGATGGCTGTATATGCAGCTCATTTTTTGTAACCTGTTCTTAGATTTGACAAAGCCCCCAATCACATGTTCACCTACACCATTATAAACATACGCACACCACATCGACCGTACATACTGTTTTATTAACCATTCACTTAAACAAAGAAAAAAAAAAAAAAAACACACCAGAAAATGTCCAGGTAACATTGTGATCGCCCAAATTGGAACAAAATAAAATCAACAAGCGTGTAATTGGTACTGGAAATACAGGCCATGAAATTTTTTATTCTATATGTAGCAGCTCATGTAAGTGCAGCCAAAAAATACACAGCTTCAGAGGAGGGGAAAAAAAATAAAATAAAAACAAAAAAACACTTTTTTACATGTATGAAATAAAACAGAAAACATAAAATCTACACAAGAGACAGGCAACCTGCAGCACCCAGCAGCTGCTGAGGAACTCAAGATCTCGTTGAGATTCAGCGTTCAACCTCGGAAGGATTACCTGTTGCCTGACCCTAATCTAGACAGACTGGTGTAAAAAAAAAAAAAAAAAAAAAAAAAAAAAAAATTAAGCAATTGGTATGGAGAGCAGTAATTGAATCTCTTCTTCATTTAAAAAAAAGGGATTTGGTTTATTTATTTATTTTTTTAAAGCTACAGAATGGTCGAAACTGCATGTAAGGTGTGTGGTTAGTATTAAATTATACACTGTAAATACTATAGAACCATTTTTGTTTTAAGTTACACATACAGCAACAGAGACGTCCCATATCAGGATTGTTTGGGCAAAAATTTCAGCTGGGTTGCAGGAAAAAAAACAAACAAAAAATAGAAAAAAAAAAAAAAAAAAAAAAAAAAAAAAAAACAACAGGCAGAAAAACATAATTCAAAAAAGGTAATCCTTTTTGTTGTGCAACTTTGTAGAGAAAGGTTTACTGATGAGCACACTGTACGCCAGGCCCATGGTGGCTGCTTTCTTCATCTGAACTATCGTTGTAGGCCTCACGCCTCTGCCCACTTCCCGGGCCACGGGTGCTGTCAAATTCTTGAAGGTCTACTTCCTCTGCTTCTGAGGCAATGGTGGAGGATTCAGGTCTGGCAGGTAGGAGGTCTTCAAGTTCCTATAGAGAAGGACAGCACGAAATTAGGTCAACCTGAAAAGTTAACCAGCGGCCGAACTATGGGTCAGGCCACTCACGCGTTTAACCACTTGCTTAGTGAGCACTTATACCCCCTTTCCTGCCCATGCCAATTTTCAGCTTTCAGTGCTGTTGCACTTTAACGGACAACTGCACGGTCATGCTACTCTGTACCCAAATTACATTTTTATAATTTATATTTTTTGCACACAAATGGAGCTTTGTTTTTGTGCCATTTAATCACCACTGGGTTTTTTTTTATTTTTTGCTAAACAAACGGGAAAAAATAAATAAATAAAAGTTGCCAAATTTGATAAAATATGAACAGGTAATTTTTCTCCTCCACTGATGGGCACTGATAGATTGGTCTGGTGGGCACTGATTACCAGCACTGACAGTGGGAACAAAAAAAAGCCGGTAACCAGCTTCTGTTTACTTCTGTGTTCAGCGGTCATTGGCCGACAGCTGATCACGTGGGTAAAGGGCCCAGTGTGATTGCCCTTTGCCATGCTCTGTGATTAGCAGGGTACCAAGGACTCGGTGACCACAGAGCGAGCACAGGCGACGCTAGAACAGGGGGACATAGACAAAGGGAAGGGGAAGCCCATGCTGTAACAGTCTTTCGGCTATAGTGCAGGCATCAAGAGGTTAACTATGAAGTAGTAAATAAGCTGTAAAATTGAACTCGGAGAAAGGGAGGGGGGGGGGGGGCACCACTCTCCCTTGCAATGGAACCCCCCCCCCCCCACTGCAAGGATTAAAGCGGTAGTAAAGTCCGCTTTGTGGTAAGCCTGTAAGGCTTACCTGTAGGTTAAATGATCATCTCCTAAACATGCACCGTTTAGAAGATATTTACCCTGGATGCAGCTTGTGAGCTCACTGGCGCGTGCGCTCTTCAGAGCATCGTGCCGGAGCTGAGGAGCGTGATGTCATTGTGGCTCTGGCCACTCATACAGCCTGCGAACCCAAAAGACAGACTGGGGGAAGATGGAAGCACCGTCAATAGTGATGGTGCACTTCGTTCAAAGGTATTTCATAATGTGCTACTACACGATGCCTACTAGCACATTATGCAATTGCGCAACTGCCATTTAAAGCGGAGGTCCAGCTGAAATATTTATTTATTTATTTATTTTTAAAGTCAGCAGCTGACTGTCCAGGGTGCCCACGATGTCAGCGGCCCGAGGCAGATCCGTCCATTGTATTGGGTCCCAGCGCTGCCATTCGAACTAAGGGAAACAGGTAGTGTGGAGCCTTGCGGCTTCACTGCCTGTTTCCGATCATGCGGCACTTTGTGAATGGCCGGCTGTGTTCTGGGACACACACAGTTCCCAGAACAAGGCGCGCCCAATTCCCCAGAAGATAACGCGAGGAAGAGAAGAATGAAGATCACCGCGGAGTAGGTCATGTGGCAGACTAGGACGATCTGCCTAGCAACAGCCATTTCTGGCAAATAAAAAATAAATAAAATAAATATAGATATAGATATATTATATTTTTCAGATTTAGGAGCATTTTGATGCATTTTTTTTTTTGGATCTCCGCTTTAAATACTCATTTAGGGGGCAGGGATTGGTAGTGTGTGTGTGTATAAACTCCTGGCCCGTCTAATCAAAAAAACCTACCTTCTGGATTTTAGACAAACCAGGTAATTTAGTAAAAAAAATTGTATTATAAACATACAATAAAATTGCAAATCGCAAGAAAAGTATAGTTGCATAAAAAAAAGTGTAACAAATATACTCAGGTAAACATTGGTATGGAACTCAGCTGTCCTGTAGACAAAGTTTAGCTAGTGAGAGCACATACTGCAAATGATGCCTAAAATATTTCGAACATTGTAGAGTACCTCCTTTGGAGAGATTATATATATATATATATATATATATATATATATATATATATATATATATATATATATATATATATATATATATATATATATATATATATATAAATAAAACACACACGCACAACATGATTTTTGTCTATAAAATCCAGAGGGGTATTACCGTGCTGTTTGGCACTAGGTTTTCCTTTTTGTCTAAATACTTGTTTAGGTCTAGAAGGCCAAATCAGTTTTACTTACTATGCTTTCGGCTTGTGGACTGTCCCTGGGCAGCCTCATGTCCAATGCAAGGTTGTGGGCTCTGCACTGCACTTGGTGTTAGAGGACCTGAGATTGGTGAAGCATAGGGGAGAAGAGACTGTGGCGACTTGTCTTACAGCCTGGATGAGTAGAGGTTCAGGCAAGTAAAACAGCCTTTTTTATTTTGAAGAAACCCAAATCTAAATGAGCATTTAGATTCCTTTCTGATTGAGCCACTGACATCACTGTGCCTCGCCTGCTTCCTCCAGAGAACATTGTCCACTTGAAAGTCCACAAAAATTTGCATGAGAACACAGTGCAGGAATAAATTCTCATGGAATGAGGCACAGAGAAGTTACCACCACCTCCGTTCCGTCAGATCGCAGCCAATGATGTCAATGTGTGCATTTACAATTTTTTTTCCCATTGAACCCTGCAGTACATTGCACCTACGATCAGTGCTTTATATACAGTGCGTTGAAAATTTTCAAATTTTGTCATGTTATAAACATAAATGTATTCTATTGGAATTTTATGTGATAGACCAACACAAAGTGGTACATAATTATGAAGTGGAAGGTAAATGATTAATGTTTTTCAATTTCCATTTTTCTACAAATATGTGAAACGTGTGGGGTGCATTTGTATTCAGCCCCCTTTACTCAGATACCCCTAACTAAAAATCTAGTGGAACCAATTGCCTTCAGAAGTCACTTAATTAGTAAATAAGAGTCCACCTGTGTGTAATTCTAATCTCAGTATAAATACAGCTGTCCTGTGAAGCCCTCAGACGTTTGTTAGAGAATCTTAGCGAACAAACAGCATCATAAAAGGCAAAGGAACACACCAGACAGGTCAGGAATAAAGTTGTGGGGAAGTATAAAGCAGGTTTAAATTATAATATAATATATATATATATATATATATATATATATATATATATATCTATCTATCTATCTATCTATCTATCTATCTCAAGCTTTGAACATCTCACAGAGCTCTGTTCAATCCATCATCCGAAAATCGAAGCGTATGGCTCAACTGAAAAATCTACCAAGACATGGCCGTCCACCTAAACTAACAGGCCAGGCAAGGAGAGCATTAATCAGGGAAGCAGCCAAGAGGTCCATGGTAACTCTAGAGGAGCTGCAGAGATCCACAGCTCAGGTGGGATTTTGTCCACAGGACAACCATTAGTCTTGCTCTCCACAAATCTGCCCTTTATGGAAGAATGGCAAGACAGACATGGTTGAAAGAAAGCCATGCTTTTTTTTTTTTTACGAGAAGCCATGTGGAGGACACAGCAAACATTTGGAAGAAGAAGGTGATCTAGTCTGATGAGACCAAAAATTAAAACTTTATGGCACATCCCCTGAACACACCATCCCCACTGTGAAACATGGTGGTGGCAGCTTCATTTTGTGGGGATGCTTTTCTTCAGCAGGAACAGAGAATCTGGTCAGAGTTGATGGGAAGATGGATGAAGCCAAATACAGGATAATCTTAAAAGAAAACCTCCCAGCAGGATGACCCTAAACATACAGCCAGAGCTACAAAGGAAATAGTTTAGAATCAAAGCATTTTCATGTGTTAGAATTGCCCAGTCAAAGTCCAGACCTAAAACCAATTGAGAATCTGTGGCAAGACTTGAAAAAACTGCTGTTCACAGACGATCTCCATCCAATCTGACAGAGCTTGAGCTATTTTGCAAAGAATGGGCAAAAATGTCCCTCTCTAGATGTGCAAAGCTGCTAGAGACATCCCCAAAAAAAGACTTGCAGCTGTAACAGCAGTGAAAGGCGGTTCTACAAAGTATTGACTCAGGGGGGCCGAATGCACACTGTTCAGATTTTTTTGTAAAAAATAATGTTAAACCATTTATCATTTTTCTCTCACTTCACAATTATGTGCCACTTTGTGTTGGTCTATCACATAAAATCCCAATAAAATACACTTACCCTTTTGGTTATAACATGACAAAATGTGGAAAATGTCAAGGGGTACTGATACTTTTTCAAAGGCACTGTACATGGCACAGGCTCAATCAATGCTTTCTCCCAGCAACGTATGTATGCTTCTGGGTTAGTTTCTCCAAACAGTTCACAAAGAGAACTGACATTTGGTGGAGATGCCTCATTTGTTGAACAGAACTCAAGGTGGAACACGGATAATGCAAGACCTGCAACAGAGGGCCTTTAAGATGGAAGCTGAAGAAAAAAGGAAAAAAATTGTGCAACCATACTATTTTCATTCTCCTTTGCTGCGTTTAAGCCACGAAAGGGAGAAATGGAAGCATAGCCAACACTCATTAGATATTAAACAATTGCAAGACTACTTACTGTTAGTTTCTCTGGGTTGATCCAGTTGTTTTCTGGGAACTGGACATCAAACTTAATAAACAGATCTCCTTTTTCAAAGGGATTGCGATATTGTGGCATGCCTTCACCTCTGACAACGCGTACGGAGCCTAGCCAAAGAAGAGCGTGTAAAGTTACATAGAGAAACACATAACATAACCCTCAGCTAAGGAGCTGGTCATAAGAGGCCAGAGTGGTTGTAAAAGCCCTATACTTTACCAGGCTCAATCACTTTTCCAGGAGGATATTTGACGACAATCTGACGGCTATCAAGGTGCTTGAAAGTGAACTGGAAACCACACAATGCTTCAACCAGACCGATCTTGTGTGTCATATGCAGGTCATTTCCCTCTCGTTGAAAGCTCTGTAAAACAAAACGTGGTTAGATTAAAAGGAGCATCTCAGGAACCTCCGACTGAATCGGCTATTCATCCGCTAACGAGCTTGAACCTGCTCGGCTTTGCCGCAAGTGAATTCATTGCCCTGAAATCAGAGCGCCAGCTTCCATCACAGGCATACGAGACAGGCATTTTGCTTCGAGTCCCTTTAAGGGGCAGTCCCGCAGATATTTTTTTTATGAATGGATATCGACACATCTAATCACCTTTTTACATTCTTTGGTAACCACCTGCTAGAGCCCAAAGCTAAGCAAGGGGATCTTTCATTGCTGCAATCTCATTGATGGTGCCATGTCAAGTGATATTTAGAGTCATAGTGGAAATGCCTGATCTGTAAAGTGAAAGTTGGGAGGGCATGTAAGGAGACTCGTGTGACAGACAGCTCTGGTTGGGAGTGCCCAAGTAAGTGATGTGCTATAATGACCAAAAGAAAATGAAGCATGGCCAAGACAATTTGTAGAACTATGTAGAAGTTTTAACTATGAAGTCAGGGTATAGACCTACTCGCCCTTTAAATCCTTCATGACCAAGAGTATTTTATAGATTTACCTAGTGATGCTGATCTGCAGGTTTTAACTGCCTTTTAGCTATTATTTTCAAGTAATTTCTAAAGCCTCAAGGTTTTTCATCTTAATGCATTAAAGGTGAAAAAACCTGTACTTGTGCTGCACCCCCCCCCCCCCACATATGATCCAGCGATGTGTATGGGTGCATTGCCTGCCGTCTCTCTCCTGTTTGGACAGACTGATAGCAGCAGGAGCCATTGGCTCCCACTGCTGTCAAATTCTGTGACACGGGAGCAAGCATACACGGGTGTCCCCAGGGAAAATGGCATTCCCTGGGGGAATTCATTAAAGAGGCAGGGCCTGGAGCACAGACGGGGGACCCCAAAAGAAGATGATCTGCTCTGCTCTGTGCAAAACCATCCCAAAGAGCAGGTAAGTATAGACTTTTTTAAAATAAAAATAAAAGGTTTACAACCACTTTAAGCTAGAGTAGTATTACATACTAAAAGGCCGATGTTTGCCCAAAGAGAATGTAGATCTAATTTAGTGGACCCCATTGGAAACCTTGCAGTTGCAATTGGAAACTTCAAAAAAAAAAAAATAGCTAAGTTTCCCAACAGTTTCACCTAACATCTTCCCTTCTTTGCAACTCATTGACCTGAGTAAGTAAGCAGTTCAAGAGTTCCAGGTGAGTGACTGAGAAGATACCGAAATCAGAGGATCAACATTAAAGCCAAACAATGAAATGCAGCAGCTCTTTACTCTCCAAAGTGATATTCAGCCAGCCAATCAAAATCCTACAATCTAGTGACATCTTACGTCACAGTCACCATACCCTAAGGAAATGATAGGCTGGAGCTTGTGTTTTCTGCTTCACAACACAAAACTACCTCCTGCTTATATAAAGTTTGTTCAATTTGGTTACAGTTAATTAGCCCATTTACACACCTCATGTTCTTTCTCTTGTAGCACCAGCACAATGTCTCCAGGCTCCACTCCCGGGGCCTGGTCTGCCTCTCCAGCGAATGTGATTCTCTGTCCGTGTTTCATGCCTTTGTCCACGTGAACCTCTAGGATTTTCACTTCTTTGATTACTTTTTTGCCTTCACATTTTTTACAGCGATCTTTTTCATTAATTACTTCCCCTGAAAGAAAGGCACAGGATATTGGGACATAAGGATGGCAAAATATTTTACTTGCAATATTTTTTATTAAATTATGGTTGCCAAACTGGAGGAAAAACTTGTCAAGAAGATTTAAATACAAAAAAATAAAACACACAATAAAGCACTAGTGAAACAGAAAGCAAAAAGTGCTTCAAGTGGTTAAATAGAAAAGCTAATAAAAAAACTTTTAAAAGTGCAAGAGCGATCATCTATACCAGTGATGGCAAACCTTGACACCCCAGATATTTTGGAACTACATTTCCCATGACGCTCCACTATACTGCAGAGTGCATGAGCATTATGGGAAATATAGTTTCAAAACATCTGGGGTGCCAAGGTTCGCCATCACTGATCTATATACTAAGAACATACGTGTTATCACAACAGAAGTTCTTGATTAGACCTAACCGACACAGCCAAGTGCAAGGAGGAGGCAGAAAAAAAAAAAAAAGAAGAATAGAAAGGTAGAAAAAGAGCAGATCCTAAAAGGAGAAAGCTAGAGGAGTGGAAAACTCTATGGTTCTGGAGGCCCTATAATTCAATGTGCATATAATCTCATCCAAGGACTCCAGACCTTCTTCAAAATGTTTATGGGAATCTTGGAAATGATGTTAGCTAGCTGTTCACGAACCATTATCCAGGGGACTTTTTGCTGTTCCCGAGATACTGGAACTGAAGCCTCCTTTCAATGTCTAGCAAATGTTAGCTTGATCGCCAGAAGGATAAAAAATGTCTGGGGCTTGTGGAACGGAAACTCCACACAACTGTCTAAGGAGGGCAAATACGCACTTAGGCTTGTCAATCGATTCGGCATTAATTGGACATAACTTATTCTGCCACTGAAATGAATTACCTCTTGACACGCCAACATGGATTTAGATCTGTCAAGCGTTTTTCTGCCAAAACCGCTGCTGCGTCTGGATGTGCTGGCAGTGGGTTCTGCCTCTAAATGCCTATGTGCATAGACACATAGGGGTGTTTAGAAGCAGAAAAATAAAAAGTAAAAATTTAATTTAAAAAAGCCAGTCTGCATGAGGCCTAAGGCTCGGTTCACACAGGGGGCGATGCGAGGCAACACGACTTGCCTCGCCGCGACGACTTGCAAATGACTTCTGTATAGAAGTCAATGCAAGTCGCCCCGAGGTCGCCCAAAAGTAGTACAGGAACCTTTTTTCTGAGTCGGAGCGACTCGAGTCGCTCCTCTTAGAACGGTTCCATTGTACAGAACGGGGGCGACTTGTCAGGTCGCGGCACGGCAAGTCGTGTCGCCTCGTGTCGCCCCCTGTGTGAACCGGCCCTTACAACTGAATGGGTCCAGGGGCACCAAGGAGTTGCATATAACCCTTAGGCTTTGAGTTCAGCACCAGGGAGAGAAAGAAAAAGAAAGAACATAGCAAGGTTCAAGGACTTGCAACCCCCTTGAAAAATCAGGGTTTGGAGAAAGTTTACAACTTTTAGCAACTGTACCCATACCCAAGCCACTCTGAATAGTTTAAAGATATGGCAGCAGCTGTCTCAAACATGGCACAGTGTTCTTTACTCACAGAGAGTACAGGTTCACATTACACAAAGAGTTTTACCTTCCCCATTGCAGTCAGAACAGACTGACTGCATCTGCTGCACCATCCCTGGAGCCAGCTGTCTGATCATTATACGCACACCTCGGCCTCTGCAGGCTGTACATTTCTGAACTGCTCCACTCTTACCACCTTGTCTAAAGGGAACAGAAATACAAAAGCATTAGAGTAGAGAAAGCTAAAAAACTACACAGATGATACAAGCAAAACAATTAAGGCAAGTTATGGTGTCTAATATCCAGTGCTTGCAATTGCAGTTAATATACCGATATATCCTCAAAGATTAGACCATGCTGGAGGTGTAGGTTTGTAAACACCTATTGTTTCTTGTGAATTGATGGCCTATTTATGCTAATAGATTCAAATGTTCTGTTCCAATACCACTACTATGTACACTATGCATGTTTGTTTTGGTCGTGTTTTATGTACATGTTAACTCTTTACCCATTTTTTGCTTTATGTACCATGTATTGTTATAAATAAAAAACATTTTTATATCCCCACTGTTCATGTTCCTTTAAAGTCCGACATTTGTTGCTATCTTATGCCCAATTCAGCCAAATCAAGATTTAACATCTTGTAACCAGAACAGATGGCACTAGCCAATGTCTACTCAGAGCACTGACATCCCTACGGCAAATACATGCTGCACATCTGCTGGAAAGACACTCATCAGTTGGGCTCTGCCTTTTGCCATCTGATGGCCAATGTAATATGAGATTAATAAAAGAGAAAAAAAAAAAAAAAAAAAACCCAGCAGATGTGGATTCTTTAGAACATAATAAAGCAAGACAGAAAAGCACACTCACTCACCCACTACAGGAACTACACAGCACATTCTTGCTTAGCTGAAGTTTGGTTGTCTTTCCATTGTACAAGTCTTCTAAAGTTACTCTAGAAAAACAAAGAACATGTTAGTAGACCATAGGACAATATTGGCTGCAGCTCACCATCACAAAAAGGTCTTTATTTTAAAAAGGGTAAGAGAAGCAAATCTGCACTGGTTCCCATGATCCTTGTTTCATCAACTTGCCGATTAGAGGCCATGGATCACAGCAGTTCACCTCTTTATACAGGAAGCAGAGGTGGAAATGCAATGTGTGAACGCGGTCACTCCCTTATTCATATATCATTTAAAACTACACCCGGTACAATTTTTATACAGCAGAAAGCAGCATATAAATAAGCCTCACAAAAAAAAAAAAAGGCAACAAGGTGTTACTTGCCGACCATATAACTTGTATATGGCAGCAAGGTGGCTCTCCTGCACCTGATCACATACTATTTATGCGATCTGGCACCTCCGGGTAAAGGGGGTATGCGCGCGGCCAGCGGCCCAGCTGTGCTGTGGTTATACACCGCAGATGCCGATCAGCGGGTGCCGGCCAATGGATGACCGCCGGCATGCCCCGGTCAAGAAGACACAGGACAGGAATGTAAACATGGCAGAGCCCTGTCCTGTCAGGAAGTAATGGATTTTCTTTTCCCGCAAAGCAGGGAATAAAATCCATTACTTCCCTTAGTAAAAGCATCTCTCACAGTACACTAAAACTCTGGTTAGGCACACAGTATTAAAGTGCTTGTTAAGCCACTTCTACTAAATCCTGTAATCCCCTCTGTACCATACCAAGTGGCCCTGTGGCTGATAAGCGGGGGGGGGGCGAAGGAGGGGGGATCAAATAACACCAAAAGAAAGCTCTATTTGTGGTAAAAAAAGGACACATTTTATTTGTGTACAGCGTTGCATGACCATGCAATTGTCAGTTAAAGTAATGCAGTGCCATATCGCAAAAAAATGGCCTGGTCATGATGGGGAGTAAATCTTTCAGAGGTCAAGTGGTTAAAAAGGCCACCAGTCAGCTCCTCCTACATCTCTCTGGTTATTTACAATTTATGTTATTGGATTTTTTCCAACCTTATAACTCTTACCAGACAGCTTTGCTTACATATACAGACCTAGGTAGGCGCTGCCACCCGTTTTGCATAAATAAGGCATTAGGGCATCTGCATCCTCCTCCAGCTGTGTGTAGGCAGCCTATAGAAGTGGATGCAGAATCAACATATGCAAGGGGACAGCCTCATGTCAAAATCCGACAGGCACGCAGAAGCAGGCGCACAGCCTTGAATGCATGCAGTCTGATCGGAGCCATGTACCCACTCCTGCACGCGTGTCAAAATTTGGACACGCAGCTGGGTCTGTGCAGCCACTTCCATAGGCTGCCTGCACACAGCTGGGGAAGGATGCAGAGATAGATCTCTGACTTCATGCACATCGTACAGATGCCATCGCCCATCTGAATAAGCCTTAAAGTGGAGAAAGATAAATACAGTCCAAATACAACATGTTTTTATACAGTGGTTATAAATGGACAACAAATGTACTGAAGGAACCAATGGGCCCCTGCATATGGTATTAACCATCTTTCAGACCACCCGGCATACATCATATGCAAATCTTGAACTTCGGCTGAACATTGGTCAGTAAATTGTGCTTTTGCTCTGAGAGGGACAGGACAGGGCCCAGATTTTCGAGCCGTTAACTGACATTTGAAGGAGGAAGACCAAATTTCTGGGTTTCCAGGGTACTCTGGAAGAAAGCTAAACGTGTACAAATACCAAGTAGCCAGTAATTTAATTCTGCTATTAGTTTGGAAACCAATAAAGACAATTGCTAAAAAACTATTCTCATCCCTAACAGCTCAGCAAAATAAAAAAGGTGTTAAATACTGGAGGTTCTAACTGAAAAGGCAAGGAAGATGGATAGCACAAAAACATGACAAAGATAAAAGGTCTACTCACTTGAGTGGGTGCATCATGTCCTCTCCTCTCCTTCTACCATTGCGACTTCGGCTCTGTCCACCCATAAACCCAAAGAGGCCCCCGCCAAAGATATGTGAAAAGATGTCATCCATGCCGCCACCTCCACTCCCTTCCCGCAGTCCCTGCTCTCCATACCGGTCGTACAGTTCTTTCTTCTCTGGGTTTGACAGGACTTCATAAGCAAAGCTTATCTCTTTAAACTGAAATTCCAAGAAAAGAATCATGCAATCACAGGATTTTTTTTTTGTAAAAATAAGTAGCCCAAAAAAATTAAATAAACCCACACAAGATGCAATCTTCTTTACACTGTACCAACAGAAACCAATATCCAGAAACTATACGGAAAACTCTGCCTGTTAATTTTGAGGAATGTACTACAGCATATCAAAAAAAATAAAAAACACACCTGTTCAAAGAAAAACTGGATAAAATGGGCAATGGTTAAAGTGATTGTAAAGGCCACAGTGTTTTTGACCAAGAGGAGGTAAATGTGCAAACTAAATTGTTCCTCAGACTTCTGTACTTCGGAAATTGATCGCCCGGAAATGGATTTATGACGAATAACTCTGGGAATGTGGGTGAAGGTAATAAATGCTGATGTGCTTCTATATAGGATGACGTTATGAGGCAAGGACCCCCTAAGAAGTTCAGAAAGGTAGGACCGACTCAAAAAAATACCCTAGAGGTGGATGGGGAACGGAGCGCGACACTGCACTTATGTCAAGGTTTGAAGTTTTTGGCCTTTTGGTTGATGTCAACTGTTTTTTGCCCCATCCTCTTCCTGCGGCTGAACTCCCTACACAACATGGGACATCCCACATTACAGCTAATGTTTCACTAAAGTAGTAAACATTTTTAATTCAGCCTATAGCTTCGTACACACGATCGCATTTTCCACAGACAAAACCTCAGACTTTTGTCCAAAGGCTTGTGTCTGGATTTTGTCTTGCACACAAACGGCAAAGAATTGTCGGCCAACAAACACGAACGTAGTGACGTACTACGTGGTTTCTCAGCTCTTTAGCGCCAATCTTTGGGCTCCTTCTGCTAATTCGTGTTAGAGGTTTGGCGAGTGTTGATTCGCCCTTTACATTTCACGCTTTTCATTTAGTTTCTGAATGGCCATTCGTCAACCAGCCACGATGCCCGATCGGAGGAGATAACGTGTTATTTATTATTGGCCTTGGAGTTATTGCTTTGACCCAAGTCCAGTCCAGGAACAGGAGGAGGAAAATTTCTTGGACCAAAAGTTGGTTGCTTTATTAAATCGTGACCAATTATGTCATATGCCCGTGCTGCGGGAGCTCCAGGGGAATAAACCAAAATGATTTTCAGCATCATCTCCGGATAATGGACCCCTGCTTTCACCAACTCTTGGCATTGTTACCCCCTATATGAAACATGCATGAGGCTTTTATTTAATTTTTTGGTTGATGATTTGATATATTTTTGATATTTTTGGGATGCATAGAACGCACTTTTTGGTTAAGTTATATTGCCAGATGGTGTGTAATTTTTTTTTTTTTTAAATGCACAATAAAAAAATAAAAAAATTGTGGAGGATAATACTTGGCTATGTGTTTTAATTCAATTAACAGTTTGGGAGTAGGCAGTTACATTTAAAAAAATACAATGTAAATTTACAATGTACAATTTACAAGGGACACCAACATAGTTGTAGCTTGGATCTTAAAAACTATGGGATAATGGTGTTATGGTAACTTGCACAAAAAAAATTAATAAATAAGCAAGCAGCATAATAAAAGAATACTAGAGAAAAAAAAAAAGCCCTTGAAAATTAGGTTTGCAATAACTCCATCAGCATCACCAGCAAAGCAGTTTCATTATTATCCCATTAAAGTGGTGGTAAACCCTTACAAACCACTTTGACCTACAGGTAAGCCTAGATTAAAGCTTACCTGTAGGTCCAAGCAATATCTCCTAAACCTATATGGTTTAGGAGATATTTGCCCGAAAACGGGCACCGCTGTCTACGGCGCATGCGCCGTAGACAGCGGCGCGCAGGCGCACTGAGCGCGGCATTCTCAGCGACGGAGCTGCGGCGCGTGTCGGCTTCCGTGCGCATGCGCGGGAGTGACGTCATCGCGGCTTCGCCGAATGACAGCGGCGGAGCTGCGAGACCCCACCAACAAGATGGATGCGGCGGACTACAGGGGACAGCGGCGACTTCGCTGGCTTCTGTGTCAGGTAAGTGACACATAATGGGCTACTATGCGATGCATAGTAGTCCATTATGCTTTGCCTTTGCAGGGAATGAAAGAGGAAGTAAACTCATCAGGGTTTACTTCCTCTTTAAGGAAGAAGAGAATTGTGCGCTACATTTCCAGATTTCATAATTTGCAGCGTCACGAATGTTAATTCTCCATTACGAACGCTAGTTTACAAGACCGACCGCTTCCGATTGTTTGTACTTTGGACTTTTATCCGACGGGTTTGTGAATACACACTCAGAAAATCTGACAACAAGCATTTGTCCGCAGAAAATCCGGCAATTGTCCAACAGAGCATACAATCGGTCGGATTTTCCGTCAACAGCGTGTCATCACACAATTCCCATTGGAAAAGCGGATCGTCTGTACGTGGCTTTAGAGTTGTAAAGCGTCAAGGATTCTCACCTGTCAATGAACGCAGCAGCGGGACAACCCATAAAAGGGGCTGCTCTGTGCAAAACCCTTGCACAGAGCAGGTAAGTATAACATGTTTTTTTTTTAAACAAACAACCCTTTACAATCACTTTAAATGCTTCTAGCAAAGGATCAGTTAGGTAAGGTTTATCAGCCACCGTCATTCTCCAATTAGCCTGTATTTTAGATGGCACCACAAAACACACAATGGGATGTCTTTAGCTGAAGCTGCTAATTGTGCGCTCCATTATTTATGAGCTCATCAGACACAAGTCCATTTCTCTCCATCGGAATCGCTGACATGTCGCGATGTTTCTCCCTTTCCATCAACAGTTTTGGTGTAAGCCGAGGGTCTGTGCTTACCTTATCTCCAGCATTTGGGTTCTTATCTGGATGATATTCCTTGGCCAGCTTGCGATAAGCCTGTGGTGGAGGAGAAAGTCAGAGCATTAGCGTGTATCAAATTTTAATATGATCGTATCAAAACGACAATCTGCTTTGTTTACATAGGCAGATCGCCATTCTCTGTTCTTTACCGATGATCAGCAGGTGCCTGAGGACATTAATTAATAAGTCCCCAGCACCCTCTGATTGGTTTCTGCTGTAAACATTCACATGAGAAGCAGCACACAATAAAATTATATCTATCTATCTATCTATCTATCTCACGCATACACACAGGTAGCCAGTCTTTAATTAACTCCATCTTTCATATTGCACCCCATGGAGCATATAGCAAACCATGGTTATGTCATTTACAGGAATGCAGGGTTCTTCGCCTGCAGCATCCTGTCAGCTGTGTGCAACTCTGCCTGCACAGCTACGTTATTAGGATAAAATGTGTCATTTGTATTGGGTGATCAGGCATTTTAGTCAGTGTGGCCTATGCTGCTGATAAATTCGGGATTGGTTGCCTTGGGAACTGCTTCCATCAGGCTATGCAAAATATTACCAAATAAATAAATCTTTGTACTAAATATTGAATTTAGCTCTCATAATGCAAAGATACCACACACACACACACACACACACACACACTCATTCTACACAAATAAAGAGCAAAATGACGACAGCAAACTGAAAAAAAAAAAAAAAAAAAAACACACACCTGGACAATGTGACTGACTTATGCCCTGTACACACGGTCGGACTGGGTTTGACGGAAATTACGATCGTGTGTGGGCCCCATCTGACTTTTTCCGTCGGAATTTCCGACGCACAAAGTTTGAGATCTGGATGTAAAATTTTCCAACAACAAAATCTGATTGTTTAAATTACGATCGTGTGTAGACAATGCCGACGCACAAAGTGCCACGCACGATCAGAATAAATTACGAGATGAAAGCCATTGGCCTCTTTATAGTCCCGTCGTACGTCACCTCGTTCTGAATGATCGGATTTTCCAATAACTTTGTGCGATCGTGTCTATGTAACACAAGTTTGGGCCAAAATCCGTCGGGGGGAATAAATAAATAAATAAATCAGACGGATTTTGTCGTCGGAATGTCCGACCGTGTGTACAGGGCATTAAAGTGGAATTCTGACTTGCACCCAATTATCCCTAAAACTCTTCCCTCCCCTCTCCTAACAATTATGCTACCTAACCTGTGTGAGAAATGTAAACGCTTACCTATTTTCAGGACACTCTGGTACGGTCTCATGAGCAGTGTCAGGGGAGACAAGGGAGCACCAACAGGTGGGCCATTGAAGACTACAGGCGATGTCACTGCTCCAGGCTTTAGCCACTATTGCAGCAATATCTCCTCTCTCCTGCAGCCATCAGTAACTGACACAGGGGAGATCACATGACCAGAGGGGCCCGATTATAGGTAGGTTTACAAATCTTTGCGTCACCCATATTTACCTGTGCATCCTGACCCATTCATGTCAAATGGGACATAGCGGCTGCACGAACACAGCCACTGCTCCCAATTTGACATATGTGATGTTTTGGGACCCCCCCCCCCCCTCCAACAGGCCAGCAGAGCCACTGGGACCCCCCTCCAACAGACCATTCTTTTGTAACCCCTCTACTAGGCGAGTAGAACCATTGTTTTAGGATCCCCAAGCGTCAGCACGTATCATGGTTATGAAAACCTGACGTGTGAATTTATTGAGGCACCAAGTGAATTCCATTTTCTCAGAACAAAGCCTGCATCTTGAACATTTTTATCCTTTAGGCCTGGTTTACACACCGATGAGATTTCAGATTGGATCACATGGAATGGCATGACAATGTAAATAACATTGCTTCACAAAATATAAATTATATATTTTATATTATATTAGTCATAAATCGCATCACGGTAGTGTGAACCGAGCCTTAAGCAAATTAGTCACATAATCTGACAGCCAATATTTGTTAAGCAATATCAAACTTTATTTAAATTACATTGTGATGTCATTTCCTATACTGATGCTTCACCCAGGAACTGTGCATGACTAAGCGTATATTTATATTTATAGCGCATTGTAATCTCTCCATTATAATTACGGCTGCCATTTATTGTCACATCACACTTGGCAATTAAATCACAGCAGAGTAGGTCTGTCACAAAAACATCAACAACAAAATAGGACAGAACGATACATTGTGTGCCGCGATTTGTGTGTCCCCAACACTGCGGTCACCTTGCACACAAGTATATAATTAGGTTATGAGAGATACAGCTAAATCTCCTATAGAACTCACAGCCAACAGTGACGTCATGGATTTTCCTGGCCTGCCTGTGACATCATCACTTTATTCCTGGGAGAGCAGATTAATCCGGGGAATTTTGGGTAACAAACTGAGCACAAACCAGGGACACAAAAACAAATGAACCATTACATAAAAGGCAACAGCAGCCATTCCTAAGAAGCCTAGGATCCTGCAACTCAACACTGCCCACAAAGTCTGCAAAATAATACAATTTTTAAACGCCACATATGTGGTGGCAAAAGGGTGTGCTTTACCTTGCACATGCCACCCCACGTTTGTGTGTGGAGACTGCACGCTCCCGCTTAAAGACCGAGCTGTCAAAGATAGCTCTCCGTCAGGACTAAAGATCGGGGGCCAGTGGAGCCCAGGTGGCACACAAAGCCAGCAAGTCTTGTGTGCGCCGATCCCTGCCGGCTCTCCTCTCCAGTTTATTAAAGCGAATGTGCTTGTGGGTGACATGGTGAGAGAGGAGGACCGGCAGGGATCCGAGCACCAGTACAGGTAGCTCTTACATAGCAGCTTCCCTGCGATACATCAGGAACACACTACTTGTACCCTCCTGACACCAGTACCATGTCTCGACACCCCTGTAGAGTGCCCTACCTACTACTGACCCCCTGCACGCCGCCCTACCTACTACTGACCCCCTGCACGCCGCCCTACCTACTACTGACCCCCTGCACGCCGCCCTACCTACTACTGACCCCCTGCACGCCGCCCTACCTACTACTGACCTCCTGCACACCGCCCTACCTACTACTACTTACCTCTGTACACTGCCACATAAACACCCCAACAAGGGTTCTAACCCATCCTTGCTCTATTTAAAATGAAAAAAACTAAATAAAAAAAAAAAACACATTTCAGTAATATGCACACTTTAAAAGAGGAACGTAATCCCCTTTCGTAATTTATTTTTTGTCACCTCATACATTGTCCGCTGAGTTGCACACCTAAGAGAATCCAGCGTGAGAAAGGGGTGAAGTGCCACTTTAAGTTAGCTGGATTAAAGTTGTTGTAAACCCTTACAAACCAATTTGACCTACAGGTAAATCTAGATTAAGGCTTACCTGTAGGTCCAAGAAATATCTCCTAAACCAGGGGTTGACAAATTTGCTTGGAATCTAGGAGCCAGCTAAAAAAGTTAGGAGCCGGGTCCGTGACGGCGATCTGGACCTGTCCCTGGCCTGACATGGAGACAAGTGAGGGGAAGATAGCCCCAAGCCCCTCACCTGTCTCCAAGTCATTGCCCCCCATAGCTCTTAGAGGGACATTTTATTTATTTTTTTCAAATGACAATTTTTTTTTTAAATTGCATTTTAGTGTAAATTGAGATGCGAGGTCTCTCTGACCCCAGATCTCATATACAAGAGGACCTGTCATGCTTTTTTCTATTACAAGGGATTTTTACATTCCCTGTAATAGGAACAAAAGTGACACATTTTTTTTTTTTTTAAAGAACAGTGAAAAAAATAAAAATAAAAGTTAAAATAAAAAAAAAATACAGAGACCTCCTCTGTAACTTAAAAAGTGCAACCTGTAGAATTTTTTAAATGTCGCCTATGGAGATTTTAAAGGGTAAAAGTTTGTCGCCATTCGATGAGCGGGCGCAATTTTGAAGCATGACATGTTTGGTATCGATTTACTCTACGCAACATTATCTTTCACAATATTAAAAAAAATTGGGCTAACTTTACTGTTGTCTTATTTTTTTTTTTTTATTAAATACATTTTCCCCAAAAAAGTGCGCTTGTAAGTCCGCTGTGCAAATACGGTGTGACAGACAGTATTGCAAGGACCACCATTTTATTCTCTAGGGTGTTAGAATAAAATATATATATAATTTTTAGGGGTTCTGAGTAAAGGGAAGGAAGATAGGCTGGCAGGCAGGGAAAATTAGCATTGCATCCATTAGCATTGCTGGTTGTAATTCCAACGGCCACCACAAGAGGGCGCCAGATTACAGAAGGAACCATAGGATCGTAGAAGGCCTCAAAGCCGGGGGCTAAATTACCGGCCGGCGGCGGCCCGACGCGATCGCGCCGGGGGGGGGGGCGCGGAGACAGCATACCCCCAGCTGTGCTGCCCCAGGCGCCAGGTCTGGAATTCTAGTCGCAAATGCGACCGGGCGCCCGGGTTTTGTCGAGCCCTGTCCTAAACCTATACGGTTTAGGAGATATTTACCTGAAGACAGCCACCGATGTCTATGGCGCATGCGTGGTAGACAGCGGCGCGCAGACGCACTGGGCAGGCCGCAGATCGCGGCGATATGCCGCGAGTGTCGGCTCCCGCGCGCATGCGCAGGAGTGACGTCATTGCGGCTCCGGCGAATCACAGCGCCGGAGCCGCGAGACCCGGAAGTCACTCCGGGATCCATGGCAGCGGCAAAGAGGAAGACAGAGGACCGCTTCGGGGGCTTCGTTCTCAGGTAATTTATTCATTATGAGCTAGTATGCTATGCATACTAGCTCATTATGCCTTTGCCTTGCAGGGTGCGTTTTTTATTTTTTTCCCCCTTTACTTCCTCTTTAAGGGGGAAGAGATAACTGGACTAATTTGTCTTCTGTGTTTAACAACATCTAGATCACATGTTTTTTGACTGGGTAAGAGGTAAAGAAAACATCCCATCTCATCTCTATTATTTGAGGCTCGGTTCACACTCGTGCAGGCCGTGTTCTCCGGTTGTGGGAATCGCATTGATAACTGCATTGCACTGCTCTTTGGAGACGCACGGGGCTGCCACCCATTCTAAATGGCATCCTCGCACATCTCAGCCCGATCGCAGGAATCACATTGTCAAAAAGACCTTGCGGTTTCCCTGCCGCCATGTTTAACCACTTGAGATCCGCGCTATAGCCGAATGACGGCTACAGCGCGGACCTCCTTTGCCGGGACTACGTCTATTGATGTCGTCCAGTGCACGAGCGGCCTGCGCGCCCCCTGAGGGGCGCGCTCGCGGCGCGCTCTATGATCGGCGAGTCTATGAGACTCGCCTGATCACTGATCCGAACAAGGGGTCGATCCCGACCCCTTATCACGTGATCAGCTGTCAGCCAATGACAGCTGATCATGTGATGCAACGGAGCCGGTAATCGGCTATTATTCCTCCTCGCGCTGACAGCGCGAGGAGAAAAAAAAAAAAGCCGATCACGGCCAGCCCTGCCAGTGCCCACCTGCCCCCTTAATAAAACATAAGTGCCCCCGTCAGTGCCACCCAGCAGTGCACACAGTGCCACCCACAGTGCCCACAATCTGCCTCAACAACGGTGCTGCACCCCAGTGCCACATATCCGTGCCCATCAGTGTCATCTACCAGTGCCCATCAGTGCCACCTATCAGAGACACCTATCAGTGCCCCTTAGTGCCACCCATTCGTGCCCATCTTTGCCCATCGGTGCCACCTTATCTGTGCCCATCGGTGCCCACCAGTGCAGCCTATCAGTGCTGCCTCATCAGCGCACTTCAATGAAGGAGAAAAATGACCTGTTTGCAAATTTTTATAACAAACTATTAAACATGATTTTTTTTTTTTTGCATCTTTTTTTGTTTGTTTAGCAAAAAATAAAACTCCCAGCTGTAATTAAATACCACCAAAAGAAAGCTCTATTTGTGGGAAAAAAATGATAAAAATTTCATTTGGGTACAGTGTTGTATGCCCGCGCAATTGTCATTCAAAGTGCATCAGCGCTGAAAGCTGAAAATTGGTCTGGGACTGAGGGGGGGTTTAAGTGCCCAGTAAGCAAGTGGTTAAAAAAAGAAATAAAAAAAGGCGCATGCAGCTTTTTTGTGCGGCAGAGCAAATGCACGGCCCGCACTAGTGTGAACCGAGCCTTAAACTGTATTAAAGTGGTAGTAAAATCTGCGCTACCACTTGTACCTACAGGCATGCCAACATGCAGCCGGTGACGTTACTGGCGCATGAGCTCTGAAGGTCCGGCATACCGTGCTGGACCTTCAGAGTCTGTGCTGTAGTTGTCGGCTCTCGTGTCACGCGTGGGAGTGACGGCATCCCGCCCCCGGCCACTCATGTAGCCAGAGGACGCGAACCCAGAAGGAAGATGTCAGCTGGAGGGCTTCGTTCTATGGAAAGTCTCTCATAATGTACCAGTATTCGTTGCATACTAGCATGTGCCACTGCCTTGCAGGAGAATCCCCCCCCCCCCCCCCCACACATCCACTGCGGTTTACTACAGCTTTAAACTCAAAACAAAAAATTTAATATATTGCAGCTTACCAATGCTTAGATGTGGTGGCTGCATTATTTTTTGTGTTGTGGCTTTTCCTCCCCTGTTTTCACCTGGTGATCTGGCCAGCAACACACCTCCTGTATTAGAGCGCATCCACTCTGGATGAAGGAGCAACAGAGAAACCATTGAGCATAAAAATTGTCAGTTGGGGGGGTTTTGAGTGTTAGCAATGGTTCACGTTGGCACGACTTCATTGCAGCTTCCATACAACTTCCTTAACAGAAATTAGTGCAAGTCATGATGAAGTCACCTCTGAAGTAGTGCGGGAACCTTTTGACTTGAGTCGCACTGATTAGAGAGGCTCCATTGCCATTAATGGGGCAGTGCCCTTAAAATGTACTAGCGGGCGTAGATACACTAAAATGGAAGCCAAGCTCCAGCTCACACCTTTATGAGCAGTTACAGTAAAACTTTTCCTTTTTTGGAATAAAGGTTTTACATCAGTAGAAACTGGTCATTGCAGGCACCCCTGTCAGTGGTAAATGGTTTGTCTCGCCCCTGTAATGGCTACATCTGCAGGAGAGCTTGCTCCTTTGAAAAACAGACTTACTGGCCAGATCGCCAAGTGAAAATAGAAGAAAGCAGAAAAAAAAAAAGTAAACGAATGCAGCCATCACATCTAATTTGTAACATAAATGTTTGCTTTTGGTAATACTGCCCCAAATAAAATATGTGAATGTGATGTAAAGAAAAGTGTAAAGCTATTTGCGTTTAGATGTAATATTGTAGGTAGGCAATCTTACAGCCCATCCTTAGGGGCCGATTGCTGGCGAACAATATTTACCCTCGTCAACCATAGAACGCAGCAGGGAGGATGGGCCACGATGCCTAAAAGAACACGCTCCCAGCACAGTGACTGAGCTGTCACAGACTGGCTCTGTTTATGTCCTGCTCCTAATTATGTAACAACCAATCACAGCAATCCCATAGCACACGTTGCCGAGCCGTGTTTTTTTTTGTGCTTTTTTTTTTTTTTTTACTGATGCGCACCTCGTCCCCCCAAAATGTAAGTGTTAACGAGCCCTTAGGCACCATGTGCATTCGACTATGTTGAATCCCATTGTAATTGTCCTTATGATCTACTACATCCTAAAAAGTACAGGCGCTCTGATCTAATAGACGTCAACGGTAACATCTGTAAAATGCGCTTTTGAGTTCCCTCTCTGTTCAGCGATGTCCAAAAAAAAAAAATAAATACAAAACACGAGAGACTTTACAATCACTTTAAAGCTTTGTCTATAGAAAATATAGGGTAATGAAGTTTGTCACCATTTCACAGGTGCAAGGGAAATTTAAGGTTTGACATGTTGGCTATTTACTTGGTACAACTGCTGCTTTTTTTTTTTTGTAAAATATAAAAAAGGTAATTTATTGTGTTTTGTGTCCCCTAAAATTTTACTTTGATGCGTTAAAATTTTTTGTGCGTTTCCTAGGCCTTTGCGGTAATATCTTCTGACATAGAAAATTGTAACTACCACCATTTTATTCTCTAGGGCGTCTACTTTCAGAAAATGTATGACGTTTTGGGGGTTTTATAAAACATTCAGGTATACAATCGGCATATAACACTCACTTTTCCCCCCTTAAAATCAGGGGAAAATCGTTGGTGTGTGTTATATGCCGATCCCCCGCTGATTGTGAGCGGAGGATCGAGGGCCACCGATAGCTATACATAGCCGAGTGTACTCTGCTATCCTCGGCTACTTCCGCTTACAGTCCTGCCCTACGATGGACATAACACAGGGACTCGGCGTGACTGTGAGCAGAGCTATCCGAGCCTAGCCGAGTACACTCGGCTATGTATGTATATGGGCGGCGCTCAGCTCCGCTCACAGTCATGCCCAGTCCCGCCATTGGACCTGTGTCATGTCCATCATAGGGCGGGACTGGGTGGGACTACGAGAGGAGCCGAGATACACAGGACCGGCTCTGTGCATCTCGGCGGCGCCATTTTCAAACTGCAGTGACACCGACATGTCACTGCAATTTAACTGTAGCCTGGGTAAGGCTGCAGATGGACACCGATAAGGGCTGCAGATGGACACCGATAAGGGCTGCAGATGGACACCGATAAGGGCTGCAGATGGACACCGATAAGGGCTGCAGATGGACACCGATAAGGGCTGCAGATGGACACTTAAACGTAGGTTTTTTTTCCCTTAAAACATTTTTTTTTCCTTCAAATTCCCGCCTAAACTTGGGGTGTGTGCTATACACCAATAAATGCGGTCATTTTTCTTTTTAGGTACAAAAACCGCAAAACTGGCTCTGGTAGTGAAAGGATTAAAGGATAAGTTCACGTTAGGGAACACGTTACATGGTCTAACCGTAAGCTTTAGAAAAAAAAAAAAAAAAAAAACGTCTGGCTCCTAATTTTGTTATCTGGCTCTTAGATTCAAAGCAAATTTGTCAAATCCAGTTTGTCAAGCATTGGAATAACAAATGTCACACCACTGATTGAAGTAGTACGGCACACGTGGCCACCTCTTCACCCAAAAGCGGTGCCTTTATCTCCTCTTCCATGAAACAAGTTGAGCCACTAAACAGGCACAACAAGTGCTTTAAGAAGAGGATCCCCCCCCCATTTTGGGGAGGGGGGGGTGAGCCTGAGAATTGGGATTTCGCTTTGTATTGTTTTTCTGTACTTGGTCTTGCTCCTGGCACCTCCCCTCCTCAAGTGCCCCCTCGGAGAGCCGATTTACAAAAGGGACACCCGTGCGGGCACGCTCCTAAGTCCTTCTGCGTCCATTGACACAGACAGCAGGACTCGGCCCCAGCCGCCTCGTTTCACTGGATTTTATTGACAGCAGCAGGAGTCAATGGCTGCCGCTGCTATCAATCTGTCCAATGAGGACCCGAGACACCGGCTGGAGCTGCTGTGCTAATAATTGGCTAAGAAAAAAAAGGGGGGAGGGGGTGCTGTAGCACATAAGATTTTTCACCTCAAGGCATCCCCTGAGGGTTTACAACCTTTTTTAAATTGTAGGCCCTGCGCAGACCAAATCTCAATATTCAATGTCAGGACGATTCTTGTGGTAGGTCCTACATGGCCGATATTAATGATGCACACTGGTTATTTTTCCACAGTTTGTATCTATGCACCGAGCTCTGTTGAGTGGTCAGGATGCAAATTTTGTACTTTCTGCAAAAAACATTAGAATTATATAAAAAAAAAAAAAGGGGGGGGTAGGGGAGAGGATCTTCCAAACGCTAATTTTGAAAGATTTCAGCAAGTGTGGCGGTCGGGGTGAGCTCACAGAAGACGCAGGGGAGAAGTGTGTAAATAGGAGACGAGTTTCACTTTTACTTCCACAATGTCTGTTCTTGGAACAGGAGGAGGGGAACCCCCAGTATGGGACAACACCTAGCAGACGTATTTATAGAGTGGTGAATATGACTTTCATCCCACACACACAGGATACAATTTTCCTCCTATTAAATTTCCTTTAGAATTTACCTTCAAATCTGTAGTGAGAGGCCCGGCCTGACTGCATACATAGTTAGTAAGGTTAAATAAAGACACCAGTCCATCCAGTTCAACCTGAGTATGCGTGGGTGTGTGTCTACAATTGCCCCTATCCCTGTACATTGTTTCTCATTAAGATGCTCACCTATTATATTATTTAAAGCGGAGTTCCACCCAAAAATGGAACTTCCACTCTTTGGAATCCCCCCCCCCCCTGATGTCACATTTGGCACCTTTCAGGGGGGAGCAGATACCCGTCTAATACAGGTAGTTGCTCCCACTTCCTGGCATAAATCACTGTGACGTTCGCGGTGACCTACACCACTTCTGGCGCCTACTCTGTCCCTCCCCCCCGCTGTATTGTGGGAGACACACAGGTCCGGAAACACAGCAGGGACTGGTGGGACCGTGCAGCGCGAATCACGCATTGCGCAGTAGGGAACCAGGGAGAGAAGCCGCATGGCTTCACTTCCTGATTCCCCTACCAAGGTTGGCGGCGGCAGCAGCCAAGAGCCAACGGACAGTTCGGCTTCAGCTGCCGACATTGCCGGCTCCTGGGACAAGTAAGTTTCCATATATTAAAAGTCAGCAGCTGCAGTATTTGTAACTGCTGGCTTTTAATTTTTTTTTCAGCGGACCTCCGCTTTAAAAAGGTACCCATATAGCGTCACCAATTGTGCCGGGAACTTGTCTTGCATACAAACGGCACACAATTTTCGGTCACCAAACATGAACGTAGTGAAATGGAATTTCAGCTCTTGAGCGCCCCCCTTTGGGCACCTTCTGCTAATGTCGTGTTTGGTGAGCATTGATTCCAAGCATGTGTGTTTGTACTTTGGACTTTCATGTGACGGACTTGTGTACACACAATCTGAAAATTGTGAGAACAGAACCGTTGTTCGCCATCCGACATTTCTTGGTGGAAAGTTGGCCAACAATTGTCTGATGGAGCGTAGTCACGGTCGGATTTTAGTCAAGTCTGTCATCTCAAAATTCCTAGACGAAAATCCGATCGTGTGTACGAGGCTTATAGGCCCACACACACACTCAGAATTTTCTGCCGATTTTTGTTTTCAGATTTACCAAAACCTTGTAGTAGAAGGGCCTGCCCGACTGCATACAAATTGAAACTCCTCAGGTTTGACCTCATATTATATGGTTTTGGTAAATCTGAAGGGAAAAAAAAATAAAAAAATCAGCAGAAAATCTGATCGTGTACACGAGGATTAAGGACTGCTTTCACACCAACGCGTTTATACCATAATAAAAACACACAAAAAAAAAAAAGTAGGGCTGCACCAATACCTCTACCGATATTGAGCATTTTCATAAGTACTCGTACAAATGCTCCCGATACCAAAACCGATACTTTTGCCATGCGATTTGAGCTTATACAAAATGGAATGAGCTCGAATTGCATGCAAATTTGAACCGGAATGCGGTGCAATTCCTGTCTGAATCGCATTCAGTTTCCGCACCTCTCCTGTGTTAGGCTGAAGTCTGGATTCGTACAGGAGCGGTACAAGAAACTGCATACGATTCGGAATCGTACCACATTCCTGTTCAAATTACATGCAATTCTTTGCAGTGCGATTTGAGCCCATTCATTTTGTATGGGCTCAAATCACACCACAAAAGGTATCGGTTTCAGGTAGGTATTAGAGCATTTGCACAATACTTGTATAAATGCTTGGTATCGACACCGATACTAGCGCAACTCTACCATATGCACTGGAAATCGCACCACTTTGGGAAATCGCACTGCACTTGCGGCTCCCATGGGGGCTGCAATTTCTGAAATGCTGCAGGGAGCTTTTTCCCTGCATTGCAGGAGGCACGGCATTCAAGTGAATGGGCTACAGTGCAAAACACGGCCCAGGGAGCCGCACAGATGTGAACCCAAGCCTAAACCCCTACGGGACTCGTCACACCACTGCCGAGAGTTTGAAAAGACCTGCATGCTGCATCTTTCAAACACTGCACCAAAAACGCAGTTGTGTTTTTTTGGGTCACATGTCCAAGGTTCACAAGGGCATGTTGGGTAATAAACACCCCGAAAACGCATCATTGTGTGCTTCTGAAAGAGCAGTGAGAAAGCAGCTAAAGCTGGCCATACACGATACAATTTTTTTCCTTTAGATTTACCAAAACCATCTAATGAGGCCAAACTAACCCTTACAATTAAGTATGCAGTCAGGCCGGCCCTTGTACTTCATGGTTGAAGGTAAATCTGAAGAAAAGTGCATAAGAAAATTGTATAAAGCATGGCCAAGCCTAAGTGGTTAGCACTTCCGCCTTTCGTCGGTTCAAATATCAACCACAGCATTACCTGGGCGGTTTTCCTCCAGGTACTCTGGTTTCCACCCGACATGCCAAAGACACGTTGGTAGGTTAACTAGCTCCTTTCTGAATTGGGCCTAGCATGGGTATGCATGAATGCGAGTTAGGGCCCTTAGATTGTAAGCTCTTTGGGGACAGGGACTGATGTGAATGTATAAAAAAAAATTATGTAATTGATGGCGCTATGCAAGTAGCTGTAATAAAAAACATTCTCCGGTGGTGAATCACTGGCTGTCATTTACAACATGCAGCAGGAAGATTCCCGGAGGTGTAAACCACCCAGACAGCCTCAACTAGCAGAGTACCGGGAGTCACCAACAATCCAGGTAGTGATGAGGGAGGAGCCTGGCTAGCCCAAGGCCGGTGTCTATCCACCCCCCCCCCTTTTTGTATAAGACCAGGAGGTATCCACCCCCCCTTCCTAAAGCCCCCCTTTTGTATAAGACCAGGTGGTATCCACCCCCTTTTTATAAGACCAGGTGGTATCCACCCCCTTTTTATAAGACCAGGTGGTATCCACCCCTTCTAAAGCCCCCCCTTTTAATAAGACCAGGTGGTATCCACCCCTTCCAAAGCCCCCCCTTTTAATAAGACCAGGTGGTATCCACCCCCTTCCAAAGCCCCCCCCCTTTTTATAAGACCAGATGGTATCCACCCCCTTCTAAAGCCCCCTTTTTTTATAAGACCAGATGGTATCCACCCCCTTCTAAAGCCCCCTTTTTTATAAGACCAGGTGGTATCCACCCCCCCCTTCTACGGCCCCCCCTTTTTGTATAAGACCAGGTGGTATCCACCCCCCCCCTTCTAAAGCCCCCCCATTTTTTTATAAGACCGGGTGGTATCCACCCCCTTCTAAAGCCCCCCCCTTTTTTTATAAGACCGGGTGGTATCCACCCCCTTCTAAAGCCCCCCCCCCTTTTTTTATAAGACCGGGTGGTATCCACCCCTTCTAAAGCCCCCCCTTTTTTTTATAAGACCGGGTGGTATCCACCCCCTTCTAAAGCCCCTCCCCCTTTTTTTATAAGACCGGGTGGTATCCACCCCCTTCTAAAGCCCCCCTTTTTTTATAAGACCGGGTGGTATCCACCCCCTTCTAAAGCCCCCCCCTTTTTATAAGACCGGGTGGTATCCACCCCCTTCTAAAGCCCCCCCTTTTTTTTATAAGACCGGGTGGTATCCACCCCCTTCTAAAGCCCCCCCTTTTTATAAGACCGGGTGGTATCCACCCCCTTCTAAAGCCCCCCCTTTTTATAAGACCGGGTGGTATCCACCCCCCTTTTAAGGCCCCCCCCTTTTTTTTTATAAGACCAGGAGGTATCCACCCCCCTTCTAAGGCCCCCCCTTTTTTTTATAAGACCAGGAGGTATCCACCCCCCTTCTAAGGCCCCCCTTTTTTTTATAAGACCAGGAGGTATCCACCCCCCTTCTAAAGCCCCCCCTTTTTTTTTATAAGACCAGGAGGTATCCACCCCCCTTCTAAGGCCCCCCCCCTTTTTTTTATAAGACCAGGAGGTATCCACCCCCCTTCTAAGGCCCCCCCCCTTTTTTTTATAAGACCAGGAGGTATCCACCCCCCTTCTAAGGCCCCCCCTTTTTTTTATAAGACCAGGAGGTATCCACCCCCCTTCTAAGGCCCCCCCTTTTTTTATAAGACCAGGAGGTATCCACCCCCTTCTAAGGCCCCCCCTTTTTTTTTATAAGACCAGGAGGTATCCACCCCCTTCTAAGGCCCCCCCTTTTTTTTATAAGACCAGGAGGTATCCACCCCCCTTCTAAGGCCCCCCTTTTTTTTTATAAGACCAGGAGGTAGCCACCCCCTTCTAAGGCCCCCCCTTTTTATATAAGACCAGGAGGTAGCCACCCCCCTTCTAAGGCCCCCCCTTTTTATATAAGACCAGGAGGTAGCCACCCCCCTTCTAAGGCCCCCCTTTTTTTATAAGACCAGGAGGTATCCACCCCCCTTCTAAGGCCCCCCTTTTTTTTATAAGACCAGGAGGTATCCACCCCCCTTCTAAGGCCCCCCCCTTTTTTATAAGACCAGGAGGTATCCACCCCCTTCTAAGGCCCCCCCCCTTTTTTTATAAGACCAGGAGGTATCCACCCCCCTTCCAAGGCCCCCCCTTTTTTTATAAGACCAGGAGGTATCCACCCCCCTTCTAAGGCCCCCCTTTTTTATATAAGACCAGGAGGTAGCCACCCCCCTTCTAAGGCCCCCCCTTTTTTTATAAGACCAGGAGGTATCCACCCCCTTCTAAAGCCCCCCCCCCCTTTTTTATATAAGACCAGGAGGTATCCACCCCCCCCCCATCTAAAGCCCACCTTTTTTTTATTATTAAAACCAGGAGGTATCCATCCCCCTTCTAAAGGCCCCCCTTTTTATAAAACCAGGAGGTATCCACCACCCCCCCCCCCTTTTACAAGACCGGGAGTATCACAATCCTACCCCCCGACAATATGGGTCTCTAGAGCTGACTCCCCGGTCCCTCTGTCCACAGGTCGGTGTTCAGGCCCTCCCTCGGTCTCCCCTCCCCCTCCCCACAGGCCGGTCTCCGGCGCCCCCTGACTCACCTTCTTCAGCTCGTTCTCGGTGGCGCCGGGCTGCACCCCGAGCAGGTCGTACAGTTTGGTGTCGGCGACGTTAGCCATGTCCAGGGGGGAGGCGGAGCGGGCTGTGTTGTTCCTAGGTTATGGCGGGGGGGACGGGAAGAAGGAGAGAGACCCGGGGGAACGAGGACAGAAAGAGGCCGGAAACCAGGACGGCGACGTCACGTAACCCATGTGACCGGCTGACGTCACCGAGGCCCCGCCCAGCCCCTGGCAGCATTCCTCATCCCTTCCTTGTTTACTACTACAGGGAGGGCTGAGGGGGCGCTGTAGGCCTCAGAGAGTCATGTCAGCCTCTGAGTGGTCTGGGAAGAGGGGATGACAGGCTGGGACTTGTACTGACCATATAGGAAATGTTTGTATACAATATGGAAGTAATACATCACACTGCCAACAAAGCTATGAGTTTATAACAAACGATATAACTTGACCTGTGGAAAATTTACCCCCCCTTCATAACCAGGCCATTTTTTGCGATACGGCACTGCGTTATTTTAACTGACAATTGCACGGTCGTGCAACGTTGTACACAAATAAAATTCATGTCCCTTTTCCGCCACAAATAGAGTTCTCTTTTGGTGGTATTTGATCACCTCTGCGGTTTTTATTTTTTGCACTATAAATAAAAAAATAAATATATATTTTTTTCTTTCTGCTATAAAACCTATTCAATAAAAAAATGTAAAAAAATCGAATTTCTTCATCAATATAGGGTAGGGAGGCCGCCACCTGTGCCGTACTGCTTCAATCGGTGACATTCGTTAGTCCAATGTCTGAAAATCTGGGCGTGACAAATTTGCTTTGAATCTCGGAGCCAGCTATAAAAGTTAGGAGCCAGTTTTTTTTTTTTTTTTTTTTAACCACCCCCTTCCTGCCCAGGTAGGGTTGCCACCTGTCTGGGATTCACCTGGACAGTCCGGATTTTGAACCACTGGTCCAGGTTTCAGGCGGACTGAAACCCGGACATATTATTCAGATCGGGCTGTGGCTCCCCAAGTAACCAAGATAGTCACACACTAATCTGCTGCAGTCCAGGAGCCGTGGGCAGCTGTCTGGGGGGCAGGTTCGGCATCACTGGGGTGCAGGCTGATGATGTCAGCAAATTGGCCACACCCACGTTGTGTTGCGGCATGCTATGTGCACCTCATTACTACTCACCCAAAGGTGTCCCAGGCTGCTAAAGTGTTCGGGTTTGGCTTGAAGAAAAGGTGGCAACCCTATGCCAAGGCCAATTTGCAGCGTTCAGCGCTGTCACATTTTGAATGTCATGCTACACTGTAACCATGTGACATTTTTATCATTTTCTTCATACAAATAAAGCTTTCTTTTGGTGGTATTTAATCAGTGCTGTTTTTTTATATTTTACATAAAAAATTTAGTTTTTCTTAGTTTCTGTCAATAAATTTTGTAAATATGTAATTATTCTCCTTCGTTGATTTGCACTGATGAGGCTGCACTGATGGGCACTGATGAGGTTGCACTGATAAGGAGGCACTAATATGCCACACTTGTGGGCACTGATATGTAGCACTGATGCGCACTGATAGGTGGGATGGATAGGCAGCAATGAGGGGTAGCACTGATGGGCACTGAGGGGTGGCACTGATGGGCATTGATGGGCAGCACTGATAGGGAGCACTAGCATCACTAATGGGCACTGATTGGTGGCACATGTGGGCACTGATTAGGTGGCACTGATAAGGAGACACTAATGTGCCACACTTGTGGGCACTGATATGTAGCACTGATAGGTGGCACTGGTGGGCACCAATGTGTAGCACTTATGAGCACTGATATGTAGCACTGATAGGTGGCACTGATATGTAGCACTGATAAGCACTGATAGGTGGGACGGATAGGCAGCACCGAGGGGTGGCATTGATGGGCAGCACTGATAGTGAGCACTAACATCACTAATGGGCACTGATTGGTGGCACTTGTGGGCACTGATTGCTGGCACTGGTGGCGCTGTATTGTAATAAGGGCACTAGAGATCAGTGCCCTGATTACATGTCTGGATGTCCCCTGCGAGGAAATGCCGCTGATCAGCTCTCCTCACCACACACACTGTCAGCGTGAGCGATGAGAGCCTAGTACCGGCATCTCCTTGTTTACATGTGACCGGCTGTGATTGGACACAGCCGATCACAAAGTAAAGAGACGTGGCTCTTTACAGAGATCGGGGTCGCGCTGTGTCCTAGCAACATGGCGCGGCAGTGGTCGTCATGCTGCACGACCCCCGTGGGCGCGCGAGAGCGGTCGTTCTGAGATGATGTCATATGACGTCATCCCAGAATGAGAGCCGCAGTACCCCTTTGTCATTTGACGGTGGACGGGCGGCAAGCGGTTAACCAACAAAGCTTACGGGTAGAACATATAACATGTTCCCTAACGTGAACTTATCCTTTAATCACTTCAGCTCCGTAGGGTTTACCCTCCCTTTAAGACCAGACATTTTTTTGTGTTACTTTGACAAATTTTGCAGTCTTGCGATGCTCTTTGCAAATAAATTGATATTCTTTTTTTTTAAATGTAAAAAAACTAAAAAAATTTAAAAAAATTTAAAAAAATAAAAAAAACAAAAACAATATTTTTTACTTTATGCTATAAAACGTGCAATAAAAAAAGTAAAAAAAATTGAATTTCTTCTTCGATTTAGGCACATGTGTATTCTGCTTCATATTTTTGGTAAAAAATAAATCCCGATAAGCATATATTGAATGATTTGCATAAATGTTAATAGCACCTAAAAACCATGGTATAGATTTATGGAATTTCTATTTATTTTTCACTAGTATTGACGTCGATCAGAGACTTATAGCGGAACTGCGATAACACCCTTCAAACAAAAATCCACAGTTTTGTTGTCGGAAAGTCCGATCGTGTGTACGGGCATACTACAGCGATCGGTGCTAAATATTGCACTGTCCACATTTGGTGGTCCTGCCCTCCCCCCCGTGCCCCGACCTGGTGGGATTTTGGTCAAGGGTCTTTGGACTCCTGTCTACCCTCTGCCATGCATCCTTCCATAAGGACCTGAAACTTGCATTGCTCCATTGTCCAATCCCAGGCCTCTTCTCGCACAATAGCAAGGGCCTGGAAAGGCGGCTGTATCATTTCAGAGGTGAACAGTACCTTGACGACTCTAATGATCCATGAAAATAGGTACCAGTATCCTCCACGACATCCATGCCAGATTTCTCAGGGTATGGGCCCTGTGGTGGTCCTATACGTTTCCAACGCTTCACCCAACCAGCCTAGACCTTTCAAACGAATACGGCCGTGACCCCATCCCCAGCCTGGGGGAACTCCCCTTCTCTACCTCCTCTTTGTCTCTCTTCCTACCCCTTTCTTCTATTCCTGGGCCTCCTGCCCATTGCTTTGTCCCCTGTTGTGTTTTTTTTTTAATTTCTTTGTGCTGTGCTTAGTTTGGTTTGTTCAGATCATTTTCATGGACAGGTGCACTCCCCTGTCTTCCCCTGCCCCTGAGTCTGCAGGCTCCAGCATCTCATGTTGGCCTAGGCCTGAGGGTCACTGTTGGCTTTATAGTTTAAATCCTGTAGCACATTTTCGTTTATCTTCTTGTGTGAAACTCTGCATTACGATCCTGTTTATATCCCCTGTGTGGAAATTTAACACCTGGTTTTCTTTTGCATATCAATAAAAGCATTGTACCAGAAAAATATGCACTGTCACTGTAATAATGATACTGGCTTGGAGGGGGTTGACATCAGGGGCAATCAAAGGGTTAAATGTGTGCCTACCAGTGGTGCCTGGGAAATAAACAATCAAAGATCAATATGTATATATATATATATATATATATATATATATATATATATATATATATATATATATATATATGCATGCACAATTTTAAAGCGTGACAGGTTAGGTATCTATTTACAAAAATGTCGGATCTGAAAATATTCAGTAAATTACTAGCCTTGAGGATACAACAGTATTTGCCCTCTCTGATTCATCAAAGACCAAGTGGGATTTGTCCCAACAAGAGAATCAAGAGACAATACTATCAAGGCCTTAAACTTAATGCATATAGCCAACTCCACCGAGACCCCCTGTATATTTCTGGGAACAGATGCAGAAAAGGCTTTTGATCGGGTAGGGTGGGGGTTCATGTTCGCAGTACTCCGATATATAAAGCTAGGGGGGAAAATGATAGGCTGGATAGCAAGTTTGTATGAAAAACCTACAGCTCAAGTAAGAGTAAATGGAGTGGTATCTTCATCTTTCCCAATAACAAATGGGACCAGACAGGGATGTCCACTGTCCCCTTTGTTATTTGCGTTGACCCTTGAACCACTGCTATGCAGAGTAAGGCTTAACAGGGATATCCAAGGAAGAACCATAGGAGGAACTCATAATAAAGTGGCAGCATATGCAGATGATATGCTTTTTACAGTGACGAATCCGACAATTTCGCTCCCAAATTTATTTAAGGAAATTGAGACATATAGTATACTATCCCACTTTAAAATAAACTGCTCCAAGTCAGAAGCCTTAATGATAGCAGTCCCAGAGAAAATGACGAGATTAATAAAATTAAATTACAAATTTAACTGGACGGACCATGGCCTGAAATACTTGGGAATAATGATTGCAACAGACTTCAATAAAATATATGAATTAAATTTTGCACCAGTATTGAAGATGGTACGTGGATGCCTGGAGAGATGGCACAGGGGAATACATTCCTGGTTTGGAAGAAATAATATAATCAAGATGAATATTCTGCCAAAACTCCTGTACCTCCTCCAGGCAATTCCAATTCTAATACCAAGGAAATTTTTTAGAACTATACAAACATTATTTATGAAATTTATCTGGGCAGATAAACAACCAAGGATAGGGAGGACATTATTAACACTACCAAAGCAATACGGGGGACTGGCAACACCGGATATATATAAATACTACCAGGCAATACATCTAGGCAGACTGTTGGACTGGTGTCGACATGGAGACCAGAAAATATGGGTAAAATTAGAGCAAGCACAATGCAGGGAGCTACTACATAGAGCACCTTGGTGCTATAGAAATCTGACTTCGGATACGAAGCTACACCCTACAATAGGACCCACACTACAGATATGTTACAATCTCTTAGTTAAGAATAAGATATCGACACAGAACTCCCCTCTAGTCCCTATATTGGGTAATCCCCGATTTATACCAGGCATACAGAAAGGACCTTTTGACCTGATTAAAAAAGGAATATATCAAGCCTCGCATTTCATGAAAATAGGTAAATGGCCAACAATGCAGGAGATGATGGATAGAAAAGGCCCCTTTCAATTAGATTTCTGGCAGGCGGCACAACTAGGACATTTTTTAAGAACAGAGATAGTGCCAGAGTTATTAGACCGAGACTATATGCCATTTGAGAAACTCTGTATGGAAAAGGAACCAATCACACATGTAATTTCGAAAATGTACGCGTTATTGATTAAACCCGTAGAAAATTTTCAGCTACCCTTCTTTCGGAAGTGGGAATAAGATCTAGGAAGGACTTTCTCCGAGGAGCAGAAGAAAAATATGATACAATCTATTTTTAAAACAGCAACATGTACAAAACTACAAGAAACTAATTATAAAATTATTTCACAGTGGTACAGAACACCAGAAAAACTTCAAAAATATTTTCCTCATATATCAAATAAGTGTTGGAGGTGCCAGAAAAAAGTGGGAAATTTTCTACATATATTTTGGTCATGCCCAAAAATTGAGAAATACTGGAAGGACGTACGAGAGATTACTCAAAAATTTAGTGAAGTAGAAATACGGGAGAATCCAGCAGTATTCCTTCTGAACTTGTCAGGGACCTCAGGAAATATATATGGGAATTCCATCATGTGTCACTTGGTAAACACAGCCAAGTCATGTATAACACTTAGGTGGAAACAAACACAACCCTCTAGTGTGAGCATGTGGCTGAAGAAAGTTGAGGAGGTGAACAGGATGGAAGACCTAATATGGACAGCTAGGAAAAGAAGAAAAACCTACTTTGAAATATGGACACCATGGAATCTTTATGTCGCCTCGGAGGAGGGAAAGAGACAGATTGATGCGATCTAGGGGGGAGGAGGGGGAGATATAGGGGAAGGAGATGAGAACTTCCCCTCTCCCCCTCCTCCTCCCCTTCTTGTTCTGTGGGGGCTGAGGGGGGTGGTTTGGGGGGGGATTTTTTTTTTGGGGGTTTTTTTTTTGGGAGGGAGAAAAAATAAGGGTGGAAATAAAGGGGGGGGGGGAGACGAGAAATAAGAGGATAAAAATAAAACTCTGGCCTGGACGGGAATAGTACCAACCCAGGACCAGACATAGGGCATGTGGGACCGAGAGAGGAGCTTTTCCGACGTCGTCTCCATATATTACCATTAACTTAGCTTTCTTTTCCTTGAATTTATATATTACATTATAAAGGGAGTAAGAGGCTAAGGTAATAGAACGAACTGTTATGCTCTTTTTTCTTACTATGTATAAGTATGGAAATTCGATGTATGATACTCAGACTGTTTATGTAAAATTCCATTCTTGTTTATATGAAGGGGGAAAAAAAAGAAGGAAAAAATAAATAAAGAAATTGAAAAAAAACAAAAATGTGGGTATATATATTGTGTTTTGTTTTTTAAAAATTCATGCAGTATTATTTTTCCCCAAAAATTGTGCCTATAATGCCGCGTACACGCGATCAGACCAGAGTCCAGGGCTGGACTGGGACAAAAATTTGGCCCTGGACTTCATCCAGACCGGCCCACTCCAATTTTGCAAACACGCACAAAAAAACAGTATGCTGCGCACTTGACGTCATCACGGCCCGGCTAGACACATAGCAGGAGTATGCAAACTCAGAAGCCGACAGCACACTGCTGGTGATCTTTTATTTTCCAGCCCCCCCCCCCTCTACCCCCTGGTGTCCCCCTGTCACCTGCCCGAAGTCTTTTTGATCAACCGCAGTAATGAGAAGCTGCCAACTTCAAACAGGTTTAGGCCCCTTTCACACGGGACGGATCAGTAATGATGCGCCCCGTGATGATCCGCTCGCTCAGCGGGGATCGCTCCGTTGTGCCCGCTGAGCCGGCTGCGGACAGGGCGGTTTCCGCACACTGTGCTGGGACCGCCCTGTCAGCTCTCCGCTCTCCTCTATGGGGATCGGATGCGTACGGGCCGTCTGTCTGTGTTCATCCGATCCGCTCTGCAGACGGATAGAAAAATAGGATTTTCCTCCGTCTGCAGAATCGGACTGTTGCGGAGGCGGAGGAAATCGGGTGTCTGCGGATGTTCATCCGCAGACACCCGCTATCCCATAGGGATGAATGTATGCCCGTATTTCATCCGCAAGCGGATGGATGAAATACGGACATATGTGTGAAAGGGGCCTAACACAAACCCACAGATAAATTGAATATATAGCAAAGGATGTGATGCTAACCAAAATAACATAAAAAAAATCCATTTGGTGCAAATAATGATTCAAATAATACAAAAAATCCAACATAGCTAAAAGTGCATCAAACGTGTCAATTAATATTGAAATGTGCATAAAAAAAAAATTTTCAGCAAAAAATTCATATATAAACCATGCTTATAATTAAAACCATTTTATCCAAACTATGTCCTTGGTATTAAAGTGCAAAAAAAGGGGGGTTTTTAATAAGCATTTTTTATATGATTTTTTTGCTGAAAATATATCTCAAAGGATGTGTTGCTAAATAAAATAGCATAAAAAATCCATTTGGTGAAAATAATATGCAAAATCCAACATAGCTAAAAGTTCACCAAAAAAAAAAAAAAAAAAATATATATATATATATATAGCACATGGATATATATATATATATATATATATATATATATATATATCTATCCATGTGCTATATACAGTATTCAATGGGCCGGCCGGTTACCTGGATGGGTTCCTGCAGCACTGCCATCCTCCAGGCTCCCTCGTCTGCTCCGGGGACTTCTCTGCCTGTCGGCTGCTCACACGGCGGCCCCCGGCTCATTTAAACTCACAGCGTCCGTTACCGCGGGGGCTGCCGGAGATAGCCGAGTTTTGTTCGCTGAAGCGCTGTCGGAGAGGAGCAGGGCGGGGGAAGCCGAGCGGTGGCGGAAAAGGACGACTGTGGGCCGGAGGTGGCCGAAGATGTGTGCAATACTAGTGTTATGACTCATAACACTAGTATTGCACACATCTTCGGCCACCTCCGGCCCACAGTCGTCCTTTTCCGCCACCGCTCGGCTTCCCCCGCCCTGCTCCTCTCCGTCAGCGCTTCAGCGAACAAAACTCGGCTATCTTATGAGAGCGCCGAGTGGGGGCGGAATGAGCCGAAGTGCGCCGCGCTCGGAAGTACAGCGGGGCTCAAATGAATGGCTGTGCAAATAGCGCAGCCATTCATTCGGCTAGGCCAGGGGTGTCCAAACTTTTTTCAAAGAGGGCCAGATTTGATGAAGTGAACATGCTCGAGGGCTGACCATTTTGTCTGACATTCTTTAAACCATTAAAATTTGGTCTAAGTGTGTTCATCCGAGCACTGCCCAACAAGAATTCTCTTGCCTTTGTGCTGTGTGTGGTAAACAGATGAGCTCGGTGTGTTATTTGGATATACTGTATTTAATCGGCTTATACCACACACCTTAACTTTAAAAAGGAAGTCTCAGAAAAAAAAAAAATCTTACATTTTAAATAAAGACATGGGAAGCAAAATAAGGGTTAGTGCCCATCTGCAGCCCCCTGCATATTGCCATGAATGCAGCCTCCACCGTATTGCCATGAATGCAGCCCACACATTGCCATGAACGCAGCCCCCAGCGTATTGCCATGAATGCAGCCCCCAGTTTATTGCCATGAATGCAGCCCCCAGCTTATTGCCATGAATGCAGCCCCCAGTGTATTGCCATGAACGCAGCCCCCAGCGTATTGCCATGAACGCAGCCCCCAGCGTATTGCCATGAACGCAGCCCCCAGCGTATTGCCATGAACGCAGCCCCCAGCGTATTGCCATGAACGCAGCCCCCAGCGTATTGCCATGAACGCAGCCCCCAGCGTATTGCCATGAACGCAGCCCCCAGCGTATTGCCATGAACGCAGCCCCCAGCGTATTGCCATGAACGCAGCCCCCAGCGTATTGCCATGAACGCAGCCCCCAGCGTATTGCCATGAACGCAGCCCCTAGCGTATTGCCATGAACGCAGCCCCCAGCGTATTGCCATGAACGCAGCCCCCAGCGTATTGCCATGAACGCAGCCCCCAGCGTATTGCCATGAACGCAGCCCCCAGCGTATTGTCATGAACGCAGCCCCCAGCGTATTGTCATGAACGCTGCCCCCAGCTTATTGCCATGAACGCAGCCCCCAGCGTATTGCCATGAACGCAGCCCCCAGCGTATTGCCATGAACGCAGCCCCCAGCGTATTGCCATGAACGCAGCCCCCAGCGTATTGCCATGAACGCAGCCCCCAGCGTATTGCCATGAACGCAGCCCCCAGCGTATTGCCATGAACGCAGCCCCCAGTGTATTGCCATGAACGCAGCCTCCAGCGTATTGCCATGAATGCAGCCCACACATTGCCATGAATGCAGCCCCCATATTGCCATGAATGCAGCCCCCATATTGCCATGAATGCAGCCCCCATATTGCCATGAATGCAGCCCCCATATTGCCATGAATACAGACTCACCATTGCCATCAGTGCAGCCTGATTCACATCCTCTGCAGCCTTGGAGAAGACAGGGAGGGGGGCGGAATGAGTGCCGACAGACATACAGGAGAAACTCCTGTTTCTATCGACGGCCTCTTTAATTGAAAGTCCCGCCTCCTGTGATGGACAAAACGGTTGTCCAATGGCAGCGTAGGACGGGACTTCCTTTTACACAGGACGTTGTCCTGTATCCACGGCACTCGTCCCGCCCCCTCCATGGCAGCCAGCATATCTATCTTTTGTGGCCCCCGGCGATCGGGGATTCGTTGGGGGCCACAAAAGATATATATGTGAACATGACCAGACAGGCCTCCCGAAACTGGAACGCGGGCCGCGATTGGCCCGCGGGCCGCGATTGGCCCGCGGGCCGGACTTTGGACATGCCTGGGCTAGGCTGTCACTGAAACCGGCCCACTGAGCCATCGGCCCACCGGGAATCTCCCGGTAGTCCCGATGGCCAGTACATGCCTGCCAGAGTCCGCCGGACAATCCGCCCATGTGTGGGCTCCAGTGGACTTTTTTTTTCCCAAAAGTCCGGCGGACTTAGAAAGTAGTTTTGACTCAAAAATTGCATCCTCTGGGACTGTGACATCATAAGGGGCGGGGACATCACCCGGCGATGTCCCTATATAAGTCGCCACACACCGCGTCCCTGTCATTGCGGCCAGAGAGAGCATCGAGTCAACATCTCAAGGAAGAAGAAGAACAAGAAGAAGAGAAGGCGGCGGTGATAGAAGACCCGGCCACTGCTAGTAAAAGAGCTGGAAGAAGGCGCGGAGGCCCGGCAAGAAGAACCAAAGAGGGGAACAAGACCCCCGAAGTCGGAAGAAGAGGCAGCGGCGACAGAAGACCGGGCCACCGGCTAAAGGAAGAAAGCGGAGGCCCGGCAAGAAGAACCGAAGAGGGGGACAAGACCCCGAAGAGGGGGACAAGACCCCCGAAGTCAGAAGAAGACCCCTGGGTGGGCGACGAAGAAGAAAGCCGGACTCCTCCACTAGTAAAAGAGCTATCAGAAGATAGCGGAGGAGTCCGGCGAGAAGACCCCCCAAGACGGAAGAAGACCCCTGGAGCTATGCAATAAATTATTTTAAACCCTTGTGTGGTGTTTTTGTTTTACTTTTTTTTCACCAGGTGAATGGGTAGGGGTACATTGTACCCCATACTCATTCACAAAGTGTGGGGGGCAGGTATCTGGGGGCCCCCTTATTAAAGAGGGATTCCGATAAGCCCCCTGCCCGCAGACCCTGACAACCAACGACCAGGGTTGTCGGGAAGAGGCCCTTGTCCTCATCAACATGGGGACAAGGTGCTTTGGGGTGGGGGGGAGCACGGCCCCCCTTCCCCAAAGCCCTCCCATCTTGAGGGCACGCGGCCTGGTATGGTAAGTCCGGTTGTGTGTGGGCAGGTCCGCTCGTTCATGCGATTTGTCTGCCAGACTAAGCCCTTGTAGACACGGTCGGACATTCCGACAACCAAATCCGTCGGATTTTGTCCGAAACTGTTGCATACACACAGTCAGACAAAGTTGTCAGAAAATCCAATCGTACTTAACGTAATGATGTTATTTCGTTAGGACGGGACTACGTTCAGGCTAGTAGCCAATAGCTTTGGTCTAGGAATTTGATCTGAGCATGCGTGGCACTTTGTCCGATCGGAATTCTCTACAAATGATCGGACAAAGTCCGATCGGATCATGTTGTCGGAAAATTTTATAGCCCAGCTGGAAAACTTGGTCCATCGGATACTCTGACGGAAACAGTCCGATGGAGCCCACACACTGTCGGTTTATCCGACAACACGGTCCTATCGGACATTGTCCATCGGAATGTCCGACCGTGTGTACAAGGGCTTAGTCCACCAGATAGTCTGATCGTGTGTACGCGGCATTAGGCTGCTGCGCAAATACCTTGTGACATAAAAAATTGCAACGATTTCTGCTATAAAAAAAATATTAAATGTTTGGGGTTATAAGTAATTTTCTATCAGAAAATACGGATTTTAACTTGTAAACAAAAAGTGTCAGAAAAGGCCTGGTCAGCAAGTGATTATTAAAGCAGATTTTTTTTATTAACAAAACAAAAAAAAAATAACATGTTATACTTATCTGCTCTGTGTAATGGTTTTGCACAGAGCAGCACTGATCCTCTTCTTTTTTGGGTCCTTTGCCGGCGCTCCTGGCTTCTTCCCTTCGAACAGTGCTCCCAGAAAAAAGCCTCTTTCCCTGGGGGCAATGCTGCATGAACGCTCCCGAGCCGCTGCTTTATGCGTCCATAAGACGTCCCCCCCTCGCTTTCTCCTCGTTGGCTCACTGGCTGTGATTGACAGCAGTGGGAGCCAACGAGCACTCGCTGTTGTCTCAGCCAATGAGGAGAGGGAGTCCTGGGACAGCCGAGTCTCTCGTGCACATTGCTGGGCTGAAAATAAAAAATCTTCAGCTTTTACAACCACTTTAAGGCATTTTTTAAAATTTTGGTAACGGACAAAAATCGCAGGTTGCTAAGCCAGGAGAATAAGGTGGTTGGACAACTCATAATGCATGAAATGTTCACCATAAGACTGTTGTAACAGAGCTAAAGTTTTACTCGCACTTTTGTAGATTTTCACACCAAATTTTATGTTAATCTGCTGCTCCAGATTTCTGACGCTCATTTTCCACCAACAGCACAATGCACACGCGTTTTCTTTCTTCTACAACTCTGTAAAGATTAAGTCCACTGGTCTACGACCCAGGCGAGTGCAAGTTATGTCGCGTACACACGACCGGACTTTCCAGCAGAAAAGGTCAGACAGTCTTTCGAAGGCGTTACGATGGACTTCCGAACTAACGGAGTGGCCCACACACGAACAGACTAAAGTCCGTTCGAAAGTCTGTTAATTTTGAATGTACAAGGGGACTAGAAAAGGTAGTTCAATAGCAAGTAGCCAATAGCTGCCCTTGCGTTGTAATTGGTCCGTCAGACCAGCATACAGACGAACGGTTTTCCCGATAGGAATTGAGTCAGTCGGACAGATTTGAAAAATGTTCTATTTCTAGGTCCGTCTGATTCTTTTAAAGAAAGACAATCGGACTATACCACACACGATCGGACTATCCCACAGAATGATTTCGTCTGACCTAGTCTGCCGGAAAGTCTGGTCGCATGTACGCGGCATTAGAACAGAATATACTCAAGTACGAATGGCTGTGTGACTCACCACCATAGTGCTATGCAGCAGGCTTTCCTTGAATTAAATTGTCACACTTCATACTTTAAACTAAGAAAGGGTAGGAGGTTTTTTAACCACTTAAGGACCAAGCCTCTTTCTGAGATTTGCTGTTTATAAGTTAAAAACGTTTTTTTATTTTGCTAGAAAATTACTTAGAACCCCCAAACATTTCCTTTCCTAACACCAAATGGCGGTCGTTGCAATACTTTCTGTCACCCTGTGCAACATTCTTATAAGCGCACTTTTTTGGGGAAAAATACACTTTATTTTAATTAAAGAATCAAGCGACAGTAAAGTTAGCCAAATTTATCTTTGTGAAAGATAATGTTACGCCGAGTAAATTGATACCCAACATGTCACGCTTCAAAATTACGCCACCTGCTTGTGGAATGGCAACAAAATCTCCATAGGCATTGTTTAAAAAATTCTACAGGTTGCATGTTTTGAATTACAGAGGAGGTCTAGGGATAGAATTATTACTCTCGCTCTACCGATCTCCGCCATAACTCACATGTGTGGTTTGCACACCATTTCTCTTTCATTCATTGAGGGACACAGCTCCTTTAAATCTTGACCGTAGGGTTATCACACCAACTTCAGGAGAGGACTAGGCAGAATGTGTAACACATGTAAAAACAGCAAGACTGCATAGTTCCACCCAGGGGGCAGTTCCTCTGGCTATAACCCCTCAGCCCGCTTCCTGCAGCTCAGTTTTTTCTGCCTAGTGTAGGAGAAGGTCCTGGCTACCTGAGGGAACCATTGGTCCTGGGAATTTTTTGATTTTTTCCACAAGATGTTTATCCTGTGATCTTCTATCAACAGCCGGCTGGGTGACAGGCTGGATAATCTAGATCCTTGTAGTCTCCCCAGCCTGGCCATCGAGCGTAAGTAGGCCCTAGCTACGCACTGGGTCAGCCACGACATGCCCCTTCTGCTCCAGGGGCGGCCAGTGAGCTATATGCTCTGGGGGGCACACATATGACCGAGCTACTGCTGTGTCACAGTGTGCCGTGGCCAGCAGCCACCCCGTACTGCTCGGGTGATGGGTCTGTGATAGAAGACGTCCAGTTATTCTGACCGGATGGGTAAGTACAGCTCTCCTTGCCTCGGCAGGATAGAGCAGCTCGGCATTCCCTGGGAGGTTGATTAGGGGGTCTCTCACTCTCCCTTTCCTCTCTCCCTATCCCTTTTTTCCCTCCTCCCCCTGTGGGGGCCGCTGCATGGCTGGGCATGAGGTGCGGTGTATGTACCTGGGCTGGGGGTCCTCCGGGGGGGCTCTGTACCTTGGCAGCGGCTGCGCTGGCCTTTTGGGTCAGTTCGTTATCTTTCTGCCCCTTTTCTCTGTGTCTGAGGTGCCTGTGTAAAATTTACCTCAGAATGTGCTGGCGCCATTTTCTCAGCGCCTGCCACCATTTTCCTGTAGTTTCTATGCAGCCATTTTTAGAGGTTCAGCGGCCATTTTCTTGGTGTTTTCCATATGAAAACGACCGGCGGCCATATTCTTGTAGCCTCAGTGTGGTTTTTAACTCCAGTGCTGGCTCGTTTTACCTCAGAACAGCGTGGTTTTTCACTCTGGGCACCTGTGATTGGACACAGAACACAGCAGTCAGCGGCAGCACAGCGCAGCACTCGGTCAGGGTGGTGAATCCTGCGGTTGGGCCCCTCAGTTTGTGTTATTATCGACTGTTTATGCCTTCCCCCCACTCAAACTTCTACCACGTCTGCTTTGCAGAGTGGTGGCCGAGGAAATTCTGGTGATTTTGATTGCCTCACATTGGCCTCTGCATTCGTGTTACGCCGACATAGTACGAATGGTGGCGGATGTTCCTTGGCGGCTGCCGATGCGGGAGGACCTTCTGTTGCAAGGTCCAAAACTTCATCCTGCTTTACCATCACTGACTTTGATGGCATGGCTGTTGAAAGCCAGGTGCTAAGAGACTGAGGTCTGTTGGATTCGGTGATCTCCACTATGCTGAGGGCACGGAAGTCATCTTCTCTGAAGATTTATCATCGCATGTGGAAGGTCTACATCTCCATGTGTGAGGAGATGGGGTGGCGTTTGCATACATGTTCAGTTTCCAGGATCCTGCTGTTTTTGCAACGAGGAGTCAACCAGAAACTTGCCTTAAGAACCATTAAGGAGCAGATTTCAGCGACCCTTGGCAACTCATTCATTGATGAGTACATTTGTTCAGGGGGTCCAACGTGTGGCCCCTCCAGTTCGGCCACCGCTGCCTCTGGGGGATTTGAATCTGGTGCTTTCGGTGCTTCAGAAACCACCGTTTGAGAACATTAGGGAGATCCCCTTATTGACACTCACTCAGAAAGTAGTCTTTCTAGTGGCTATTACACCTGCTAGGAGGGTTTCTGAGTTGGCGGCCTTGTCATGCAAGTCTCCCTACTTGGTTCTTCACAAGGATAAGGCGGTGGTGCGCCCAAAGCCTTAGTTTCTTCCAAAGGTTGTTTCGGCTTTTCATCTAAATGAGGACATTGTGCTTCCGTCCTTATGTCCTCGGCTGTCACATCCCAAAGAGGTTGCTTTACATTCCTTGGAAGTGGTCCGGGCTCTGCGGGTGCATCTGTCTGCTATGGCTCCTATTCGGAGGTCGAACTCACTGTTTGCATCAGTGGCTGGTCCGAAGAAGGGCCTGGCGGTCTTGTTGGCCACCATTTCTCGGTGGATCAGACAGCCTTTCCTGTCATGGCACATTCTACTATGTTAATTGGTGCCTCTTGGGCTTTCCGACATCAAGCGTCGGGGACGTCCCTAAGGTCAAGATGAAGATGCTGTGTCCGTCAATAAACGAAAGAGAAAATAAGATTTTTGTACTCACCGTAAAATCCTTTTCTCTGAAGTTCATTGATGGACACAGCACCCACCCCTCCTATTGATGAAGATGAAGATGCTGTGTCCGTCAGTGAACTTCAGAGAAAAGGATTTTACGGTGAGTACAAAAATCCTATTTTGTCATTTAAAAAAAAATGGTCCTTTAAGAGCTATGGGTGGAAGTGACGTTTTGACGTCTCTTCCGCCCTGCAATGGTATGGAGACGGGTGGGGGCCATCTTCCCCTCACTAGTCTCAATGTCAGGCTAGGGAAAGGATCCAATCGCCTTCGCTGCCGACAGCTCCATTAAGCGGCAGAGGGGGCCCCTCTCCCACCACCGATAAAAGCGATCTCGCAGCGATTCCACCTCAGAGACCACTGTAATATTGAAGCGGACCGCCCTCTGAAGAAGAAGATAACGGAGTTATGGCAGCTAACCTCTTCAAAGTTCCGATGTATAACGAAGGTGGGCGGTCCGCAAGTGGTTAAAGTGGGAGTAAACTCCCATGCATGACTTTTAGCTATACAATGCCTTGAAAAAATATTTAATACCCCTTGAAATGTTCCACATTTTGTCATATTACAAACAAAAACGTAATTGTATTTTATTGGGATTTTATGTGATAGACCAGGGGTAGGAAACCCAGGGCCCTCAGCTGTTGCAGAACTACAAGTCCCATCATGCCTCTGGGAGTAATTGTAACTTCCAGCCTTGCAATGCCTCATGGGAAAAGGTAGTTCCACAACAGCTGGAGGGCCCGAGGTTGCCAACACCTGTGATAGACCAACACAAAGTGGCACATAATTGTGAAGTGGAAGGAAAATGATAAATGGTTTTCAAGATTTTTTACAAATAAATATGTGAAAAGAGTGGGGTGCGTTTGTATTCAGCCCCCTTTACTCTGATACCCCTAACTAGAATCTAGTGGAACCAATTGCCTTCAGAAGTCACCTAATTAGTAAATAGAGTCCACCTGTGTGCAATTTAACCCTTCCATGCCTAAGCCTATTTCTGACATTTAATGTTTACAAGTTAAAATCCGTATTTTTTTCTAGAAAATTACCTTTCCCAAACATTATATATGTATATTTTTATCAGAGAATCTAGAGAATAAAATGGCGATTGTTGCAATATTTTATGTCACACTGTATTTGTGCAGCGGTGTTTTAAAAGCAACTTTTTGGGAAAGGGGACACCTTCATGAATTTAAAAAACAAAACAAACAGTAAAGTTAGCCCAATTTTTTTGTATAATGTGAAAGATGATGTTACGCCGAGTAAATAGATACCAAACATGTCACAACGCTTTATTATTTTTTTTACAGTTACTAGGTTGGAGTTACAGAGGAGGTGCTAGAATTATTGCTCTCGCTCTGACGATCGCGGCGATACCTCACATGTGATTTGAACACCGCGGCTTCCTTATGCGTTTTGTTTGCTGTGCGAGCTCGTGGAGACGGGGCGCTTTTAAAATATATTTTTTTCTTTCTTATTTATTTATTTTTATATTATTTAATGTTTTTTTTAAGTTTTCATCACTTTTATTGCTGTCACAAGGAATGTACACATCCCTTGTGACAGTAATAGGTGGTGACAGGTAAGGATGAGCTCCAGCGTGTTCGCATGCTCCACGCGCAGAGCTTGCCAGAAAGTCGGCGCAGCGCTGCGCTAATCACAGGCAGTGAGACATTGCCCTGATGCGCGGCTACAAAGATCGGGAAATGTCTCACTGCCTGTGATTAGCGCAGCGCTGCGCCGACTTCCTGGCGGGCTCCGCACGTAGAGCATACGAACACGCCTGAGCTCATCCCTAGTGACATGTACTCTTTATGGAGGGATCGGGGGTCTAAAAGACCTCCGATCCCTCCTTTGCACTTCAAAGTATTCAGGTCGCCGTTTTCGGCAATCTTGAATACTGTATATTTTTTAACAACCAGCACCATTGGCAGCTGAGTAAACAGGAAGTGACGTTGTGCCGTCAATTCTGTGTTTACAATCAGGAGACTGGAATGAAGCCACTTCCGGCTTCGTGCCAGTCTGTCCCTAGCCGCCACAAGTGGCGGATCATGGGTCGGTGGGACAGGAGGCCTGGTCAGAGCGGCGGGAGGCGGCGGGAGGGGGGGATGTCCCCTCCCGCTCCTCCGGGATAACAATCGAGCGGCTTTCAGCTGCATCGGTTGTTATCCCTGGAAAGCCGATCGCCCGCTCTAAAAAACAGTACAGCTGCGGGCATCATCCCGGTATAACCCCCGAAAGCTGAGGCTGCATATCTGCGTACGCTCGGCAGGAAGGGGTTAATATCAGTATAAATAAAGCTGCTCTGTAAAGTCCACTGAGGTTTGTTAGAGAACCTTAGTGAACAAACAGCATCATGAAGGCCAAGGAACACACCAGACAGGTCAGGGATAAAGTTCTCCTAGCAACTCTGCGCGATTGCCGTGCTACGCGCCCCCCTCCCCCCCAGGTGCAGATGAGAGCAGCCGTTCTGGGAGGCCGTCATATGACGTCCACCCAGAACGAGAGCCGCGCCACCCAACCATCATTTGACGGCTGGCAGGCGGGAAGTGGTTAATAGTCACAAGTAGAAAATGAATAGGTTACTAAAGTCATGAAAATTCTCGTACGACAGAAGAAAAAAAAGAAGTGATGTCATTGCGTTGTAATGCATTTGCATTGTATTTTCAGATGACAACTGTACTGAATAAACTAAAATCGTACGATCTGTTATCGTACGAGGAAAATTTTTGTGCTTGTCCGATCTAATAATATCGGCTGAATTGATCGGCTTTCGAAAAGCTCTGTACTAACGATCCGATTATCGTACGATCGCGTTGAAGCGATATTTTCCGATTTTCGGATCATGTGTATGGGCCATAAGCGTTATCAGAAGGAGAGATATCAACAGCCCCGCCGCCCTGTGTTGTCTCCATACAGGTCAACACCACAAACATGATAGGATTTAGTGACTCTCTTATCTTTGCTATTAACCACTTGCTTACTGGGCACTTAAACCCCCCTCAGTCCCAGACCAATTTTCAGCTTTCAGCGCTGATGCACTTTGAATGACAATTACGCGGGCATACAACACTGTACCCAAATGAAATTTTTATCATTTTTTTCCCACAAATAGAGCTTTCTTTTGGTGGTATTTAGTTACAGCTCGGAGTTTTATTTTTTGCTAAACAAACAAAAAAAGATGCAAAAAAAAAAAAAAAAAATCATGTTTTAATAGTTTGTTATAAAATTTTGCAAACGGGTCATTTTTCTCCTTCATTGAAGTGCGCTGATTAGGCGGCACTGATGGCTGCATTGGTGGGCACTGATGGGCTGCATTGGTGGGCACTGATAGGCTGCACTGGTGGGCACTGATAGGCATAGTTAAGGCGGTACTGATGGGCAAAGATGGGCACAGATAAGATGGCATGGATGGGTGGCACGGATAAGTGGCACGGATGGGTGGCACGGATGGGCACTGATAGGTACCACTGATAGATGGGACTGATGGGCACTGATAGGTGGCACTGATAGGTGGCTCTGATAGGTGGCACTGCTGGGCACTGATGGGCGGCACTGCTGGGCACTGATGGGCGGCACTGCTGGGCACTGATGGGCGGCACTGGGGTGCAGCACCTTTGAGGCAGATTGTGGGCACTGTGGGTGGCACTGTTGGTGGCACTGCTGGATGGCACTGTGGGTGGCATTGTGGGTGGCACTGTGGGTGGCACTGTGGGCACTATGGGCACTGATGGGGGGCACTTACTTTTATTCAGGATGGCACTGCGGTGGGCAGGTGGGCACTGGCAGGGGGCAGGTGGTCAGCTGTATTGCTGGCCGTGATCGGGACCGATGTCCCGATCACGGCCGCCGGTGATCGGCTTTTTTTTTCTCTCCTTGCGCTGTCAGCGCGAGGAGGAATAATAGCCGATTACCGGCTCCGTTCTATCACATGATCAGCTGTCATTGGCTGACAGCTGATCACGTGATAAGGGGTCGGGATCGACCCCTTGCACGGATCGGTGATCAGGCGAGTCTCACGGACTCGCCGATCACAGAGCGCGCCGCGCGCGCCCCTCAGGGGGCGCGCAGGCCGCTCGTATCCGGGACGACGTCAATAGACGTCGTCCCGGAAAAGTAGATCCGCGCTAATGCCGTCATTTGGCAATAGCGCGGATCTGAAGTGGTTAAAAAAAAAGGTTTTGGTGATTTGTGTGTATTTTGTAGTACCGGATCCTGTATGTATGTAGTATATTTATATGATGTTTATGTGAGATGTCGCAGTTTATAGCACTCTGCAGGGAAGCGGCATCATCTTAAGCAGCCAGTGTCACCGTGGCAACCATTCATCACTAGAAACAGAGACTTGTTTTCCTCTCCAGCCATTATTATATTGCCTCCTAAACACACACATTATCTAGGTGATGTGATTATTCCAATACTGTGTACAGCAGCCGGCTTCCTATGTACATACAGAACCTGTCCTTATCCACAGAACCCCAAATATACGCCTGTAGACATGAGCGCTTCATTTCATTCCCAATTTTTTTTCGTTATTCAGATTATCCGAATTACATTATTAACAAATTTTAACAAATGCAAAATAATTAAAAAAAACAAAGTTTGAAATCGAATAGTTTTCTAATCAAATTTCCCAAAGAGAATAAACTAGAATAGAAAACAAAGGGAATAGAATACAAAACAATATAATAAAATAGAATAGAAAATAAAAGAATAGTATATAATAGAGTAAAACACAACACAATTGAAAACAAAAGGAATAGAATACAAAACAATATAATAGAATATAATAGAAAATACAAGAACAGAATATAATAGAGTAAAACAGAACACAATAGAAAATAAAAGAATAGAAAAAAATTGAATAGAAAAAAAAGGTACAGAATAGAAAATAAAAGAATAGAATATAATACAGTAAAACAGAACACAATAGAAAATAAAATAATAGAATATAATACAGTAAAACAGAACACAATATAAAATATAAGAATAGAAAAAAAAAGTACAGAATAGAAAATAAAAGAATAGAATATAATAGAGTAAAACAGAACACAATATAAAATAAAAGCATAGAAAAAAAAGATAAAAAATAGAAAATAAAAGAATAGAATATAATAGAGTAAAACAGAACACAATATAAAATAAAAGCATAGAAGAAAAAAAGATACAGAATAGAAAATAAAAGAGCTCACACCACAAAAACGCACTCCAGATCCGTTCCGGATGCGTGTTTTTGATGCATTCCGGTGTGTTTTTGATGTGTTTCCGGATGCATTCCAGGTGCTTTTTTTTCCTACTTTTTTCGGGCCAGTTCACACCATAGAAACGCAGTCTGGATGCATTCCAGATGCTTTTCTGCATGTGCGTTCCAGATGCGTTCCAGTGTGTATTTGATGCTTTTTTGTTGCTTTTTGATGCAGTCCAGTGCATTTTTCCTCCTCTTTTTCTTAAATTTAAATAAAAACATGTTTGTTCCAGTGCGTTTTTGGTGCGTTTAGGTGCATTCCAGTGCGTTTTTGATGCTTTTTACAGTGTTCCAGTACAGTCCAGGGCAGGAAAAATGCAGCATGTTCTACTTTTTTTCTGGAACTGAAACGCACTGGAACTGCAAGCACTGGTGTGAATTCTTCTATTTCTGTATGTGGATGATGGCACCGTAATTATTTTAACCACTTGCCCACCACAATATGTACTGTATATATATACGTTGCGGCTGCAAGTGGTTTACCGGAGTTATGGCTGAAGCTATAACCCCCGTACAGTTTTTTTCAGCAGATGGCCAACTTTCTCATGAAACTGGTCTGATTGGCTCATCGGTCCAGGCTGAAAGAAAAAAATAAATAAAAATGAAAGTAAAAGATCAAAAACATAAAACATGGGATCCGGTGGGACCAGGGGGGCGGTAAACTGTCAGTGGGTAAGTGAGCGAGCGGGCCAGTCGGCCGGTGAGCGGGCTTGCTGGCTAGCCAGTGAGTTGTCGGGCAGGGGGAGCAGAGAGATGACATCATCTCTCACTGCCTGCCCTACATCACTGCAATTCTGCCCTCACTGTGCAGCCGCGGGCAACAGATATTACACCATCTCTCTGTTGCCTGGCTTCACTCTGGGACACAGCAATTCACAATCCGCAATGTACAGCAGGTGACAATCCACAACATACGGCAGGAGACAATCCATAACATGTGGCAGGTGACGTGGCAAGAAGTGACAGTCCGCAATGTGTGGCAAGTGTTGAGGCAAGTGACAATCCACAACATGTGGCAGGTGACATCGTGGCAAGGGACAATCTGTAATGTTTGACAGGTGTTGTGGCAAGTGACAATCCACAATGTGTGGCAGGTGACAATCCACAAAGCGTGGTAGGTGATGTGGCAAGTTACAATCCACAACGTGTGTCAGGTGACGTGGCAAGTGACAATCCGCAACTTATAGCAGGTGTCGTGGCAAGTGATAATCCACAACATGTGGCAGGTGACACGGCAAGTGACAATCCGCAATGTGTGGCAGGTGACAATCCACGTTTGGCAGGTGACGTGGCAAGTGACAATCTGCAATGTGTGGCTGATAACAATCCACAATGTGTGGCAGGTGATGTGGCAAGTGACAATCCGCAACATGTGGCAGGTGACGTGGCAAGTGAAAATCTGCAACGTGTGGCAGGTGACGTGGCAAGTGACAATCCACAATGTGTGGCAGGTGACATGACAAGTGACAATCCGCAACATGTGGCAGGTGACATTGTGGCAAGTGAAAATCCGCAATGTGTGACAGGTGACGTTGTGGCAAGTGACAATCTGCAACGTGTGGCAGGTGACATTGTGGCAAGTGACAATCTGCAAAATCCGCAATGTGTGACAGGTGACGTTGTGGCAAGTGACAATCTGCAACGTGTGGCAGGTGACATTGTGGCAAGTGACAATCTGCAACGTGTGGCAGGTGACATTGTGGCAAGTGACAATCTGCAACGTGTGGCAGGTGACATTGTGATAAGTGACAATCTGTAATGCGTGGCAGGTGACAATATGGCAAGTGACAATCTGCAACGTGTGGCAGGTGACGTTGTGGCAAGTGACAATCTGCAACGCTTGGCAGGTTATGTTGTGGCAAGTGACAATCTGCAATGCGTGGCAGGTGACGTTGTGGCAAGTGACAATCTGCAATGTGTGGCAGGTGACGTTGTGGCAAGTGACAATCTGCAATGTGTGGCAGGTGACGTTGTGGCAAGTGACAATCTGCAACGCGTGGCAAGTTACATTATGGCAAGTGACAATCTGCAATGCGTAGCAAGTGACGTTGTGGCAAGTTACAATCTGCAACGCGTGGCAGGTTACGTTGTAGCAAATGACAATCTGCAATGTGTGGCAGGTGACGTTGTGGCAAGTGACAATCTGCAACGCGTGGCAAGTTACATTATGGCAAGTGACAATCTGCAATGCGTAGCAAGTGACGTTGTGGCAAGTTACAATCTGCAACGCGTGGCAGGTGACGTTGTGGCAAGTGACAGTCTGCAACGCGTGGCAGGTTACGTTGTGGCAAGTGACAATCTGCAATGCGTGGCAGGTGACGTTGTGGCAAGTGACAATCAGCAACGTGTGGCAGGTGACGTTGTGGCAAGTGACAATCTGCAACGTGTGGCAGGTGACGCTATGGTAAGTGACAATCTGCAACGTGTGGCAGGTGACATTGTGGCAAGTGACAATCTGCAATGTGTGGCAGGTGACGTTGTGGCAAGTGACAATCTACAATGTGTGGCAGGTGACATTGTGGCAAGTGACAGTCTGCAATGTGTGGCAGGTGACATTGTGGCAAGTGACAATCTGCAATGTGTGGCAGGTGACGTTGTGGCAAGTGACAATCTACAATGTGTGGCAGGTGACATTGTGGCAAGTGACAGTCTGCAATGTGTGGCAGGTGACATTGTGGCAAGTGACAATCTGCAACCTGTGGCAGGTGACGATGTGGCAAGTGACAATCAGCAACGTGTGGCAGGTGACGTTGTGGCAAGTGACAATCTGCAATGTGTGGCAGGTGACGTTGTGGCAAGTGACAATCTGCAATGCGTGTCAGATGACATTGTGGCAATTGACAATCTGCAACCTGTGGCAGGTGATGATGTGGCAAGTGACAATCTGCAATGCGTCGCAGGTGACGTTGTGGCAAGTGACAATCCGCAACGTGTGGCAGGTGACATGGCAGGTGACGTTGTGGCAAGTGACAATCCGCAACGTGTGGCAGGTGAAGTGGCAGGTGACGTGAACCTGGCCAAAGAGAAGGACTATGTAGCTTAGTGAATATACACACCTCCCAAGATTGTGAGATGGGAATGAGGGACACCTACTAGCAAATACATACAGGCATAGGACACGCCCCTGCCACACCCCCTTAAAGGAGAATTTGCCAGAAAAAAAGGGTTACCACTACTATTCCTTTATATTTACTTTTGAAATTCGCAAATGCAGCAATTTAGAAACGTAATAAAAGGTTTAGCGCTGGGAAACGCTTTTTGATTAAAAGTGCATTTTATATACAACTATAGAGATCAGACCAAAATAAGGGACAAATGAGGAGGAATGAGGGACAGAGGGACATTGCCCCACATCAGGGACAGTTTGGATCTATGTGAATAGACTGGTTGATATTTTACTTTGGTTGTCCAATTATGTATGGGGGATTTGAGGGAATTTTATAGAGTTTTTCTTTGCGCATGATTAAGTGATCAAGTGAACACAGATATTCCCATAGCGATAAAGCGCCACGTCTCCATGGAAACCAGAGCGGCGCTCGATTCATCTGCCTGGCCGCCCTATTAGTAATGTCTGGGGGGGGGGGTCGGTGTGCGTGGTGACGTACTTGGAACGGTGGTGGGGAGGAACGTGTAGCGAGGTCTGAACGGAGATGGCGGACCCGGAGCTGGAAGCGATAAGAAAGCAGCGGCTGACGGAGCTACAGGGGAGACATGGGGTGAGAGGAGGGGCAGGGAGGGTGTCACTGAAACCTGGGGGGGGGGGTGCAAGATGGTTAACACTGGGATATGGGGAGCAGGGGGTATAACACTGGGGTGTATTGAGGAGCACGAGGGGAGATGGTGTGGGTGCATCTCTGGGGTTTGTTGTGGGTTGGGCGTCACTGAGGGTTGAAAAACTGGGGTATTCGGGAGATGATGGGGGTGTAACTCCTAGGGTATGGGAGGTGCAACACTGAGGGTATGTGGGAGACTGGGGGTGTGTGGGAGATGGGGGAGGGATGCAACTTGGGTATGTGGGCGGGGTGCATCACTGGGGTATGTAGGAGATGGGAGTCCAACACTAAGGTACATGGGGTGGGAACAGGAGGGGGGAGTCCGTGCATCACTGAGGGAGACAGGGGTGCAATACTGGGTATGTGAGAGACGGACAGACGGGTGCAGCTCCTGGGGTATGTGGGATATGGGGGGGGGGACACTGGGGTGTGTGGGAGAGGGGGTTGCATCATTGGGGTATGTGGGAGTTCAACACTATATATGTGGGTTGTGGGTAACACTGGGGGATTATAGCTCGACAAACCCCAGGTCGCCAATGCGACCAGAAATCGCAACCTGGCGCCTAAGCTGCCACCAGCCCACTTACTATCGATGCCCCAGACATGCAGCGCATGAACACTGACTGCAGTCCTCCTCCCTCCTCCACACTCAGCGGTGCCGCGCTAATCGTTGGCTGGTGTTTGATAGCTGCTGAGTCCTGCCCACCCGCCCGTCCCCGCCCACCCCGACATCAAGCTCAAATCTGACAGATCCGCCTCTGTTACTTGTCAGTTTCACACCCCGGCTGGGTCCCGCCCATTCTGACATTAAGCTCAATTCTGACAGCTCCTCTGTTACATTTCAGTAACAGAGTGCTCCGTGTGCCACCTGCCAGTGCCACCGCTAATCAGTGCCACCTGCCACCACCTACCAATGCCACCACCTACCAGTGCTGCCACCTGCCAGTGCCACCACCAATCGGTGCCCACTAGTGCCACCACCAATCGGTGCCCACTAGTGCCACCACCAACCAGTGCCACCGCTAATCAGTGCCACCTGCCACCACCAATCGGTGCCACCTGCCACCGCCAACCAGTGCCACCGCCAATCAGTGCCATCTGCCAGTGACAACTAGTGCCATCGCCAACCAGTGCCACCTGCCAGTTCCAAACCAGTGCCACCTGCCAGTGCAATCTGGCAGTTCCACGTGCCTGCCACCGCCAATCAGTGCCACCTGCCAGTGCCACCACCAATCAGTGCCAACTAGTGGCACCGCCAACCAGTGCCACCGCCAATCAGTGCCATCTGCCAGTGACAACTAGTGCCATCACCAACCAGGGCCACCTGCCATCACAAACCAGTGCCACCTGCCAATAGTGTCACCTGCCAAAGCCAACCAGTGTCACCTGCCAGTGCCATCTGGCAGTTCCAGGTGCCTGCCAGTAGCAACCAGTGCCACCTGCCAGTACCAGCCAGTTCCATCTGTTGCCAGCCTTACTCTTTCTGGTCAGCCCATAACCCTGATGTAACAGCGTTTCATTGGAGTTATTGACTGGGTGCTCCATTGTGAGTTAGGGATAGGGGGTGAAAATGACTGGCCTTGCCCCGGGAGCTGACATTCCATACCACTCTAAAAAAAAAAAAAAAACTGTCTCCTAACTTTTTTAACTGGCTCCTAAATTCAAACCACATTTGTCTAAAAAAATAATATATATATATATATATATATAATGGGTCAGGGGGTAACACTGGGGTGTGTGTATGTCTATATAGATAGAGAGAGAGAGATATATATATATATATATATATATATATATATATATATATATATATATATATATATATATATATATATATATATATATATATATATATATATATATATATATATATATATATATATATATAGATGGATCTATATGGGGTGGGTTACACTGGGATATATATATATATATGGGGGTCGGGGGGGATAAACGCTATATAAAATATGTATTTTATGTTGGGGTGTAACACTGTGATATATTTTATATTCATGTGTGGGTATTGGGCTCGGGGGTGTAACACTGGTGTATTTGGGGTTGGGGGAGTGAACATAGCACCTAGTTTTGGGATGATGAAATGCTGCGTTCAGAGTTCTTACCTTGTCTGTTCTCTTTGCAGGAAGGTGGAGGTGAGCAAGCTCAGCAAGAAGCTAAACAAAGGTGAGGTGTTCATACCAGCTTGTGTAATTTTAAACGGGGTTTGCTGCCAGTGTTTGCTGTGATTGTACGCAGCGGGAGCTTGTCAGCAGATCGTTGCTGGAATCTGCTGATCGCCTGTGTTGACAATCACTGAGCTCTGTACAGAACATCTGTGTTTCTTATCTCTGCAAAGCAGGGATAAAAAAACAAGGTCTGTATTAAAAAGCAGCTCACATTACACAGTTGGGTACACATTTAACCCCTTGATTGCCCTGGATGTTAACCCCCTTCCCAGCCAGTGGCAGTACAGTGTATAGTATTGGCACTAATCACTGTATTGGTGTTCCTGGTAATGTCAGTTATAGATTGCTTGCCCCATTAGCAGTCCCATTATATGTCTGATCACCGCTATTAGTAGTAAAAATAAATAAAAAAAATTCCATTATATATCCCGTAGTTTGTAGCCGTTATAACTTTCCTCCACACTTGGGATATTTTTTTAATCGACCATATAGCCAAATACATTTTGGTCAAAATCTTATGAAGAAATTTTAATTTAAAAAAATAAAAAAATTAAAGCTTTGTGTGGTAAGTAATGAAGGGACTAAAACCTTCCGGGGTCAAGAGGTTAAATAGAGCTGCACGATTAATCGTCTAGAATCGTTATCGTGTGGGGGTTCGTTGTGTTTTTTTTTTTTTTTTTTTTCGGTTGTGATCTTGACAAGCGTTGCTATGCAAAGAATTCTCTCTGCTCTTCTGAAGCCACAGCTCTCGAAAGGAAGGAAAAAAAAACAGGCAGTCTTCCAGGAATCAAAATTTTTTTTTTTGCTAGAAAATTACAATTATTTTTTGTATAATGTAAATGTTTTTACATTACGAGAATTGTGATCTTTTTATTCTAAGCAAAAAAAATCATGATTCTTTCTTTGGCCAGAATCGTGCAACTCTATATAGTGATCAGTATTGAATAAACAGGCCCATAGCAGAAATGTAAAAACTGTTGTTCTCTATGGGGTGTATGCAATCGGCACTGCCCTGCTACAAACTGTAGTATGCTTTTCTCTCTGGCGGCCTTTGTTTCCTACTCCTACTGCACCCCCTTTGGGCCCGGTACGTTTTCCATAACCTTCCATGCCCTAACAGTGGGAGGGAAACTACATTGTGCAGCAGGGGACACTCCCAGGAGTATTAAATGCTGATGAGACTTATGAAAGCTGCAGATAAGAAACATACCCCATTCACATAAAGCATGTTGGTTTCTGATTTTTGCTTTTTATTTACAGAGAAGATGAAATGCGAAATAACATTTTATCCCAGGTCCTCAGCCAGGCCGCTCGAGCACGGTGTAAGTATCATCACCATGTGACCTAAAATTGGCTGTGGGTCATTCCTTCAAATGTGTTCTGTGGGAACTATACATTGTGTATGCACTCAAGTCCTCTTCTGTTTCAGTGAATAACCTTGCCTTGGTGAAGCCTGAGAAAGCCAAAGCTGTAGAAAGTTACCTTATACAGATGGCAAGATTTGGCCAGCTTGGTGGGAAGGTTGGTGTCCGCTATATTGCATTTTAGTAGATATGAATGATTTTAACACTCGTTAAGGTGCAGAACAAATGAGTCATATCAAGCAAGTTTGTAAATGTAGACTTTCTCATTATTTTTGCTTTTATCTGATAAGACGATGAGATGTGTACTGGCATCTTTGATTGCTCTGCAAGGTCATGTTTTCACGCCATTTCTTCCCAAAATCTTATGCAAATGAACAAATGGAGTGAGACTATAACGAAGCACCCTGGGGTCCCATTAGAGCAGCGGTCGCCAACCAGTGGACCACTGATGGTTCATGACAAAATTTTGGTGGTCCCAAGGGGTTCTGCTGTAAATCAACGTTGTGGCAGATGCATATCGCCCAATGTTTCCAGTGTTCTCAAAGCTGTCAAAGCAGTCAATACTGTCAGTGCACATTGATACTTGATGCCACCTCTGTAGTTTCTGGCTCCTGTGAACTCATAGGGAAGCGCCTGGGGTAGTGGAGACAGCGCTTGGCAGTGCTGATCACTGTGGGATCCAATGAGTCTGTGGTAGAGGCACCTGCTCCTAGTGCAGTGATGGCGAACCTTGGCACCCAAGATGTTTTGGAACTACATTTCCCATGATGCTCAGGCACTCTGCAGCGTAGATGAGCATTTTGGGAAATGTAGTTCCCTAACATCTGGGGTGCCGAGGTTCGCCTGTTCACTGTCCTAGTGCATTAATCTACATTATGGGCCTGTTCACACCAGCAACTGCTGTTGTGCAGCAGGATGACCGCGGTGCCACTGCACCAGTCACAGTGCATCATGCTGCTGTTTACCGTGTGTGTTTTTACTAAAAAAAAAAAAAAAAAACTTTATTGAAATGTATAAGCAGCGGGAGAGATGGCTCCCAGGCTAATATTTCCGATCGCTGAACCCAGGATTCATCTGGTGTTTTAATGTAGAGATAAATGATGGCCACCGCTCATCTCTATGCCCTTGGAGGACCAGGTCAACATCACTTCCGATTCTCAAGCCATGTAAATATTTTTTCTTATATTCACCGACCGACACAGCTCCTCTCTGTAACCAATGGGTTGTTGGCCCTATCACTGGAGATACTAGGCAAGTTGTAATACAACACTTCAGAACTTTTAGTTCCGCCCATGGGGCGGTCCCTAGGCTACAACCCACAGCCTGCTCAGGCAGAACTCAGTTTTTTCTTGCCTAGTGAAGGAGATAGACCTAGGAACCCTACGGGCCCATAGGTCCGTGGCCTTTCAACAGCCGGCTGGGTGACAGGCTGGTTCACTCATCCTTATAGTCTCCCAAGTCCGGCCAGCGAGCATGTGCAGGTCGCAGCTAAGGCTCGGCAGGCCACAACATACCTCAGCTCCAGAGGTGGTTGGTGAGCTTTATGCTCCGAGGCGTACATATGACCGGGCTACTGATGTCTGTGTCACAGTATGCCGAGGCCAGTAGTCTTCCCTGTACTGATCAGGAGCTGACTACCGTGGAATGTCTCCCAGCTTCAGGACTGGTAAGTACAGCTCTCCCTGCCTGGCAGGGTGGAGAAGCTGGGCATTCCCTGGGAGGTCGATTCAGGGGCCCCTCTCACCCCCCTCTCTTCTCGGTCCCTAACTCCCCTCCCCTACATGTGCTGAGCGGTGTGTGTCTGGGGTTTTAGCTGTGCTTGGTGCCTTGGTCCTGAAGCTTAGTCCTGCTGGATGCCTGTGTAGTCATGCCCCTGTGTTGGTGCAGCGCTGTGCCTGCCACATGTTCTCTCTAGTCCCTCATGGCGCTTTTCGGCGGCCATTTTAAGTATGGGCAAGGGTCAGACTGGCTTCAGTCTTCCATTTTCCTGGTGATTCCCAATTGAGAACACCGGTGGCCATTTTTCTGGTAGCTGGACCACGTTTTTGTGCTCTAGCAGCTGCCCCTGTACCCTCTGCTTCCTGTTTGGTCATCACAGGGCGCTGGGAAGGTTATCCTGTGTTCTGAACATGTGTGTTTGATTGCCCACTGATCGTGCGACCAGCCGACCACGACACAGTTTTTCTGCTATCGCTGCATCTGCGAGCGCTGGGGATCATCAGGCAATGCAGTAATACAGCGCGGAACGGCCCAGGGTGGTGAGTCCAGCGGGTTAGAGCCCCTCAGCCAGTGGCAGCAGAAGGGTGGGACTGTCACTGTCCTAAGTCCCCTTCGGGTGGCAGACAGGGTAGGATCAGCATGGCTTCAGAAACTGGTGTTTCTTCCCCCGAAATCAGGCAATTGGAACCGGGTCACCTGCGGACTACGCGGCCCCTATGAACACCATTACGGCGGTCCTCAATTCGTTCGTTGCCAAGATAGAAGCGGTACGTGGGTAGAAAGGTGCTAAAAAGTGGCCCCTGCCCCCCCGTCCTCTGGGGAGAGCTCTGACGCAGACTCATGTCCTGCTGAGGCCGGTGACCCCTGCTCTGTCTTGTCAGATGACGCTGACCAGGACAGTGAGGATGAGTCCCTGTCCGGGTCTGTGCGTGACAAAGCGCTAGTTGGAGCACTTATCACAGCTGTGCGTGATACCCTGAAGATTCAGGAGCCAGCGGATCCCTCTGTTGATGTACCGGTCCCTTTTGGGTCCCGCAAGCCAGCACGTTTACCTATGATCCCGTATCTGACTTATTTTGATAAGTTCGTTTACATGGAATGGGTCCCCAAATACATGGCGGTGCGTTACCCCTTTGAGGAAAGCCTTCTCAAAAAATGATCGGCTCCTCCGGTCGTGGACCCCCCCCCCCCCCAGTATCTAGGTTAAACAAAGTAAACACGATCCCAGTTGAGGGGGACTCCTGCGTTCAAGGATCCCATGGACAGGAAGGCCGAGGCGGTGGCTCGTTCCTTGTTTACGATTGTGGGGTCAGCCGTGCGACCTGTACTGGCATCTGCACTGGTGTCACAGATGCTGACTGAGTAGGCAAAAGTTTTGCACCGCAAATTGGGAGAGCATCAGGCCTCCCCTGTCTGGTGGAACTAGAAGACCAACTAGTGCAAGGCCTTATGTCTGTGACGCGGCCCTGGGTACTCTCCCTCTTATCCAGGGCTTCAGTGTCAGCTGAGGTGCCTGATTTGGCTGAAATGCTGGTCTACTGACCAGGCATCCAAGAAAGCCCTGACGGATCTTCCCTTCCTTGGCGACCGGCTCTTTGGAGCCTCGTTAGATGATATAATTAAAAATGCCACTGGTGGTGAGAGTACTCTACTCTCACAGGCTACTAAGGCTAAGGAGCCAAGCCGTAGACAAGGGCCCTCTTTTTCTGCTCACAAGCGGCTTTTTCGTCCACCCGGTGCTTCGGCAAAATGTCCCCTGCCCATCAGGATGCCCATGGACGTCCCTGGAACCGCAAGCCTAATAAGCCTGCGGAACAAAAGTGCTACCGCATGAAGGTTTACCCCCACCCATGTCTTGGGTGGGGGGTCGCCTTCGGGAGTTTGCAGCCCCGTGGTCCTCCCGGTTATCCGACCAATGGGTCTGCGATCTGATTTCCACAGGCTACAAGATAGTGTGTTTTTTTTTTATTTTTTTTTTTTCTCTCTTGCCCGCCAAACAGATTCTTCCCCTCCCAGCATACCTGTATCCCCGGTTCGCCGGGGGGCCCTGTTGGGGGCGGCAAGGGACTTGCTGAATCAGGGGGTGATTGTACCAGTTCCAGACTCGGAACGCTTCCAGGGATTCTACTCAAATCTGTTTGTGGTTCCTAAGAAGGAAGGGGTACGTCCGATCTTGGACCTAAAAGCCCTTAATCACTTTGTGAAAGTGCAGAGGTTCAGAATGGAATCAGTTCGCTCAGTAGTCGCTGCACTCTATCAAGGGGACTCCCTGGCGTCCTTAGACATCCAGTATGCGTACCTGCACATGCCCCATATGCCTTCCGGCATCAAAAATTTCTACGTTTGGCAGTCGGGGAAGCCCATTACCAGTTTGTGGCTCTTCCCTTTGGCCTGGCATCAGCCCCCCAAGTCTTTACCAAAGTACTGGCTCCAGTATTGGCGTTGCTGCGACAATGTGGGATCGCGATCGTGGGCTACCTGGACGATCTCCTGAGGGCACCTTCCGCCTCAGAACTAGAGGAGGATGTGGCGATCACCATGCAGATCCTGCAAGAATTTGGGTGGCTGTTGAACCTAAAGAAGTCGGTGATTGTGCCGACCCAGTGTCTGGAGTACCTAGGTTTGCTATTGGACTCCAGGGAAGCAAGGGTTTTTCTCCCTTCAGACAAATTGCAGACTCTCAGATCTGCAGTCAAACTACTGTTTTACCGCAAGTGGTTGTCGTTCCGCTTTTGCATGCGAGTGCTGGGACTCATGGTAGCCTCCTTTTTGGGGCAGTACCTTATGCCCAGTTCCACACCAGAGTACTGCAGAAGGAGATCTTGTTGAAATGGGACAAATCTCAGTTGTCCCTGGATTGACAGATCCAGGTGAGCCAAACATTCAGGGACTCTCTGATCTGGTGGTTGAGGTCCCCGGTGATTCAGTCCGGAAAATCGTTCCTTCCTCTGAAATGGACGGTGATCACTACGGACGCCAGTCTATCTGGCTGGGGTGGAGTGATGAGGATTCAGTCGGCTCAGGGCCTCTGGTCGATGGAAGAATCTGAGTTGCCGATCAATCTGCTCGAATTGAGAGCGTTTGGGCTGTGCCTCCACACATGGTCGTTGAGTCTTCAAGGGTGTCCGATCAGGATACAGTCGGACAACGCCACGGCGGTGGCATACATAAATCACCAAGGGGGAACAAGAAGCTCAGCCGCTGCTCGGGAGGTCGCTTGCATACTTCGGTGGGCAGAGCGACACGTGTCGGCCATTTACATCCCGGGGGTGGAAAATTGGCAGGCGGACTATCTGAGTCGACAGATGCTGGACCCAGGAGAATGGGCATTGCATCTGGAGATATTCAGGTTGCTGTGCCTGAAGTGGGGCACACCAGATGTGGATCTATTGGCCTCCCGTCTCAATCGGAAGGTGCCAAGATTTGTGTCCAGGATGAGATCCGTGGGCAGACACGCTGGTGGCTTTGTGAGATCAGTACCAGCTGATCTACGCCTTTCCTCCACTAAAACTGTTGCCACGTCTGCTTCGCAGAGTGGAAGCCGAGGGGATTCCAGTAATCCTGGTTGCCCCAGATTGGCCTCAGCGGCCCTGGTACGCAGATCTGGTGCGTCTGGTGACTGCCGTTGCCAGAGGACTTCCTGTCTCAAGGTTCGATCTTTCATCCTGCTTTAATGGCATGGCTCTTGAGAGCCAGGTGTTGAGGAACTGGGGTCTGTCGGACTCGGTGATTCCAACTATGTTGAGGGCACGGAAATCTTCTTCTGGGAAGATATACCATCGTACCTGGAAGGCCTACATCTCCATGTGTGAGGAGAAAGGATGGCATCCAGGATACTGCTGTTTCTCCAGCAAGGAGTTGACCAGAGATTGGCATTAAGCACCATCAAAGGGCAAATTTCAGCTTGGCTGTCCTTTTTTTTTTTTTTTTTTTTTTCCCCCCACCCCCTCGCACTCCAAGTGAGTACCTTCGTTCAGGGGGTACGACACGTAGTCCCTCTGGTGCGTCCACTGTTATCCCCCATGGGATTTGAACCTGGTGTTGTTGTCGGTGCTTCAAAAATGCTGTTTAAAAACATCAGGGAGATTCCCCTTTTGGCTCTTTCCCAGAAAGTGGTCTTTCTAGTGGCCATCACATCAGCCAGGAGGGTTTTGGAATTGGCTGCCTTGTCCTGCAAAGTCGCCTTATCTGGTCATCCACAGGGATAAGGTGGTGTTGCGTCCGCAACTGTCCTTTTCTACTGAATGTGGACTCTGCTTTTCATATCAATGAGGACATTGTATTACCATCCTTGTGTCCTAAGCTGAAGCACCCCAAAGAGGTGGCCCTTCACGCTCTCAACGTGGTTAGGGCTCTGACGGTGTATTTGTCTGCCACAGCTCCCTTTCGGAAGTCAGACTCACTGTTTCGGTGGCTGGCCCTAAGAAGGGCATGGCGGTCTCGTCGGCCACCATTTCCAGGTGGATCAGACAGATTGTAGTACAAGCCCACGCCTTGAAGGGGCAGGTGCCCCCTTTCCGGTCACGGCCCACTCCACAAGGGCAATCGGAACGTCTTGGGCCTTCTGACATCAAGTGTCTGTCGCTCAAGTGTGTAAGGCGGCGACCTGGTCATCTGGCCATATGTTTACCAAGTTCTACAAGGTAGACGTCTGTGCATAGGCTGATGCCTGTTTTGGTCGCAAAGTTTTGCAGGCGGCTGTGTAGTTGCAATTAAATATGCAATCTTTATTTTTTCCTGGTTTTTCGATAAAAACGCAGTACTGTTATGTTGATGCACTGTTGCATTACTTCCGCAAATGGTTGCAGTCTTGGGTATCACTCCTGTTGAGGATACCCGGTTACGTGGTGGTGTTTTTCCACACTGCTGTTTTTTTATTTATTTTTTTGGTGGGTTTAGTTTCACTAGTTCCCACTTGCCATGGTGGATGAAGTTTTTATGATGTTTTTTTTCCCACCCCTTGTTTGGCACTGCTTGGGGACGTCCCATTGGTTACAGAGAGGAGCTGTGTCGGTCGGTGAAAATAGGATTCTTGTACTCGCCGTAAAATCCTTTTCTCTGTAATTCACCGACCGACGCAGCACCCACCCCTCCTTTTTCTCTTCTGAGTTCTGCCTGAGCCACCCCATGGGCGGAACTAAAAGTTTTGAAGTGTTGTATTACAACTTGCCTAGTATCTCCAGTGATAGCGCTAACAACCCATTGGTTAGAGAGGAGCTGTGTCGGTGTCGGAAAGCGCTCGGGCTTTCACACAGACTGCAGGGGAGCCGTTTTGAAGGCAATTTACAGGCGCTATTTTTAGCCCAAAATCGCCTGAAAAACGCCCCAGTGTGAAAGGTGTCCAACTTAGATTTTATGAGAAGAGGGGGGGGGGGGGGGGGGAAGAGGAAAAAATAAATAAAAAAAATCGGCATCATATATCGGCCATCGGCCGCCACGATTTCTAAATATCGGCATCAGCCAGAGAAAAACCCATATTGGTCGACCTCTACAGTGAGCAGGGATGCACCGGACCCCTGTTGTAAGCTGCAGCGTGAACCCAGATCTCTCCGTAAAGAAGACCTGTCATGCTGTTGATTTTAGAGACTGTGTAAAAATTTAAAAAAATTATAACAAAAATAATAAATACATTTTAAAATACAGATTTTTAACTTGTAAGCAACGACTGTCAGGGCCAATCGGAAAGTGGTTAACAAAAGTGACCTTTCATTAAAGCGGAGGTCCACCCTAAAATGGACCTCCGCTCATCGGAATCCCCCCCCCCCCCCCTCCGGCGCCACAATCGGCACCTTTCAGGGGGGAGGGGGGTGCAGTTACCTGGATAATCCAGGTAACTGCACCCACTTCCGGGCTAGCTCTCTGCGGAACGAGCGTAGGTTACGCCCCCGTTCCGCAAGCGCCCGCCCCCTTCAGCAAGTGCCCCGCTGCCTGCTGGGAAACACACAGCTCCCAGAGGCAGCGGGGACCGTCCGGATTGCGCCGCGCGGCTCGCGCATGTGCAGTAGGGAACCGGGAAATGAAGCCGAAAGGCTCCATTTCCTGATTCCCATACCCAAGATGGCGGCGGGACCCGGCAGCCGAGCGAGCGATCGGCTTCAGGTGCCGACATCGCGGGCGCGCTGGACAGGTAAGTGTCACTATTTAAAAGTCAGCAGCTGCAGTATTTGTAGCTGCTGGCTTTTAAAAAAAAAAAAAAAAAAAAAAAAACGCGGAGTCCCGGTGGACTCCCGCTTTAAGCTCTTTTGTAAGGCAGTATATTGCATCACACTGCGTTGAAAAAGGTACTGCATACCAAACCTTTTTTTTTCATGGCCTGGCCTGGTAGGAGACCACCTATGTTCACCTAGTACAGGGATCTCCAAACTACGGCCCTCCAGCTGTGTTGCAGAACTACACATCCCATTAGGCATTGTAAACTGACATTCACAGACATGACTAGGCATGATGGGAATTGTAGTTCCTGAACAACTGGACGGCTATAGTTTGGAGACCCCTGACTTAGTGCAATGTGTACTTTGGCAAAGCTCATGTTTTTCTTTGTGTTCCCCCCCCCCCCCCGGCAATCTGGCAGGGTATTCTCTGCCCCTCTCCTGGAGAAGTTGTAGTGATCTTTATATAATTTTTGGTTATATATGGTGTAATCTATTTCCTCACTGTCCGTGCATTGTGAATCTTATTTTTCATGATTCTTGGGTGTATTTTGTCTTCCAGTTATCTGAAGAGGGTCTAATAGAGATTTTGGAAAAAGTGAGTCAGCAGACAGATAAGAAGACAACGGTAAAGGTGAGTACATTGGTAGGCTGGTTTTGCTTTGTGTAGTCTGCTCTTCCTTGGCCTCTATCCCTGCAGTGTCCTGGGAAGTTGTGCAGAATGGACACTGGGGGGCAGCCCAGAGCAGCATGCTGATCACCTCCAGGCGTCTGTTAGCAGTGCTTTATTGCACATGGAAGGAAGCTTATCACAAGAGGTACATGAGCTGCCATTGCTGCTTCTGAAACATGCTAGTTACCTGGCTGCCATTCTGATCTGAGTCACTTAACCGGGACACAAATGCAAATCTATTGTATACCTGTTCTGCCTAACTATCCTATAGGCATTGAAGCAAACAAATCAGCTGGATGGACAAGCAGTTACTGTTTTCAAAAGCCAGCAGTTGCAGCCCTTCAAATTTGTCCCACAGTAAGGCCCACCATACACACTATTAGATTTTCTGCAGACTTTAGTCTTCAGATTTACCAAAACCAATGTAGTGGAAGGGCCTGCCTGATTGCATACAAATTGAAACTCTTAGGGTTTGACCTCCTTTTCTTCATATTTACCAAAACCATGCAATATGGGGTCAAACCTTAAGAGTTTCAATTTGTACGCAATCGAGCAGGCCCTTGCACTACATGGTTGTGACAAATCTGCAGAAAATCTAATAGTGTGTATGGGGTCAAAGCTTTATTTTAAGGCTTGAATAGCCCTGTGAAGGAATCCATTCAAGTGCCATTATAAAAGGTTCTGGACCCCGGAGTACTTGCATGTTGCTCCTGCAATTTGTCACACATAACATGCAGACCTCTGCAGAGAGAATTCTGTGATTGAGGGAGAGGTCTGTCCCATGACTCTTGAGGCCTGGTTCACACTTATGCATTTTTTAGTGTCTTTTTCAGTTTTGCAGAAATGCACTACAGTCCATTTAACATGGTTTCCTATGGATGTAGTTCACATCTGGATTTTATGGAAAGGGCCAGGGACTTTTTTTTTTTTTCTTGTTTTTGGTTCCATAGACTTCAATGGATCAAAAGCATGTATTGAAAAAAGCAAAATGCACCTGCAACCTGCATAGGTGTGAATAGGGCCAAGGAGGAGATTTATAAAATCTGGCGCAGCTGTGCATAGTGACCCAATCAGCTTCTAACTTCAGCTTGTTCATTTAAGCTTTGACAATAGAACTTGATTGGTTTCTATGCACGGCTGCACCAGATTCTGTGTGCTCCAGTTTTAGTAAATCTCCCTCCAGCAAGGTCACGTGTTCTCCACCTGGCCTTTTTTATTTTTTCCAGTTAATTGGCTTGCATGGCTGCCTACTATAGCGCACATCCATTCAATGTAATTAAATGGCCATGGTAAGGTCACATCACTGCTTTACAAATGGGGCATTGGCAGAAGTATGAAGTCCGTTCTTCTAGGGCTGAAACAAAAAATCAATTGAAATGAAAATGGTTGTCAGCTATTTTCATGATTGATTAATCGGCCTGCATACAGAATGCATTATTTACATATATCGGGGAATACAATGCAGCACACATACAGCTGCATTGTATTCCCTGTATAAAGTACAGTAGGTGCGACCGATATTGCATCAATCTTGCCGCTGTCAGCGGCGAGATTGACACCTGTGAGCCCCGCCGTGGGAACCAGCGCCGAGCTCTGTCGCTCCTCCCGCTCGCTGCCCCCAATGGATTCCTATGGATGTGTGACATATCGTGGGGGGGGCGGCCAGCGCAAGAAGCACAGCCTCGCAGCGGCAATTTCATGCTGGAAACACAATATCGGCAGCAGGTACTGTACACCATCCATACATGTCAGTAAGTGCCTGAGAACTTGTGAATGTGTGAGGAGCAATGCCTCATGGAACATGTAGTCCTGCGAAGGAACTGAGTGGGTCTAAAGGCAGAATTTTTTTTTTTACCTTGCTATATGGGCACACTATATACTATAATTTGCAGCTTGCTATTGGGGCAATCTAAAGGCAGGGGGAGCCAGAAGCATTGGTGGGGGAGCCAAGACGAAACAGACAGAAGACAAGAATTGGGGCTGCTCTGTGTAAAACCGTTACACAGAGCAGGTAAGTATAACATATTTGTTTTAAAAAATAAAAAATTACTTTTTAAAGACTGTGTGCAGGGAAGATCAGCATCTGAACCCAGGGAAGGTAGAGGCTGATAGACTGGAGGTAATAAAAAGCATTACTATTACATTTTAAAGTAAGCAGGGCACATTACAAGGCGCCCCAGTGTGAAAGGGGTCTAAATAAAAAATTTGATTTCTGAGTCGAATCTTTAAAAGATTCAACCTCTAATAGTTTTTACAGTATATCTCTGTCTGTTATTCTCAGAGTGGATTTGAGATTTCTTTATCGTACATCATAGGACACAGAGTCTCAAGTAATTACTTGGTGGGTTATAGGCCTACCTTCAGGTGTTGACACTGGTATAACCAATACAGGAAGTTGACTCCTCTATATAACCCCTCCTCCTTCCAGGAGCACTCAGTTTTTTCGCCAGTGTCTAAGGTGTTGGTCACGAGTGAAGATGTGCTCTGCGGAGCTTCAGGAGGGATCCATGCTGGATTTAAAGAAACCTCAACAATCAGATCCATCCTCGCCACTGAGGCCATAGGATGGTACCTGGACCTCGATGCAAGAACGAGGTTTTGCCTGTAATGCTTCTCTTTGAGAGCTGGACCCTAGGAACCAGGACGCTTTTTGGTCTTGTTACATTTCCTAAAGTTGTCCTGAGGGGTGCTATACAAGGCCCAAAGGAGCAAAACCCCTTTTAAAAGGGCCCCAGTCTTTGAGCGTGTTTAAACGCAGCCCGCCGTGATGGGTGAAAGTCGGATCTGTCTGTTAAATCAGCAGTATCCTGCAGCGAGGACAAGGTAAGGGAAGAAGCTTTGCTTTTTCCTTCAATATACCTTCTATGCATTTTAAAATGTCTCCTCTATAAGGATTAACTTACACTACCTATGATGTGTCTTAGTGCAGCTCTGTCTCCAGAACATGTGTGGTCCCAGCGGCAGAGGGGGTTCTTGCTTAAATAGATCCTGTGGGATTTGGTAAAAAATACAGCAGTTGCTAATACAGAGATGTGTCTAACTTCTATATGGGCGGTGGCTGGTTGACGCAGCTGCTTTAGCTGCATGGTTTAAGTATAACCCAGCACTTCCACCTAGTAACATTGGGAAATGCCCTATGCTTCTGTGGTTTTAAAAAAATGATAAATATGCTGCCAGAACACCCCTCCCCCCTTGTAGAGGTGTATAGTACGTTCACCTTACTTTGTGTTGGCCATTCGGGTCCCTAGCAGGGCCTGAGAACGCAGAGGGGCATGTCCGCAAGGTCACGTGGTGCTCTGTATGGATGTAACGCACACACGCGCACGCGCACACACGCACGCGCACACACGCACACGCGCACGCGCACACACACACGCACGCGCGCACACGCGCACGCGCACACACACACGCACGCGCACACACGCGCACACACACGCGCACACACACGCGCACGCGCGCACACACGCGCACACACACGCGCACACACACACGCACGCGCGCACACACGCGCACACACACACACACACACACCTCGCGGCATAGCTGAGGGGAAGCGCTGAGGAGATTCCCCCTGTTCAAGTTAAGGCGCACTCTACCAGAGCGGTTGGTGCTTCTTGGGCAGTGTGTCACCAGGCCTCCAGGTCTCAAATCTGCAAGGCCGCGACTTGGCCTTCGGTACATACATTTGCAAAATTTTATCAAGTGCATGTAAGATGGAATGAGGATATCGCCTTCGGGCACAGTGTGCTGCAGGCAGCAGTATAAGTCCTCAGGTCTCGGGGTTACCCTACGGGTTGTGTCTCCCTCTCCTCAAGTAGCATTGCTATGGGACATCCCACCAAGTAATTACTTGAGACTGTGTCCTATGATGTACAATAAAGAAAATAGGATTTTTAAAACGGCTTGCCTCTACATCATAGGACACAGAGCTCCCGCCCCCCTGTTTTATGGGGTTAGAGTATATTACTTATATTGCTTGGCTACAAAAACTGAGTGCTCCTGGAAGGAGGAGGGGTTATATAGGGGAGACAACTTCCTGTATTGGTTATACCAGTGTCAACACCTGAAGGTATGCCTATAACCCACCAAGTAATTACTTGAGACTCTGTGTCCTATGATGTACTCCAAGTAAAGGATTTTACAGGTAAGCTGTTTTAAAAATCCTATTTTTGCTCCCTAATCATATAGTTATTTATATTTACCACTGCATATAGATTTTTAAGAATAAACTTGCCTTTTTTATTTTTTTAAATTTTACATATTTTAAATTATACACAACACTTTTTTATTTTTGATTTAATCGGATAATGACCTTTTAAAAAATCGGCCAACTAATTGATTGTGAACATAATCGTTAGTTGCATCCCTACACTCTCCAAGCCCTAAATCAGGTGATGTTTATGGAAGATCAGGTGCTGAATGCCAGCATAATCTTGTTCACAGCCTGTACAAATCCAAAGGAAAAGAGCAGCTGCACTCCGCTGGTAATAAAAACCGCTGGTGAATTTATTCATTCAGACAACATGAACAAGACACTCTCTGCCTCGGACCACCTCCTCTAGGAGAAAGTCCAGTCTTGTGGGTGAAACATGTCAGAAGGACCCAGGCGGAGGATTCTCTATTCCTGTTGCCAAGATGAATAATTTTACCAGCATTTGAATTCATAAATGGGGCTCTTGGTGATTTAAGTGCCTTGGTAAAATAGTTTGTCAGATGCTTTAATTGGGTACCGGCTGGTGGTAAGCAGCCTTGATCCCTCTGTGTCTACATGATAAAACAGATTGTGCTTCTCTCTTTCAGTTTAATCGAAGGAAAGTGATGGACTCTGACGAGGAAGATGACTACTGAGGCAAAGGGATTGGCTGCAAGCACTTGTTTTTACAACGCATGTATTGTACACGAAAGGCACAGAGTAATCTTCTACGATTACCCAAAAAAGACATTATCATGTGTATTCGGGGTTTTAAACAGTTCCCATTCAAAGTGGCACACTTTAATCTGGTGATCTGCAATAGGTTGTTGTGCTGCAAAGTTTACAAACTGTTACATAGAATGAGGTGTTTTTTTTTTTTCTAGAAAACTGTCCCTCCTGCCCCCTTCCTCCAGTAAATTATTTGAATTCAAGAATTTAACTCCTTTCAATTCCTGTTCAAACCATAAAAGTGATTCTTTTTTTTTATGAGACCTCTGATTGTGACAGTGAAGAATTGTGCCATTGCTTATTGAAAGATAATAAAACTACTTTTGTGTTGTAACTGATGAATTCTTCAATTGTAACGCAGTGATATTGTGCTTTATATTGGACGGGTACATTCCGACGGGATGGCTGCAGTCAAAGCACACTTCTTTCATAGGAGGATGCTGGCTTTGCACAACTTAACCACTTGGCGGTGACGTAACACAAATATGGTGCGTCGCTGGACTGAGCTTTTTTTTTTTTTCCTTTCTTTCTCCTGTGGGGCTGCATATGTGTGTTGTGCTGGGAGCGCGCCGCACTGCATTCTCCCAGCACAGAGACCGGGGTCTCACTAAGAGCCCTGGAATGCTTGATTCTGGGTCACCTGATCGCTGTGGTAGCCTCTGGCTATCACAGTGATCAGTCACTATGAAGCTTGACCCCATTCTCTTCTAAATAAATAAAAATACCTAGATCAAGATTTGAATTAATTCAGGGAAGGTGTTTGGGTCAAAGGTCAGGATCTGTGTGTTTTTTTTTTTTTTTTTTTTTTAATTGATATCGGTATATTTTTAGGTAGGATTAAAAAAAAACAGCACTACTGTTTCTGGGCTGTACTACTACAGGTACTAACAACTATCTTACATATGTGATATCGCGATCATCAGGAGAATTTTATTTTGGGTTCTTTTGGTGTGGTAGGTTATGTTGGTAGCTAACTTATAAACTTTTTCTCTTCTCTTATATTCACCGACTGACACGGCTCCTCTTAGCCATTGGGTTGTTACGCCACCTTTATGAGAAGACTAGGCATAACATGTTATGAAAAACGCAGAACTTTTAGTTCCGCCCAAGGGGCGGTCCCTTAGGTAACAACCCCACAGCCTGCAGTTTTATTTTGCCTAGTGAAGAAGGACCTATGAACCCTGACGGGCCCATCGGTCCATGTTTTTTTCTGGGGGGGGGGGGGGATGCTGCAAGTGGTACTGAGAGGTGTGTGTATAAGGTCCCTGAGGGCTCTCATCTGGGATAGGGGACTGGCTGGTGGTGCCTGGATCCTGTGTTTTGCTCCTGTGAGGGTCTGGCTGTGTCTCTGCCATGTTTGTCTCTGCCCCTCATGGAAGCTGGCAAGCGGCCATTTTAGGTGTGGGCAATTGAAGCAGATCTTCTGGGCTTCAAGCGGCCATTTTCCCAGTGCTTCCCTATTCAGGACACTGGTGACCATTTTCTAGAAGCCTGAGCACGTTTCAGTGTTCTCCTGCAAGCAGCTACATATGCTTTCAACTTCGTGTCTGTTTTACTGGATGCTGGGCAGCCATTTTATGTAGTCTGAGCAAGTTTTTCAGATCATTTTAACAATCGCTCTGACGGACTCCCACCCGACACTGTTTGTATTCCTCTGCACCTGGGAGCACTAGGGGTCTACAGGCACTGCTGTGAACAGCGCAGAACTCCTCGGTGGCGAGTCTGGCGGGTTAGAGCCCCTCAGTCGGCTGCAGAAAGGAGGGTGGGACTGTCATTGTCCTAAGTCCCCTTCGGGTGGCAGACAGGGTAGGGTCAGCATGGCTTCAGAAACTGGTGTTTCTTCCCCCAAAATCCAGGCAATTGCAACCGGGTCACCTGCGGACTGCGCAGTCCCCTGACGGCGGTCCTCAATTTGTTCGTTACCAAGATAGTAACGCTAAGATGAACCCCCCCCCCCTCCTCTGGGGAGAGCTCTGAAGCAGATTCAAGTCCTGCTGAGGTTGGTGACCTCTGTCTTGTCAGGCGACGCTGACCAGGACAGTTCAGATAGTGAGGGTGAGTCCCCGTCCGGGTCTGGGCGCAACAAAGCGCTTGTTGGAGCACTTATCACAGCTGTGCGTAATACCCTGAAGATTCAGGAGCCAGCGGATCCCTCTGCTGGTGTACCACTCGCTTTTGGGTCCTGCAAGCCAGCACGTTCACCTAAGATGTTCCCGTATCTGACTTATTTTGACAAGTTCATTTACAAGGAATGGGGTCGCCCGCAACGGACCTTCTTGGTCCCCAAATACATGGCAGTGCGTTACCCCTTTTGAGGAAAGCCTTCTCAAAAAGTGGTCGGCTTCTCCGGTCGTGGACCCCCCAGTATCCAGGTGAAATAAAGTAACCACGATCCCGGTAGAGGGGACTCCTGCATTCAAGGATCCCACAGACAGGAAGGCCGAGACAGTGGCTCGGTCCTTGTTTACGGTTGTGGGGTCAGCCGTGCGACCTGTACTGGCATCTGCACTGGTGTCGCAGACACTGACTGAGTGGGCAAAACTTTTGCACCACGAATTGGAAGAGCAACAGGCGCTTACCCTGTCTGCGTGGAACTAGCTGACCAACTAGTGCAAGGCTTTAAGTATGTCTGTGATGCGGCCCTGGATACTCGCCCTCTGTTATCCAGGGCTTCAGTGTCGGCTGAGGTGCCTAATTTGGCTAAAATGCTGGTCTGCTGACCAGGTATCCAAAAAAGCCCTGACGGATCTTCCCTTCCTTGGCGACCAGCTCTTTAGAGCCTCATTAGATGACATTATTAAAAATGCCACTGGTGGTAAGAGTACCCTATTCCCACAGGCCAGGAAGGCTAAGGATCCACGCCGTAGGCAAGGGCCCTCTTTTTTCCGCTCACAAACTGCTTTTTCATGGGTGGGGGGTCGCCTTCGGGAGTTTGCAGCCCGGCTACAAGATAGTTTCTCTCTTAGTCGCCAAACAGATTCTTTCCCTCCAGCATACCTGTATCCCTGGTTCGCCAGGAGGCCCTGTTGGGGGCGGTAAGGGATTTTCTGAATCGCGGGGTGATTGTACCAGTTCCAGACTCGGAACGCTTCCAGGGATTCTACTCAAATCGGTTTGTGGTTCCCAAGAAGGAAGGGGTATGTCCGATCTTGGACTTAAAAGCCCTCAATCACTTTGTGAAAGTGCAGAGGTTCAGAATGGAATCAGTTCGCTCAGTAGTCGCTGCACTCCATCAAGGAGACTCCCTGGTGTCCTTAGACATCCAGGATGCGTACCTGCACATACCCATATGCCTTCGGCATCAGAAATTTCTGTGATTTGCAGTCGGGGAAGCCCACTACCAGTTTGTGGCTCTCCCTTTCGGCTTGGCATTAACCCCCCCCCCCCCCCCCCCCCGAGTCTTTACCAAGGTATTGGCTCCTGTTTTGGTGTTGCTGCGACAACGTGGGATCACGATCGTGGGTTACCTAGACGATCTCCTCCTGAGAGCATCTTCCGCCTCAGAGTTAGAGAATGTGGTGATCACCATGCAGACCCTGCAGGAATTTGGGTGGCTGTTGAACCTTAAAAAGTCGGTGATTGTACCGACTCAGCGATTGGAGTACCTAGGCTTACTACTGGACTCCATGGAAGCAAGAGTATTTCTCCCTTCAGACAAGCTGCAGACTCTCAGAGCCATGGTAAAACTGCTAATGAACTTTAGGTGGTTGTCGCTACGCTTCTGCATGCGAGTCCTGGGACTCATGGTGGCCTCCTTTAGAGGCAGTACCATATGCCCAGTTTCACACCAGAGTCTTGCAGAAGGAGATTTTGATCCATTGTCCCTGGATCGGCAGATTCAGGTGAGCCAGTTACTCAGGGATTCTTTGCTCTGGTGGCTGAGGTCCCCAGCACTTTGTCTGGGAAGTCGTTCCTACCTCTAAAATGGACGGTGATCACAAAGGACAACAGCCTTACTGGCTGGGGTGGAGTAATGGAAGTTCAGTCGACCCAGGGCCTCTGGTCGGTGGAGGAATCCAAGTTGCCGATCAATGTGCTTGAGCTAAGAGCGATCAGGCTATGCCTCTTTACATGGTCGATAAGACTTCGAGGGCGTCCGATCAGGATTCAGTCAGACAACGCTACGGCGGTGGCATATGTCAATCACCGAGGAGGAACAAGAAGCTCACATCCTTCAGTGGGCAGAGCGACATGTACTGGCCCTATGGGCTATTTACATCCCGGGAGTGGAGAGCTGGCAGGCGGACTATCTAAGTCGCCAGATGCTGGACCCAGGAGAATGGGCGTTGCATCCAGAGGTGTTCAGGCCTGCGATGGGGCACACCAAACGTGGATCTTCTGGCCTCCCATCTCAATTGAAAGGTGCTGAGATTTGTTTCCAAGACAAGAGATCCGTGAGTGGACGCGACAGACGCGCTGGTGGCTCCGTGGGATCAGTACCAGCTAATCTATGCCTTTCCTCCGCTGAAACTGTTACCATGTCTGCTCCGCCGAGTGGAGGCTGAGGGGATTCCAGTAATTCTTATTGCTCTAGATTGGCCCCAGCGTCCCTGGTACGCAGACCTAGTGCGCCTGGTGGCGGACGCCCCATGGCGACTGCCATTGCGAGAGGACCTGCTGTCTCAAGGTTCTCCATCCTGCTTTACCATCGCTGGTTTTAACGCCATGGCTTTTGAGAGCTAGGTGTTGAGGAACCAGGGTCTTTTGGACTCTGTGATTCCAACTCTGAGAGCACAGAAAACTTCTTCTCGGAAGATACATCATCGTACCTGGAAGGCCTACATCTCCATGTGTGAAGAGAAAGGATGGTGTCCGCGCTCCTTTTCTATACCCAGGATCCTGCTGTTTCTACAGCAAAGAGTAGACCAGAAATTGGCTTTAAGCACCATTAAAGGACAAATATCAACTCTGGCTGTCTTTTTTTTCAGTGACCCCCCTCAGAGTCCGACATGTAGTTCCTCTGGTGTGTCCACTGTTACCCCCATGGGATCTAAACCGGGTGTTATCGGCTCTTTAGAAACTGCCATTTGAAAATATCAGAGATCCCTCTGTTGACTCTTTCTCAGAAAGTGGTCTTTCTGGTGGCCATTACATCGGCCAGGAGGGTTTCGGAACTGGCGGCCTAGTCTTGCAAGTCGCCCTATCTGGTTATCCACAGGGATAAAGTGGTGTTGCGTCCACAGCCTTCTTTTCTGCCAAAGGTGGTTTCGGCGTTCCACATCAATGAAGACATTGTATTACCATCTCTGTGTCTTAAACAGACACATCCTAAAGAGGTGGCCCTCCATTCCCTGGACGTGGTTTGGGCTCTGAGGGTGTATTTGTCTGCTACGGCTCCCTTTCGGAAGTCGGACTCCTTGTTTGTTTCAGTGGCTGGTCCGAAAAAAGGCATGGCGTTCTCGTCGGCCACCATTTCCAGGTGGATCAGACAGATTGTAGTACAGGCCTACGCCTTGAAGGGGCAGGTGCCCCCCCCCCCCCCCCTTCCGGTCATGGCCCACTCCACCAGGGCAATTGGAACGTCTTGGGCCTTCCGACATCAAGCGTCAGTCATACAAGTGTGTAAAGCGGCGACTTGGTTGTCTGTTCACGCCTTTACAAAATTCTACAAGGTAGATGTCAGTGCATCGGCTGATGCCTGTTTTGGCCGCAAAGTTTTGCAGGCGCCCGTGTAGTTTGGCGGTTTGGAGGTAGTGACTCCCAGATTGAGGAGCACCCTGTTTTTTTGTGGGTAAAAAAGTTCTTGATTATTCACACACTGTTGCTTTTGTGGGTAAAGTTTTTATGCTCATTCCCACATGCCATTGTGGGTGAAGTTTTTGTGCTGTTTTCCCACCCCTTGTTTGGCACTTCCTGGGGATGTCCCGATGGTATAAGAAAGGAGCTGTGTCAGCCGGTGAACGTAAGCGAAAATAGGATTTTTTTTTTTTTTTTTTTTTTTTTTTTTTATACTCGCCGTAAAATACTTTTCTCTGTAGTTCACAGAGTGACACAGCACCCACCCCTGCTATTTTTTGTCTACGTTACACTGCTTGTTGATGTACTGAGGCTGCAGTAGCAGGCTGAGGGGTTGTTGCCTAAGGGACCGTCCCTTGAGCAGAACTAGAAAGTTCTAGTTTTATTATAACATGTTCTGTCTAGTCCTCTCCTGAAGGTGGCATAACAACCCAATGGTCAAAGAAAGGAGCTGTGTCAGTCGGTGAACTACAGAGAAAAGGATTTTATGGCGAGTACAAAAAATACCGATAAGTTTTCTTCATATTTTTGGTAAAAAAAAAATTGCATGAAGCGTTTTGATTTTTGCACAAAAGTTATTGTTTACAAAATAGGGAATAGTTTTATGGCATTTTTATTAATTATTTTTTTTTTTTTTAACTAGTATTGGCGGCAATCGGCTATTTGTTTCTTTTTTACGTGTCTGCGACGACATGGTGAACACATCGGACATTTTTGGGACCATTGTCATTTATACAGCAATCATCTGGGACTTGTGATGTGTCCCAGGTGATTGCCGAGAGGGAAGGGAGAGAGGTGATCTCCCTTCCGGTGCCCTGGGAAGGAAGTGGGACCTGGGACCCTCTAAAAAGAGGGTACCAGCTCCCCCCCCAGAACAAGGACATGCCGAATGCAATCACCTGGGACACATCACAAGTCCCAGATGATGTCACGGCTTGCAGATGTGCAGTGGGGGTCACCTCTCTTAAAGCGGAAGTTCAATTTTTGGGTGGAACTCTGCTTTAAGGACCAAGGGAGCAGAATCATGTGTTTTTTTTCTTGGGGAGGTTGTGCTGTGTTTCTCCTGCAATTCGCCAGCCATGCTTCTGGGAGAATGCTCATATCAATGTCTCCAGCATTAAATTTTGATAGAGAAGAAACGCTCCTGCGCACAAGTGGATTACCAGACTGGCTATATAATGACAGGCCTTGCTGCCCCCAAGGATGGGGAACCCTAATCATCAAAGATTTAAAAGTAAAAGAAGGGGAGCACCAGCCTTGTGCATTATCCTTTGGATATATATTTATTAAAAACGTTAAAAAGAAAAATACTCAAACAATTGTGTAAATTATTGCAATATGAATAGTCGACAAGTAGCAGCTTTCCTTCAAAGATGAACTAAACTCTCCAAGGGTCACAGAGGAACTCACAAAAAAAAAATCACTGCCAGCTGACGCGTTTCAAAGGGAACATCCCTTATTCCTCAGAGCTTGACGACTATTCATATTGCAAGAATTTACACAATTGTTTGTGAATAATTTTCTTAACGTTTTTAATAAATATATATCCAAAAGGATAATGCACAAGGCTGGTGCTCCCCTTCTTTTACTTTTTATATCAATATCTCCAGCATTCATGGGGTGGCGGAATGATGTTGGGCCGGGGCTAATCGTCACTTCCGGGGGGAACTGCAAGTCAGTGGTGGCCATCTTATTTTTGAGCACTATCTGGCTACAGAGGAATCGAGTTTCTCTCCCCTTAGGAAGCTGTGCAGATACAGGCAGCTTCATTATTATTACTATACAGAAGTTATATAGCGCCAACCGTTAGTGCAGCGCTTTATACCATGAGGCCAGTTACAATACATTTGAATACAGGAGGAATCTGGGGGTCACTGCCAGGATGCAGGAGTGGGTGGGGCTCCCAATACTTCCTGAATGTATTTAGGCACAGCAGGCCGAGTGTAACATGGGGCTGTGAAAGCGGCCATGATGGAGCCAAATCTACCAGAGCAGCGGGAGGCCCGCAAGTAAGGTATGCTTATCTTCTGCTAGGTTTGAACTACATGAATTCACTTCCAATTTCAGTTTGTGGTGCTCAGATACAGGTTAGTTCTGCTTAAAAGGAAACCTGTCCTGCAGACTTTTATGCGTCAAGGTTCCTATGTAGTGCTGAGGGTTGTCATGGTTTTTCTGAGATGGAGCGTATTATGCCATCATCTCGTGATGCACCCGCACCAGACGTAGTGATCATCTCTGGAGTTGGGCTGTGGAAGTCTTTGGCTCTGTGTGAGCTGCGATTGGTCACAATTACTCTTTCAGCACTAATGTGTGACCCGTCCAACAAGACCGGTGCATGGAGTTTGTCCAAAATGTAAAAAAAAAAAAAATAAGACCAGGTGTTTCCAGTGAGGGGTAATGTTAATACTACAGCACATAGATATTGTAGTCTTCCAACATTGTGGTCACAGTTGGGTGAAGACCCTTTTCTGTTTTAGCATGACTGTGTACAAAGCCAGCTCCATATAGCCATGGTTTTGTATAAAGAAACTTGAGAGTAACATTTCTGTCTTTGCAGATGACACCAAGATATGCAGTGGAATAACGTCCTTACAGGATGTCTCCAATTTACAAGCCGACCTCAATACACTGTCTAATTGGGCGACTATGTGGCAGATGAGGTTTAATGTTGATAAATGTAAAGTTATGCACTTGGGGGCTAAGAATATGCATGCATCATACATGCTAGGGGGGAGTACAACTAGGGGAATCCATAGTGGAGAAGGATCTGGGGGGTTTTGGTAGACCATAAGCTCAATAACAACATGCAATGCCAAGCTGCTGTTTCCAAAGTGAGCAAAGTCCTTTCTTGTATTAAGAGAGGTATGGACTCCAGAGAGAGAGATATCATTTTGCCCCTGTTCAAATCATTAGTAAGACCTCACCTGGAATATGCAGTTCAGTTTTGGGCACCAGTTCTCAAAAAGGATATGGGGGAACTGGAGAAAGTGCAGAGAAGGGCAACCAAACTGATAAGAGGCATGGAGGCCTCAGCTATGAGGAAAGATTAGAGGAACTAAATTTATTCACTCTTGAGAAGAGGAGAATAAGGGGGGATATGATCAACATGTTCAAATATATAAGGGGTCCATATAGTGAACTTGGTGTTGAGTTGTTCTCTGTACGGTCAACCCAGAGGACACGGGGGCACTCTTTACGTCTAGAGGAAAAGAGATTTCATCTTCAAGTACGGAAAGGTTTCTTCACAGTTAGAGCTGTGAAAATGTGAATAGACTCCCGCCAGAGGTGGTTTTGGCCTGCTCAGTAGATTGCTTTAAGAAAGGTCTGGATACTTTCCTGAATGCCCATAATATAACTGCGTACTAACATTTATAGGTAAAGTTGATCCAGGGAAAATCCGATCGCCTCTTGGGGGATCAGGAAGGAATTTTTTCCCCCTGCTGTAGCAAATTGGATCATGCTCTGCTGGGGTTTTTTTTTTTCCGCCTTCCTCTGGATCATTTGTGGGCATAAAATTGGGTATTTGGATTGTACGATTATTTTTTATTTTATTTGTTTTTAAGGTTGAACAGGATGGACTGGAGTCCTGACCTCAAAACTACCTTTTGGGAGTCAGGTTTTCTCCTCCAGCATCAACACCTGAGCACACATTCCCACACACTACCCAATCTTGTTGAAAACCTTCCCAGTCCAGTGGGAGGCTCTTATATTCAGAAAGGGGTGCAACTCCATATTAATGGCTATGGTTTTGGAATGGAAACTTCAACAACATTGTGGTGGCCAGCTGTACAAAAACTTTTGGGCATATAGTATATGCAGCTAGCGAAGCAAATTTAGATATTGAGAGTCAAAAAAAAAAACCTTATATGCATTTTAACAATCAAAATGGAAAGTACACTTTAATCTCCAGCGTCTGTCCGTTACATGCGTTCCTGTGACAACAAAATGACACAGAGCCAGGAATGTGTTACAGAATCATTTATTATGTTGAACCTTTTAGAACTTGGCACAGGTGAAGGCACATTAGAAAAAAAAAAAAATTATTATTTAGAAAAATATACACCTTTATTACTTGCTCATGCTATGTGAAGAAGACTTTATTTGGTGTAAACTGAACCTGGACTAAATTAATTACGATTACTGTTCACAGAGAATTATACATTTAGTGATGGAGATGTGTGGAAATAGCATGTGCCTGTGTTTGGGTGCAACATTAGGAGACATAAAAGGTGCTTTAAAGGTTCGGGGTGTGTAGCACAGAATTGATCAGCCTTATCATTTTCATGAGCTCTAATCGGAGGGTCTAAGATGTCTTTTAATTGCAAGCTGTGTAAATACCTGGTATGAGCCTCTTGTCTGACTTCTACTGGGGGAGGTACAAAGCCAATCAGTGCATGCTCACAGGAGGAGAGAGCAGTGTGACACAGGTGAGCTTAGCACTGCGGATTCTCCTTTTGCTCTCCAGTCACAGGCGTGGTGGGTTCATTATCACCTATGTCAGAGGAAGTGGTTTGAATGATGCTGGATATAAGACAGAGGACGTCTAGTGATCTGGTACTGTAAGGGGGTCATCTCTGCATTACAGATTGATATTGCACAGGAAATATCATACCGTTACCTGCAGGAAGTATTGGACATTGGAAAACAAAAAAAAACTTCTATCCTAGCCCAAGGCACCACCTTTTCTTCTCAGCTTGTAGCAAGAGATTGATTGTGGACACAGAAGGATGGGACTTGTATCACAACAAACTTTAAGACAGGGAGCTTACGCTGAGCATAAAGATCCTATTTTACTTTGTTGAGTGACACAAGACGTAATTATATTATTATACAGGATTTATATAGCGCCAACAATTTACGCAGCGCTTTACAATATAAAAGGAGACAATAAAATACAAGAGGATTAAGAGGGTCCTGCTCAGAAGAGCTTATAATCTAATAGGGTGGTGCAGGTGGTACAAAAGGTTATAACTGTGGGGAATGAGCTGATGGAAGTGGTAGGAGATTAGTTGGAGACATGATAGGCTTCCCTGAAGAGATGAGTTTTCAGGGATCGCCGGAAGGTAGCGAGAGTAGGGGATAGCCAGACCAGTGGAGGTAGCGAGTTCCAGAGGATGGGAGAGGCTCTGGAGAAATCCTGGAGACGAGCATGGGAGGAGGAGACGAGAGAGCTTGAGAGTAGGAGGTCTTGAGTAGATCGGAGAGGACGATTTGGGTGATATTTGGAGATAAGATTGGTGATGTAGCTCGGGGCAGAGTTGTGAATGGCTTTGTATGTTGTGGTTAGCATTTTGAATTTTATTTGTTGGGTGATTGGGAGCCCAATGGTCCAATCGGTTAGTGGAGTGGGTAACAATCAATAACCGGTTCAAGAGAACAGGACAAGGGACTACAACACAAAGAGCCTCCAAAAGTATCAAAGCCCAAATTTTACACCAGATGAGGCTGAGGCCCCTGCCTGATATGAGGACCCGGCGACAGGAGCTAAGGCAGAACACAGATCAACCTGACCACTAAGAATAAAAATAAAATTTCACCAGAGGAACCATTCAATGTGGAAGGAAGCATGAAACTATGGAGGAGCTGGTCACCCTGAACCACCCACAACAGGGAGGAAGAAAAACAAAACAAAAACAAACTAACAAGCCCAACAAGGGTAGGGATCAAGCCTTAGGAACATGTACAACTAACCAAGGGAAGAAGGGACTTGAACAAAGAAGACCAACCAGTCTAAATGGAAAGGCCCTAAAGTTCTACAGGCCCAACTATTCTAGGTCAAAAACAAGTGATTCCTAGCCTAGAGATAGCCAGCCTACCATGGTGGGATTTACCAGGGAATAATTAAGATGGATTAGAAACAACCTACGAAGCTTAAGAGGCGATTCGAGTCGAGTGCTTTCCCTGATGCCGATTAGCAAGAAAGTGCAGGAACATTAACCCCTTCTGCAAAAGCAGGAAATGAAAAAAGGGGCCCCACGGTGCAAACAGCGGGGTAGAGCCCAGTGCTCAGCCTGACTTGCCTTTTCGCATAGTAAGCCTTCAGAGACGGGTTAAGCGCAGAGTCAAAGCCAGCATCTCTGGACCAGGAAAACAAATTCGCAGCTAACTTGCTATCCAAATGGGGTCTGGAAAGTGGAACCCAATGCTCCAAAAGGTCACTTCTCAGGCTAGCTTTATGCATCCAGTTCAGCGGTGGCTGGAGACGGCACTCCAAAGCTAGGCTCAGAAAAGACTGTTCTGGATAGCTGCTATGTAGAAACTAGCCTTGGTATATGAAGAAAAAAATAGAAAAATTGGAGAAAAAAAAAAAAAGAAGGAAAAGATAGGCGTTCCAGCAGAACTGAAGGAAAAAAGACGTCCATCCTCCTAAGACAATAGCAAAAAAAAAAAAAAAAACAGACATGCTGAGAAGAAGAGGGGTAATCCTGGGATGGCCTACAGATTGTTTTGCGTTTGCCAGTATCCAATCCTCTGATGGGCAACAGTATAACCCAACATTATATGACTCCCTGTGACCTCCAGTGGACAAAAAAAAGAGAAGAAAATAAACATTTTTGCCAACAGTACAGCTAGTGTGAATACTTCAATTTGTCATGGTATCAGCCTCCTGCATATCCCTGCTGAGGGGTACTCATGACAGAGGGAAAAGGGGAGGGGCAGAAGTTTTTAGCCAATTAGGTATTTTTGTTTTGTTTTTTGCAAGGTGCTGGTAGTTCATCTTCCTGAACATGCTCACATGAATGGAGAGCAGAGGGATGACATAATAGGATGACATCATGTGTGCTGCTCATATGGAAAGCCTGAGGCAGTCTACTGACCAAGCCGTGTTGCCTAAACACAATAGACAGAACCCCTAGTTGGGATTTGGAACCCACAACAGAGCAGAGGACTCTCTTCCTGCCCCAGTGTGACATCCCTTGGTGTCTGATCGTCAAGCATCAGGAAGGAGGAAGAAGAGAAAGTCACATGCTCCTCTATACCAGGAAGTCCTGGGTATTTCTCTTTGCTAATTTGTTACTGGAGCATCTAAAGCTAAAACTTAGCTTTTTTCACCATTGTAGATAGGGGGTTATCCCCTCCCTTCTCCATCAGTCCCCCCCCCCCCCCCCGAAGATCAGCTGCAACCATGTACCCAGAAAAAGCCATAACAGCTCCTGTACGCACCAATCGCTGTCCCGATCTCCGCTGTGCTCTTCTGGGGTCCCATGTCCCTTACCAAAGCAATGCAGACAGGATTATAGGTCAGTTCCAGTCCTACTGATCAGTAAATGTTTAATGCTTACTAGAAATCATTGCACACTCTGGCTGTGGTTAGACACACAACTGACTTTACCTGGAGATTAATATTCATTTCCTATTTCTAGACTACCCGGGGCTTTTAGATGACCCGAGGGTTGGGCTGTCCTCTGTTGCCAGTTATTCTCTGTCTTAGGCTTGATTCACACCTACGCATTTTTAGTGCTTTTTTTTCCCCCATTTTGCAGATTTTCACTACAGTCCATGTAAAATTGTTTCCTATGGAACACGTTCTGTAGTGCAAATCTGCAAAAAGCACTAAAAATGCCATAGGCATGAATCCGGCCTTATGCAGCCTTCTGGTCTCGGCTCTAGGTCTCTGCACTTGGAGAGCAGCAGGTGAGAAGAGGAGAACTCTGGAGTCGCTGGACTGATGAATGCATTTGTTCAGAAAGAAAAAACAGCATAGGTAACATACCTCTTTTGATTAGGAGGTGGAAGGTCCCTTCTTAAGTAGGGGAAGCCTAGAACCTCTCTCAGCTTTTTATCATTATCCGTCTCCCTGATGCAGATTTTCTCTCACTTTGTCTGGTGAGTCTGTCACCAGAACAAAAAAGTGAGAAGAAATATCTCCAACAAGTTCCTGGATTGCAGTAAATCCTGACAGGGGTTCTAATCCTTTCCCCATTCTAGCCAAAACCCAAAAAGTGTCTTGGGTATAGATACACTTTAGGCTCTACAGTCCTGAAGAGTGACCTCAACCTTTACCTTGGCCCATTGTGCTGCAAAGAAAAGTTTTCCTAAGCAATCTTATGTGGTGACCCATTCAGCTCTGGGCCCTCCTTTAGGCATTGTGGAAGCGAGTGGTACAAATTAGGGACAAACAAACTAAGCTCTGGAGGCCGATGACTGGAAGGAGGAGGCCAGTCAGGGCTCAGCTCCAACCAACAGTACCTCAATATACCCGTTCTAGTCCCAGCAACCTCTGACTGCTGCAGGTCAGCGAGTGATAGCGGGGAGGTTGCTGGGGATAGTGGGGACTGAAGGTTCATTATAATAGTGTGCGTAATCAAAATGAAAAATTTTAAGAATGTATAGTTCTCTGCTCAACTGGAGCTTTATGGAAGGGGTATGCACAGGAGGAGAACAAATGTCAACAAAAGATTTGCGTGAATTTAGAACTGAAGCACCAAACCTTAGAGGGATTCCACCTAAAAAAAAAAAAAATATTAAAAGCCAGCAGCTATAAATACTACAGCTGCTGACTTTTAATAAATGGATACTCACCTGTCCCGGGTTCCAGCGATGCCGGCAGCCGAGGCCGATCGATCACTCGGCTCTCGGCTGCTGCCGTCACCATTCTAGGTGAGGGAATCAGGAAGTGAAGCGAATCGGCTTTACTTCCAGGTTCCCTACTGCGCATGCGCGAGTCGCGCACCGCAATAGGAATTGTCCGCGCTGTCACTGGGACCCGTGTGTGTCCCAGCAGACAGTGCAGCGGGACAGGAAATGACATAAGACTCCCACGGGAGTCTATGCCTGGAAGTGGGTGTAAATACCTGTCTTTGACAGGTATCTCCGTCCCCCCTCCCCCCTGTAAGGTGCCAATTGTGACACTGGAGGGGGGGAGTGTTCCGATCAGCGGAAGTTCCACTTTAGGGTGGAACCCAAGTCCAAAAAGATAGGTGTATCCCAAGCAGAAACTGTTGCCAATGCGTTTTAGGTGCTGTGCTCCACCCCCTTCATCATATTTTTTATGGGGTGTTTCAGCCCCAATTATGTAGGGCCCTGGCTTTAACATAGAACATATGTTTGGCATAGACATATCCTTTGGACTCCAGCATTATGGTGTGGCCCTCCAGTTCTTGATTTACCCCTCTCAATCAATTGTGGAAACCCTCTGGTGTGCAGAAGCTACAAAAGCCTGACATTTTTACATTCTCTATATCATACTTCAGGTGTTCCAGAACATAGTAGGGTGTTTTTTTTACCTTGATGCAGCGAATGCATTAAGGTAATACAACCTTTTGAATCTAGAGCCACTTTAAAGTGGTGGTAAACCCACTTTTTTTACCTTGTACCTACAGGTAAACCTATAATAAGACTTACCTGTAGGTACAGTGACCATCTCCTAAACCTGCACAGTTTAGGAAATATTCCCACTGCATGCAGCCGGTGACATACAACGGCGTGCCATAGCCGAGGGCTCCTCATATAGCCAGAGGCAGCAAACCCGGAAGGAGGACTGGGGGAAGATGGAAGCCCTGTCAGCGGTGACAGCATGACGCTGAAGGGCTTTGTTTTAAGGCAAGTTTTGCATAATGTGCTAGGATGCATACTAGCACATTATAGATTTGTCTTGCAGGGGAAAAAATATTTTAGTTTTTTGTGCAACACTTTACTACTGCTTTAAACACTTTGTGCATAACACATATGTTAAACACAAGGCCTGCGGGGCGAATCAGACCCGGTGGGCCATTTCATGTGGCCTTTGCACCTCTGATGCAGCTGCAGCACCCCCGACCTCGTCTCAGCCGCAGCGTGGAGGACAGAACGCCTCTTACAGATCCAGAACTGCTCTATGCAGCCGCAGCACCCCCTCAACTCTGCCTCCCCTGGTCTCAGTACTTAATGTCTGGCAGCTGACCTCCTCTGGTCCTTCTCCAGACCCTGCACTTTCTGCTTCCCAGCTTCTTCCTGGCCAGGTAAGGGGGGGTGGGGGAATATACTGCAATGTAAGAGAGGGTCTTGACATCTGAGGTGGGGGGGGGGGGGGGGGGAAGAGTCTGGACATCTAGTCTTACAGATACAACCAGCCCTTCGAGAGCAACCATAATCCAGATGTGCCCTGTAATGAAATGGAGTTTGACACCCCTGGTGCATGACATGTCAAGGTTCCTCTTCTGTTGAGGTCTGCTTGCCTGTGCATACTATTTACACATAAAACTCATGGCTGAGAAAAGAATGATCTGAACCAATTGCTTGGGACTATCATTGTGCATGTCGGGACCGGGCTAGGATCCTCAGTTTCTCATTCTTGGGAGAGCAGTCTCCCTTGCTGGAGCAAGAGCTGTTAATGTATAATAGTGCGTGTTCATTCTGTTCTGTGAAAGGCTCCTAAGAATCTATACAAACATTTGCAGTTAACCTTTCTCCGATTTTAATAATCTTTCCACAATCGTCTACAGAATACTTGGTTCACATCGGTAAAATCCCAATCTTGCAAAACCACAACATCATTCCCTGGGTGAACATCAGCAGCAGTTAAATGAGCCCTACAGCTTAGTCCTTCAGCTGTTGAGTAACTACAAGCCCCAGCATGGCCTGATAATACTTTAGTTAGCCGCTACTCAGACGCTGGAGGTGCACAAGTTGTCCATTAATACACTCGGCATTTAGGTGCCGTACTACCACAGTCCTAGGTATTGAGCCCACTGCAGTCTTCTTGGTTGGGACCATCGCAGGTGTATGAGCTACTAGAATCCACCACAGACCAGGAGGATTCCAGAGCCAAAACACAAGCTACGCAGCAGCATTCCGGCCCCCCGGAGCACTCGAGGTCATCTATTTTTGGGGTATCATTTGCAGCTTCCGGGCCTGTGCGCGAGTTCATGTTAGACAGTTCTTGGTTACGCACCTCGTCGTCCGAGTCCAGCTTGAACGTGTCGGACAGAGGAGAGCTGATATCGGTCACCGTGTCGCTGAGGTCACTGGTGGTCTCCTCGTTGTCTATAGTGCAAGCTATGTTTAGGCTGTGCCTTCTAGCCATGAACTTGTTAGTCTTTAGCGCAGAGTCCGGCTTGTCTGCTTTACAGCCTTCTATGAATTCGATGCAGCTTCTGGCGTCTGATGTGCACTGACTGTCTTCCAGTCTGCTGATGGAGAGCTGCGAAAGAAAAGGGAAGCCTACAGTGATTAAACTGAACCTGTGTGGACAGAATCAGTGGCCACTACCGACCTTCCACCAAAAAATACCAGATACCCAGTCGCTACTGTTTTAACCACTTGCTTACCAGGCACTTTTCAGCTTTCAGTGCTGTCACAACTTTGAATGGCAATTTTTATCATTTTGTTCACATAAATAGAGCTTTCTTTTGGTGGTATTTAATCGCTGCTGGGCTTTTAGTTTTTGCTAAAAAAAAAAATATAGAAAGTTTGGGGAAAAATAAATAAATTCTTTCATGTTTTGTTATAAAATTTTGCAGATAAGTACATTTTCTGTTTCACTGATGTGCGCTGATGAGGTGGCACTAATGGGCCCGATAGCTGGCACTAATGGGCCCGATAGCTGGCACTAATGGGCCCGATAGCTGGCACTAATGGGCACTGTGTGGGACCGATGTACCTCTAACAGAAGCCAGTTAACGACTTCTTTATTTTGTTCATGCTGACAGCGTGAGGGGAAAAAAAGCCGATAACCGGCTTCTGTTTACTTCAATGATCAGGTCATTGGCTGACAGCTGATTATGTGGTAAAGAGCCTGCTGTGATTGATCCTTTACCCGATCTGTGATAAGCCCAGTCCCAATGACATCTATGTACGCCCTCACAGAATTTTAAGCCCGTGCTGTAGCCGTCTTTTAGCTATATAGAGGGGTGCCAAGTAGTTAAAGCCAGAGGTAGCGATGCTGCTCCAAGCCTGTTGGTGTCTCTAATAACCGCCCTTCCCAGAGTATTGCAGAGTATGGCAGGGTATTGCAGAGCATGGACGGATGGCTGTATGGCTGAGCATGGACGGATGGCTGTATGGCTGAGCATGGACGGATGGCTGTATGGCTGAGCATGGACGGATGGCTGTATGGCTGAGCATGGACGGATGGCTGTATGGCTGAGCATGGACGGATGGCTGTATGGCTGAGCATGGACGGATGGCTGTATGGCTGAGCATGGACGGATGGCTGTATGGCTGAGCATGGACGGATGGCTGTATGGCTGAGCATGGACGGATGGCTGTATGGCTGAGCATGGACGGATGGCTGTATGGCTGAGCATGGACGGATGGCTGTATGGCTGAGCATGGACGGATGGCTGTATGGCTGAGCATGGACGGATGGCTGTATGGCTGAGCATGGACGGATGGCTGTATGGCTGAGCATGGACGGATGGCTGTATGGCTGAGCATGGACGGATGGATGTATGGCTGAGCAAGGACGGATGTATGGCTGAGCAAGGATGGATCCATGGATGTGACTGCAATTGTCACAGAGCAGTGCTGTGGGCACTACAGATCCAGCCCACAGTGCTGCTGCCATCCGATCTCTCCCCTCCACTGTACAGATCAGTACACAGAGGGGAGAGACTAACTGGCATCATGTCATGACGCCGGTTTGTTTACAAGTGATAGCTCGGTCATTTGACAGAGCGATGACATGGTAAACTACCTCGATCAACGGCCCTTTTACCGTGATACGCCGTCGGGTGTACCAAGATGGCTGCCGCTCAAGAGCTAGGCCGAAGCCACGGCCTTTGCTAAGGCCGAGGCAGTGGAGTGCTCTGCTGATCGCGTGGTGTGCCGATCCAAACAGGTTGACCCATTCGGATCACGGATCGGTGATGATCCGTTGCACCACTAGTCCTGACCTCAACCCGATATACATCTCAAAGGTGTTCTTAGAGTGGAGACTGCAAGCCAGGCCTTTTCATCCAACATCAGTGCCTGTCCTCATAAATGCACTTCTGGAAGAATGGTCAAACATTCCCATAGACACACTCCTAAACCTTGTGGACAGCCTTCCCAGAAGAGTTGAAGCTGTGACGGATGGGCCAATTCAATATTGAACCTAATGTGCCTGTGTCCCAATACTTTTGGTAATACTTCCTTTCTCAGCTCACTCCACTCTCGTCATCCGGCTTCCATGCATTAGCCAGCAGTAGTGAGGAGGTGGGAGCACAGTCAATGGTTGGGACATATGGAGGATGTCACCGCTCCCAGGAATTCCAGCCATTGTCTAGCACTCTCTCTCCTGCAGCTGCCGCTGGCTGACACAGGAGATCACGTGATCGGACTGAAGCTGGCTGAGAATAGGTAAGTAAATGCATCTTTTTAACAACTTTACTTAGTCAGTATAGCTGTTAGGGGAGGGGACATATTTAGGATTAGTCAGGTTGAGGCTTGAATTAAACTTTAAAGCAAAATTTAATCAGAAAATAAAGTCCTACTAGATCACTTCAGACTGGCCCCTAGCTATGCATTATGCACATTAAATATAAGTGCCTATACTGTTTATTCTTCAGTAATGCACGGTCTCACCCTGCTCTGCACATGCTCAGTTGCTCTCTATTCTCGGCACTGTGCCTAAAATCAGAGCCACTAGCGGCCGATCAGCTGACAGCTTTAGGATTTGCTGTACTGAAGGGGGAAGAAAGCAACAGGAGGGAACACAGATTAGCAAGGGAGAAAAGCAGAGGAGGTGACAGGACAAACTCTGCTGCCAGGGAGACACAAAAAAGGAAAACTTGCAGAGATAAGGTCTTCTCTTATCTCCCTGATAGTTTCTCATTTCTCCCTCATCAGCAGCCTGTGAACTTCAGCAATGTAAAACTTCTGTCAGCCTTCCTCTCTAATGGAGTCCAGATATACAATGTCCATACTTGCCGTCCAGCCCCCGCAGTTGTACTGTGGCAGGTTGGCACGGCTGCACGAATCGCCAGCCGCTTTAAGAAGCTAAAAGGAGGCACGTTCGCGACGCCGGAGCCGATGCGCGTGGCCGGCGGCCACAATGTCCGCCGGCCACCCGCGGTCGCTTCTCAGCGAGCCAGAACAGGGATCTGTGTATATAAACAGACAGATCCACGTTCTGACAGGGGAGGGGAGAGAGATCTGCTGTTCCTAGTGGTCAGGAGCAGCAATCTCTCTCCTCTTACAGTCAGTCGCCCCCCCTCCCCCCCCACAGTTAGAAACACCTCCCAGGAAACACAATTCAACCCCTTAATCACCGCTAGTGTTATCCCCTTCTCTGCCAGTGACATTTACACAGTAATTAGAGCATTTTTATAGCACTGATCGCTGTATAACTGTCAACGGTCCCAAAAAAAAAGGTGTCAAGTGTCTGATCTGTCCGTCGCAATCCCACTAAAAATCACAGATTGCCGCTATTACTAGTAAATAATAAAAAAATAAATAGTGATTATATTGTGATTTTTTTTACCAAAAATATGTAGAAGAATATATATTGGCCTAAACTAATGAAGAAATTGGTTTAAAAAAAATTGGGGGATATTGATTATAGCAAAAAGTGAAAAATTGTTTTATTTATTTTTTACAAAATTGACGCTTTTTTGTTTATAGCACAAAAAATAAAAACCGCAGAGACGATCAAATACTACCAAAAGAAAGCTCTATTTGTGGGAGAAAAATTACACATTTAGTTGGTGTACAACATCGCACAGCCGCACAATTGTAAGTTAGAGCAACGCAGTGGCCTGGTCCTTAAGTGGTTAATTGCAAGTAAAATAGTTTTTGACACAAAAGAGACAGGGAGAGCTTCTGATAAAGGAAGTCAATGCTCTGGGCTTCAACAAAATGGAGGCCTCCAGCAAGAAGAAACAGGAGCAATGCTGGAGGCAATTCACAGCACACACTCATTTTGGTAGCGTAATTATTAATGTGGAATGTATGTTTTTTTGTTAAAGAACATTATTGTTATCGAACAGTTATGGGTAAAGATCCACTTTAAAGATACTGGTTGATGACTAGCTAAAAATACAAAATAGGATACAGTTTTAATGTGGATTTACAGTAATTTATTATTTTGGATGGAGTAGTGAAAGTTTACAAACCAATGTCAGTTTTCTGCGGTCTATTATATCCTGTCCAGGTGACCGCCTAAAGATTTCCATGTAATAGGATGGTGCCAGGATTGGAAATATAGCACATAGAAACACAGACAGCAAAAAAAAAATGACACAGGGTCAAACCCCTTTCACACCCTCTTCAGAGGTTTAAAAATGTTTTGTCTGAAGTGCAGTTTTGGTTAATGCAGTTTCAAACATCAGATCTCAGGATCTGTTTCTCCAGAGGTTATGAAAGCGGAGTTCCACCCAAAAGTGGAACTTCTGCTTATCTGCTTCCTCCTCTCTTCGGTGCCACATTTGGCACTTTTCGGGGGGGACACACACCCGTTTGACAGGTCCCTGTCCCCACTTCCATGAGACGGCGCCGTCCCTCGGAAGTTCGCCCCCCCCCCTTCCTCCTTTCTCTGCCGGGCCAATTAGAGACCATCTGTGAAGCCAAAAGGCTTCACTGCCGGTTTTCCTTAGTGGAGATGGCAGCGGCAGCACCTGACAGCCGATCCGATGACCGGTTGGGGTACTGACATCATGGGCCCCCTGGACAGGTAAGTGTCCATGTATTAAAAGTCAGCAGCTACAGTATTTGTAGATGCAGACTTACATTTTTTTTTCCTCAAGCTGGAACAATATCTGGAATAATATATTCCTATTCATTTACTAAATTCAGCACAGGACAACAAAGATTAAAACTGAACGCTGGGATAAGTAAATATTGTCCAAATCCATTCATCATGTGTATTCTCCATGAATCTCGGTGAGCTTTGTGTATTTCTTCCAGATCTTTGCAGTAATCCAGTGTGAGACTTCCTGTAATAAAGACCGCTCACTGCTGATCCCTCTCCTTGTGCAGAGTGACTGATCTGGGCTCCGCCCCTCCTGTCGTTTTCGACAGACAGCCTGTAGTGGGTGGAGCCTGCTGGGCCCCTCCCACAGCTCTGCTCTCGCCTTCTGCAGGGTGACTGGTCTCGTCTCTGCCCCATCCTGCAGTTTCCTGCCTGTAGTGGGTGGAGCTTGCTGGGCCCCTCCCACAGCTTTGCTCTCGCCTTCTGCAGGGTGATCTCGTCTCCGCCCCATCCTGTAGTTTCCTGCCTGTAGTGGGTGGAGCCTGGTGGCAATCGCTGCCACTTTTACAAGCGAAGATTTGAGGTTGTGAAAGGTATTTGGGAGCACACATCATAGATTATACCCTTTGTGGCTATTGAGGTATATAATTTTAAATAATTTTTTGTTGTGCCCAGGGTTCATCTGAAAGATTTACAGTACATATTAACTCCACATACCTGATTTATTAAATCCTCATCAAAGTTTGGCATACTTTTATCCCTGCGGATTGGCTTTTTTGTGCTTGAACATCTGCAATTCAAGAATAGAGAAATGTAAGTCTGTGCAGCCCTGTGTATAAAGAGGTGACCCATAAGGGAGACGGTCATCGTGTGACTGACTGTATCCCAGGTGATCTTAGTAGCAAAAATATTCCACAAAACCCCCCATGTAGTTTGGGACAGAAGAAATAAACACATTTAACATTGCTTTCGCCCAGTGGTCTCCATACTGCGGCCCTTAAAGGGGTTGTAAAGCTTCGTATTTTATTTTCCAAATAGGTTCCTTTAAGCTAGTGCATTGTTGGTTCACTTACCTTTTCCTTCGATTTGCCTTCTAAATGTTGTTTTTCTTTGTCTGAATTTCTCACTTCCTGTTTCTCCTCAGTAAACTTCACACCATCATCCGAGTGGTGTTTAGTCAGCCAGAACAGCTTACTGAGGAACAGGAAGTGAGAAATTCAGACAAAGAAAACAAAGAAAAACAACATTTAGAAGGGAAATCGAAGGAAAAGGTAAGTGAACCAACAATGCACTAGCTTAAAGGAACCTATTTAGAAAAAAAAAAAAAAATGAACCTTTAACCTGCCTTTATCTGGCCCAAGGGGGCCCACCGGCACCAAGGGAGGGGCCAGCCCTTCCTCCCACCGGCACCAAGGGAGGGGCCAGCCCTTCCTCCCACCGGCACCAAGGGAGGGGCCAGCCCTTCCTCCCACCAATTACTAGTAATGCATTTCTTACCTCCCACTGACACCAAGACAATTTATACTCCCGCTGGCCACAGTTTAGCCCCCCTGAAGTCTGAAGGACAATAGACTGCCTAAATCAGGGGTCTCCAAACTTTCTAAACAAAGGGCCAAAGATCAGTGTTCCCTAGAACAATTTTTATTCTAAAGTGTCTGTATAGTTTAAACTTTTCCTCTTCATTTTGGATAGAATAGGGAAGAGTTAAAACTCTAATGAGTTTTTTGTTTTTTTTTGCTGTCTGTGTTTCCATTGGGGGAAATTTTCCTTCATGTGATTGGGAGTTCAAAAAGGCAGTAAGAGAAAAATTCTCCATATATAGGGAAATCACCATTTAGGCCTCATTCACACAGGTATACCTATAGCATACGCCTTGTGTGAGGACTGTCTTTGCCCACACATGATGCAGAGGTGCCCTGTAAATCACTATACAGGCAGTCCCATTTGTTTCAATTGGGGAGAGGTGGCTGTACGGACAAAGTAGCTGCTCCCAAATTGACAGCTATGAGAGTGGGCTGCCCTGAACGCAGACAGTGTGCGTTCGGGACACGCACCCGCACCCACATTGCTGTTGAATTGAGTGCAGCGGTTGTGTCTGTGCAGCCACCGCTTCCCAATTGAAATGATTAGGAATGCCTGCAGGGGGATGCACGGAGGACCTGTGCTTCTGTGTGCAAACTCTGCCCTTATACCGGCGTACTATAGCGCAACCAGCCCAAGACATTTGTCAAAGCAAGAAGCATTCCCACTGGATGATTTCCCTCTATTCCTGCACTGGTGACAACTCAGACTTTTAGGATTTTCCCTCCCTTTCAGTCCTGGTGACAGTGGCCAGAAAGACAAACAGAGAGGGTAAATCACCCCAAGGGGCACACAGACAACAATAAAATCTGACAGAGGTTCTAACAAGCAGGTCTCGCTGTCATAATACAATGTTCCAGCGACAGGGACGATCACACTCTAATCTAAATTGGGCTGGTCCCCGCTGAACCAGGTGAATTTCGATTGGTGTATGGCCACTTTAATGTGTTACTAAACCCACAGCAGTAAAATCAGTCTGTATATGCAGGATAGCATGCTTGTTATGCTCACTGTGGAACCTGAGTGGTTAATCCTCAGCATTGTGTAAAAAGACTGTTTGACCCCTGTCTTCTCTAATCCTCCCCCTTTTCTAGAGTCCCCAAAACAATCTCTGCACAGTACAGAGGCTAGTGGACAAGCTGCACATGCTCAGTTTGGTGTATATTGCTAGAGAGGTTTTTTTTTTTTTTCTCTTGTGTGCATGTGATCAGCACAGGGCCAATCAGCACTGTCCAGACAGAGGGTCAGGGGTTCTGTATCCTCATATGACAGTCACGGGAGAATGAAAACTCCTCCTACAAGCTTTAACCAGAAACTGAAAGAAGTCACAAGACTGCTATATACCGCTGATGAGAAAAGGTATTTAGCAGTTTATATTTACTAAAATAATTGCATTTCCATGTTCTGCGTACTGTGGGAGACCAGATCTAGTGAACGCAGGCTCCTGGGTTTAGGAACACTTTAAGTGTACAGAACAGATTTGCTTGACATAAGGAGAATATCATTGACCGCAGTGGAATGAGCACGCTGGATACACTGCAGTATATAGCTGTACCTTCCTCCTACATGACTGGCAGATCCTTTCACCTCTCATACTAAATCTGCCTTTTGCTGCTCATAAATGTGAGAAGACCATCTGTCTGCATGAAAAATAAGCCACATTTATCGTTTCCCATTATACTTAATGGACAAATCCTCCACAAAGGCAATCCCCAAATCTTATCTGTAAAGCATGTGTAATGGAAGGCAATGGATTACAAGGCAAGGGCAAATAGCCCTTTAACCTCAATTTCATAAAACAAGATTATAAAAGCAACATTACAAAAGCATGTTACGTCATTTCTGAGAGCAGCCGGTACTGAAAGAACAAACAAAATTCTGTGAAGGCAGAAAGTGGGTTGGTAGAACTTACTTGGACTGCGTAACATGACTTTGTCCGGGTGAAGACGGAGATCCTGAACAACTCAGGTTGGAATTTGTAGCTTGAAAAGAGAAGATTAATTTCAGATGACAGTAATTGTATATTTACAAACACCTCACCATCTCTGCCCTGTGCTCCTGGAGACTCTGCTCTTTCCCCTCTCTAACTCTCCTCTCCTGAAATATTCTGCACTGCATTCTTCTCCTTCCCATTTCCTACTATCCTCTTCTGAAATACTTTGCACGGCTAAGAGGACTCTGCTTCTTTCTCCCTCTCATCTCCTGAAAGAAACTGCACTGCTGGAGGACTCAGCAGCACAGGGTATTTTGGGAAGGGGGTAGCAGAGTTGGAGGAAGAAGCAGAGTGACTCTGCTCCTTCCTCCAACATGCCTCTCCTAAAATACTCTGCACTGTGGGAACACTCTACTCCATTCTCTACCCAACTCTACTGAAATACCTCGCTTTACTGGGGGACACCGCTCCTTCTTCTATCCTACCCTTCTCTCCTGAAATACACTGCATTAAGTGACTCCACTCCTTCCTCCAATTGTCCACCTCTGAAACACTCTGCATTACGGAAGGCCTCTTCTCCTTCCTCCAATGCTCTTCTCCTGCTCTGCTCATTCCTCTAATGCCCTGTACACACAGTCAGATTTTCCAACGGAAAAGGTCAGATCGGATTATGTTGTTGGAAAATCTGATCGTGTGTGGGCTCTATCGAACTTTTTCCTTCGGAAAAAGTTTGAGAGCTGGATCTACAATTTTCCGACAACAAAATCCGATCTGACTTTTTCCGACCATTTGTAGAGAATTCCGACAAAGTGCCACGCATGCTCAGATTAAATTACGAGATCAAAGCTATTGGCTACTAGCCTCTACGTAGTCCCGTCGTACGCAACGAACGTCACCTATTTCCGAACGATCGGATTTTCCGACAACTTTGTCCGACCGTGTGTATGAAACACAAGTTTGGCACAAAATCCGTCGGAAAAAATCTGAGGGATTTTGTTGTCAAAATGTCCAACCGTGTGTACAGGGCATAACTCTCCTCTCCTGAAATATTCTGCACTGCTGGAGAACTCTGCTCCTTCCTAAAGCTTAAGCTGGCCATACACCTGCGGGCTGAACAAAAAATAAAAAATAAAATCGGACACATTCCTCCATCCTTGCTAAATAGCGTGGATAGATAAAGTTCCCACTGGGGCTATTTCTAATTGGCAATGCTGGCTGTCAGAATAGCCGAACAGTACCCACATCTAACTGAATGCGGGTATCGTTTGACCGATACTTTTTACCCGGCTCCTTGGATTTTCAATACTCCTTCCTCCAACTCTCCTCTCCTGAATTATTCTCCACTGCTGAGGGTCTCTACTCCTTACTTCATCTAACCCACCTCTCCTGAAATATATGCTCTGTTGGACGACTTTGCTCTTTTAAGCATCTATCTCTCCTCCCCTCCCCTCTGCCCCTTCCTCCACCTAACTCTCCTTTTCAACTGAAGGGTGTCAAGTGGGAGGGTGCCGATAGTGTCCCTCACTGGTCAAATTTCCACCGCTTCTTTAGAACCAGATGAAATTCATTCAGCGTATGGCTAGTTTGACTCGCCTGAGAAAGTCTGTACTGCTGGAGGACTCTGCTCCTTTCTCTACTTCGCTGAAATACTCTGCACCGCTGGAAGATTCTGCTCCTTTCTCTCCGCTGAAATATTCTGTACTGCTGGAGGACTCTGCTCCTTTCTCTACTCCTCCTTTGCTGAAATACTCTGCACCGCTGGAAGACTCTGCTCCTTTCTCTACTTCTTCTCCGCTGAAATATTCTGCTGGAAGACTCTGCTCCTTTCTAGATTTCTCCTCTGCTGAAATACTCTGCGCTTCTGGCAGACTATGCTCTTTTCTCCTTCTCGTCCACTGAAATATTCTGTACTGCTGGAGGACTCTGCTCCTTTATCTACCTTTCCTCTCCTGAAATACTCTGTTACTGCTGTGGACAGAGCCGGTATTACATATACTGTGTTGCAGTCCCACCACTTCGTACATACTGTATCAAAATTGTTTCAGATCATACAGGCATGGGTTCCCTTTCTGAAATAGCAAACCTACATTTCTTTCTAATATGCTGCGATTGTTCCAGTGATGCCGCTGACCCGATATCTGCTACTACACCGTGGAGTGCAGAGAGAAGAAGCTGTTTGATTTTGGTGTTCTAAAGAGGAAAAAAAAAAAAAAACATGTCCATCAGTACAGTATATTTCTTACCACTTGAAAACCAGGCTTTTTATTTATTTTTTTAAAGTTAAAATCAGTATTTTTTCCTCAAAAATTACCTATAATCCCCAAACGTTATACATTTTTTTTTTTTTTAGCAGAGACCCTAGGGCAGTGATGGCGAACCTTGGCACCCCAGATGTTTTGGAACTACATTTCCCATGATGCTCACCTACACTGCAGAGTGTATGGGCATCATGGGAAATGTAGTTCCAAAACATCTGGGGTGCCAAGGTTCGTAGCAGACGACCTACTGAAGAAGCCCAATGAGAGGACGACACTCATAAGAGGGAGGAACCGAGCCTGTGACTTCATGCAGCCACCGTGATCCGTGTGGAGTGGTGAGCAAGCAGACGTAGTTACCGTATATACTCGAGTATAAGCCGAGATTTTCAGCCTCTTTTTTGAGGCTGAAAGTGCCCCCCTCGGCTTATACTCGAGTCATCGCTGTCTGCCTGCCCGATCAGCGTGTCGAGCAGACAGACAGCGGACATTCTACCCTTCAAACGCCGCGCCTCCGCCTTCGCCTGTGATAGGCGGAACACTGAATTTCCCAGCAGCCTGTGTTCCGCCTATCACGGACATCGTCTCATCCTCGTACTACGGACGAGGATGAGACGATGTCCGTGATAGGCGGAACACAGGCTGCTGGGAAATTCAGTGTTCCGCCTATCACAGGCGAAGGCGGAGGCGCGGCTTTTGAATTTTAGAATGGCCGCCGAGGCGCCGACGAAGAGCGGCGATCCTGGCAAGGCACGGGACGGAGGCAAGGCAAGGCACGGGACGGGACGGAGGCAAGGCACGGCACGGTACGGAGGCAAGGCACGGCACGGGACGGAGGCAAGGAGGCAAGGCACGGCACGGGACGGAGGCAAGGAGGCAAGGCACGGGACGGAGGCTCGGGACACAGGCTCGGGACACAGGTAGGCTGGACACACACACACACACACACACACACACACACACACACACACATGGACACACACACACAGGGATGGATGGATGGATGGAGACACACACACACAGGGATGGATGGATACACACACACACAGGGATGGATGGATGGATGGAGACACACACACACAGGGATGGATGGATGGAGACACACACACACAGGGATGGATGGATGGATGGACACACACACACACAGGGATGGATGGATGGATGGACACACACACACACAGGGATGGATGGACGGACACACAGGGATGGACGGACGGACACACAGGGATGGACGGACGGACACACAGGGATGGACGGACGGACACACAGGGATGGACGGACACACAGGGATGGACTGACACACAGGGATGGACTGACACACAGGGATGGACGGACACACAGGGATGGACGGACACACACAGGGATGGACAGGCATGTCTCACCCTCGGCTTATACACGAGTCAATAAGTTTGCCAGTTTTTTTGGGGGTAAATTGGGGGCCTCGGCTTATATTCGGGTCGGCCTATACTCGAGTATATACGGTAATTGCATATCTTGCAAGTGTGTTTTAAATGGGCAATTTTATTAAATATATATGTTTAAACGAAGAGCACTATGTGGTCTGCATTTGTGATTACATGTGGTCCGCTGAACAAAGATGTGGTAACTGAGCTGAATCCCAGGTGGGGAGGAAGGAGATCGTAGCAAAGTATATCACAGTGATTTTTTACAGTGAGGCATTCTATGCAGAACGGTGACTGTGCTTGCCCCGCTGTTTCCTATACAGAGGGCTTTTCTTTTATGTTTGGATACAACTACACTTGATGATTTCAAGATACACTACATGATTTATGATAATGTGCTGATCTCTATTCCCTGAAGAAGAGTCAATACTCGAAACACGTCGGAATTTGTTTTTGTATTTCACGTTTGTGACTATTGCATCCTGTTTATTTTATATGCACCCACTTCTCTTCTTCTTATGCCATGTAGATTTTGTATACCTACAAATACTCATTAACTATTTAAAATAAATTTTGTTCACTTCAGCATAACATACAAGTGGATGTTCTCCCTTAAAAATCCCCCAAGAGGAATCAGCTCCCTATACATTATAAGAAGAAGAGAATTGTGCACTGCATTTCGAGATTTCATAATTTGCCACGTCACGAATGTTAATTCTCCATTACGAATGCTAGTTCACAAGACCGACTGCTTCCGCTTCCGAGCATGCGTGTTTGTTCTTTGGACTTTTGTCCGACGGACTTGTGTGCACACGATCGGAAAATCCGACAGCACACATTTGTCCGCAGAAAATTTGAAAACCTGCTAGCCAACATTTGTTAGCAGAAAGTCCCACAACAATTGTCCGATGGAGCGTACACACGGTTGGATTTTGAGAAAACAGCCCGACATCCAACATTTCCCCTTGGACAGTCTGATCATGTGTACGAGGCTTAAAGCGGGAGTCCACCGGGACTCCGCGTTTTTTATTTTTTTTAAAAGCCAGCAGCTACAAATACTGCAGCTGCTGACTTTTAAAATAGTGACACTTACCTGTCCAGCACGCCCGCGATGTCGGCACCCGAAGCCGATCTCTAGGTCGTCTGTCGGGTCCTGCCGCCGCCATCTTGGGTATGGGAATCAGGAAATGGAGCCTTTCGGCTTCATTTCCCGGTTCCCTACTGCGCATGCGCGAATCGCGCTGCGCAATAAGGACGCTCCCCGCTGCCTCTGGGATCTGTGTGTTTCCCAGCAGGCAGCGGGGCACTTGTGGGAAGGGGCGGGCACTTGCGGAAAGGGGCGTAAGTTACGCCCCTTTCCGCAGAGAGCTATCCCGGAAGTGGGTGCAGTTACCTGGATTATCCAGGTAACTGCACCCCCCTCCCCCCTGAAAGGTGCCGATTGTGGCACCGGAGGGGGGGGAGGGTTCCAATGAGCGGAAGGTCCACTTTAGGGTGGACCTCCGCTTTAAGAGTGTACAGCAGCAACTGAACATTTTGTTATATTTTCTTACATTTTTTGAACACAGGATTTTGTTATATTTGTATATATTTTTTTAGTGCACTTATAGCCAGGATGCGGTGCTCTGTCCTCAGTGGCCTAAATACAGTCACAAGCTTACAGAGGGAGTAAAACCAGGGCTCGGGCAGAGGCGGGGTATTGCGGAGGGGCCTTTTATAACGAATCTGTAGCTCTGCCCTGAATGGGAAAATTGACAGAGTCTCATTTACATAAAACCCCTGAAACACAGCAAGACTGCGGTCATTAGAAAAACCAAGATAAACCAATTATGCACATCATGCATGAGATTGTGTACCTCTTTTGCATAGTCCAAAGGGGAGTACTGCCGCTTATTCCTGATGTCCACCGCCGCCCCGTAAAACAGCAGCAGCTTCACTAACCCCTCGTGATTCCTGCGGACGGACTCGTGTAGTGCTGTGTTCCCTTTCACGTTGCAGAGATCAACAGATGCTCCATGCTGGAGAGAGTAAAGAGGAGAATTTTGTATTTTTTTTTTCTTTAACCACTTAAGGACCGAGCCTCTTTGAGATTTGTTTCTTTACAAGATAAAACAGTTTTGTTTTTTTTTCTGAAAAATTACTTAGAATCCCCAAACATTTAGACATTTTTTTTTTCTAACACCATAGAGAATAATACTTTGTCACAACGTATTTGAGCAGTGGACTTACAAGCGCACTTTTTTGGGGAAAAAATACACTTTTTTTTAATAAAAAAAACAAACACACAATAAGACAGTAAAGTTAGCCTAATTTTTTTTTCATATTGTGAAAGATAATGTTACGCAGAGTAAATTGATACCCAACATGTCACACTTCAAAATTGTGCCCGCTCGTGAAATGGCGGCAAAACTTTTACCCTTAAAAATCTCCATAGGTGACGTTTAAAAAATGCTACAGGTTGCATGTTTTGATATCTCACATGTGTGGTTTGAACACCGGTTTCATATGCCGGCGCTACTCACGTATGGGTTCGCTTCTGCACGTGAGCTCGTCGGGACAGGGCGCGTTAATAAAAAAAAAAAATTCTTATTTATTTTACCTTTTATTTTTTTATTTTTACACCGTTTGTAGCAGTAAAACTTCTATAGGGCGGTTGGGAACTGGTTAAGACACAAGTATCTTCTGTGCATGGTATGACCCTTTATTTGTGATAATGCACAACTGTAAAAAGATGGTTACATCAGTCTCATCATTTACAAATGTCAGGACAAGTCTGGTGGAGACGCCCTACCTCCAGTAACAGTGATGCAATTTCCAGATGGTTTCCCATACAAGCGTACATAAGAGGTGTATTGCCATGCATGTCTCTCTTATTTTTCCCAGTGCTGTACTCCATCAAGATCTTCACCACCTGTTGAAACAGAAGAGATCAGCGAGATATAATACACCTGCCAAGTTTTTACAGATGTGTCCAACTCTCCATGTTGGCATTCATTTTTAGCTATCCAGACAGCCCAACACACCTACTGCAGCATGAGAAGTAGGAATCAAAGATCTTGCTGCTGTGGTGTTGGAAGGCAACATGGTCTAATGTCATATTTCTGGAATTTCTACATATCCGTTTCCTATTCCCAAAGATCAGCCATGCTGATCCTTGCAGTTCCATGGATTTAAAGGGTAAAGGTCTGACATTCTTCCTGGTTGATACCAGGTCTGGAATGTAACAAGTTGCACATCAAAGCTTTGTTTAGCTCAGGCCTCCATCAAGGCTCCGGACCGTCAATTATAATGCAAACTTTAAAGGGACTATAGCTGACAAGATGATTGATGACTGTCCTGCTACAGAAGATCAAAGGCATTGAAGATTGACCAGGATACATACATGGACAATGCTGCTCCTAGAGGCCAATACAGCAAGACGAACAGCAATATAAGATATTAAAAAGACTACCTCTTGGCAATATCTCATTGGACAGGAGGTTAGTGGGGGTGGTTACGAATGGGTCAGAATGAATATGTAAAAAGGGCACACAGGAATTAATTCGTCCCTTATTGCTCTTGGCTTGTGCCTGAGCCGCATGGCTCCCTCTTTGCCATCTGAGCCCAGCCTGACAATACAAAGCCTCGAGGAAAGCATTGTGATAAGTATCCTTGATATTCTTGTATTACGTGTTCTGTTGGTATATGTTTGTAAAATCTTTCTTTAGTATTTTCATGTTAGCGCTTCCTATTCTCTTGGGAAATAAATAAGACTGTTTTATTAAGCAGCATGCTTGGTTTCATAGCTAACCTTGTATTATTGTGATATCAACAGTAACATGTGATCAACGTTTTAATAGACTAGCTAACTATAGAAATAGACAAGTTAATGCATAGGTGCAATAAATAGAGGGGATCCGTACCCACCTTCCAATAATATTTATTTGCACCAATTACTTCATGTGGTTACAAGGAAGTACAGTAAAACATTGGATTTAGAGAACATTTTGCAAGACAAGCAAACATTTTGAATACATTTTGAATTGATATACAAACCATGTCTTGCCAAGTAGTGTCATGTCACAACTGAGTAAAGAAGAGAAGAGAGGCGCCTCCAAGTGTAGCAATATGGTTACATTTAATGAAGGTACAACATTTAGCAACATATTGCTACACTTAGAGGCGCCTCTCTTCTCTTTTACACTCTGTAGCTCCTGATGGATTTTGCTTCCAATCCCCTTGTGGATGGACATTTTATGGTTATACAACCTGGTCACATTGCTATAATATTTTTATATGGACTATAATCTGAAGGATTTATGAATGGTTGTGGAACGAATCATTTGAGTTCCCATGATTTTGTATGGGGAAATTTGCTTTGATATGCAAGTGCTTTGGATTACAAGCATGTTTCTGGAACAAATTATACTTGCAATCCAAGGTTTTACTGTATAAAAACCCCCAGGTGATTCAGCCCAACAAATTACCCCTTCCAATAAAATATCACTTTGAGTGAATTGGTTATCTATGGACGTTGCAAGGATTTTTAAACAAACCTTGTTGTTATTTTCGCATGTCCTTTTAAGACTAATTCTTGTGTCCGATATAACCATCCAAACTATTCTCACTGTTTAAGTAGGAAAACTGCAGTGTCTGCATCCCTTTAGCAGACAAGGCTTAGGGAGTATCTTACCATAAATTCAATTCCTATTGCAGAGCATAGTCAGTCCCTCAATATTAAACCTTTTCATGTTAAACCAGCAGTAGCGGGAGATTTGAAAGCCACCCAGCAGTGCAAATTAAGATGGCTCCCCCATTGGGCAGATTCTGAACATTGCAGAAAAAGGATGTCACCTGGGCATCCAGTCTAAAAAGTGTTGCTTGCACACGTTTCAATATAAAGCGATGTCTACAAAATGGAGCCAGACTCACATCCAGATGTCCTTTGTGGCAGGCAAGGTGAAGAGGTATTGCGCGGTTAGCATTCTTAGCATCCACTTGAGCCCCATGTTTCAGCAGAAGAGAGAGAAGGATGGAGTGACCGTGCAGACTGGTTATATGGACAGGAGTGAAACCGTCTCGGCTGGTCACGTTGACACTGAGGCCATTGGAAGGAATCTTGCTCAGCTTCTGCAGACAAATACAAAAATAACTAGAAACATTTAAAGGAGATGTAAACCCTAAAACCCTTAGTTTGCTCTGTGCATTGTGAGTCATAACCCCTTCCAACCAGCCCCATTAAAAGATTTAACAATGGAGACGTTTCTTGGGCTTCCTGATAATGTGATCAACAACTGGCTGTCACAGTGATCATAAGCCCAGCTTACTGGCTCCTGATCATCACCGTGTGACCAGTAGCCATCAGTGTTTTTTTCACAGTCTCCCAGCACAGGCTGGTGGGGGGGGGGTGGGGCAGAGCAGTGTTCACGATCCACCTGTCGGCTCCACGCGGTCATCCAGTAGATCCAGGGCCGGTGCTACCACTAGGAAAACTAGGCAGCCGCCTAGGGTGCACTGCTGCCTAGGGCACCCGGCCACTTGTGTTCCTACTCTCTTCTCTCTGCAGCAAGCAGCTACCGTATTTATCAGCGTATAACACGCACTTTTTTCCCCTTAAAACCAGGGGAAAATCGTGGGTGCGTGTTATACGCCGATCCCCCGCCGATTGTGAGGTTTTCTGTGGATCTCGTCTATTTTTGGCTGCACTCGGCCGTTCTCGTTTCGGACAGCCAAAAGCCGCAGAGAGCGGCCAAAAATAGCCGAAAGCCACCCAGAGCTACCAAGCGCTGCCGAGATACACAGGGCATCCGCTCTGTATCTCGGCGGTGGCATTTTTAAATGGCAAGCCTGCAACAACACTGACAAAGCTGCAATTCAAGGCTGCAAATGACTGACAAGGCTGCAAAATGACACTGACAAGGCTGCATTGATGGGCATTCAAATGTAAGCTTTTTTTCCTTAAAATTCCCTCCTAAAATTGGGGTGCGTGTTATACATGATAAATACTGTAAGCCTCAGCATTAGTAGACCTGTGTCTGTGTCCCGACTCCCAAATGAATGGAAACCAACAAACATTCATTGATGGGCACTAGTAGACTGCATTGATGGGGGCTGGTATGCTGCATTGATGGGCACTGGTGAGGCTGCAATGATGGGTGCTACATTAAAAAGGTGGGGTATACATGGGCAGGGCAAAGGGGGTGGAGGGTAGCAAAATGAGGTTTTGCCTAGGGCGTCAAAAATACTTGCACCAGTCCTGAGTAGATCGCGATCGACGGCTTGCTGACCCCTTGATCTAAATGGTGTGTTTGAAAAAACTTTTTTTTTTTCTTTTTTAAGTGCATAGCTTTTAATCCTATCCAGTACATGGGGCAGTCATATTGGCAAGATAAAACAGACTCAAAGGACATTTTGCATTCATTGTGAAAATACAAATTGTTACCTGAATGGTGCCCGTGCTGAGAAGGTGACCTCCTATATTGACAATACAGCAGGGGCAGCCACTTGGCAAAGGACCCATAGGCTATCACTGTAGCAGTGGTGCCTATTTCAGTGATATCCAGCTTCCACAAGGATCCTCTACAGGGATGGTATATACATTCTTACATTGGACCAATGTAATTATCTAAACAAAATGTCATACCTGGAATGTAGCTTTAATATAGATTTTTCAATTTGCTGACTAATTTATGTGGAACAATAGTTTTGAAGCCCATGTGAGTAGCCGTTTGATAAAGCTGTTTGAAAAAAGAATCATCAGCGTGCACTTAGATTCTGCTTCTCTCTTAATACTATACCTCCCCCCCCCCCCCCGGGATATCGAATGGTGGATCTGGACCCTGTTTGGAGATCAAACCCATATGGGACATGTGTTGTTGACCATCTATTATCTCACTGGTCCACTCCTAGAGGTGAGCGAAGCGAGTGTGCTGGAGGTGGAGGGAAAGTCACCCTTGCATTAAAATTTCTCACTGGGACGTTGTTTGCTGGGACTGTTAGTCCACCTTCTGCTTTTGTTTCTATTTGGATTTATATGGACTTTTTATTATATATGAAAGATTTTAATGAGCCCTAATTTTGCGCTGCACGCTTTTGTATAAAATAGTTTTATATGACCCAGGAGTCATGGACAGCTCTGAGCCACAACTGATAAAATAAGGCCATCGCTGAATCACACTCTGGCTTCTAATGTCTCAGGATCTCCGGAGGCAAATTACCCAAAACAGAATTTCCTGTTCTGACAAAAGGATGCAACTATTGGAAAGTCAAGTGATGGTTCAAGCACCTACCACCCATCAAATTTTCAATTGACGGGCGGGAGACGGCTCTCTTGTTCTAGGACATATGACGTTTTCCCACTCTCAGCGATCAGTGGTGCGCTCAGTCCCTTGGACACGGTGCATCACCGATCCCAGGAAGAGCCAATGACGAGACTATTTACCCTTGTGATCAGCTGTGTCCAATCACATGTAAACAAGGAAATGCCGGTTATCTGCTTCTGCCGATCAGCAGCATTTCCTCACAGGGGAGATCTGCACAGATGATCAGTGCAGCCCCAACAGTGCCCATCAGTGACAGCTGAAAGTTGGCCTGGGCAGGAAGGGGGTAAAAGTGCCCAGTAGGCAAGTGGTTAAAGCAGCCGCCCTCAACCTTTTCAACACAGAGGAACCGGTAAAATAACATTCCAGTCTCAGGGAACCCCTGCTAAAAGGTTACTACAGCTATAAACTCATAATAAATTAGTGATGGTCAGTGAGAATTACCCTCTTACAGATGGCTAAAAGAGATCAATGGTGTCAGTGGGAACATATCTGAGAGGCAGAAATTGCTCAAGGTACCCCTAGCAAACTCTGGAGGAACCCTAGAGTCCCATGGAAGCCTGGATGAGAAACCCTGGTTTAAAGGATAACCAAAACCTTAGGGATTCGAATTATGAGAGTGATGCAATAATTATAACTTCATAGGAAGAGCCCTTAGCAATCAGTGGAAATCAGCAAGGTCTCCCAGAATTATTGTGCTTCACATAATTAATGCATATAAAAAGTTCTGTTGATTTTTTATGAATAAAACAAACCAGACTGACCTTCTGAACAGGACCGCAGGTCCGGCACTGACACAATGGATGGCAAAACTCTTTCTTCCCCAGCAAAGAATCTTCCAGCTCATCCTCATAGTCATCATCAACCCACTCCAAGAGGTACCGCACCTAGGGGAACAGACCGGAATAAGCAAAAAGGAAGCAAATCAAGTCTGTACAAATTTTGTATCAGTACAAATTCTGTATCAGATGTCTGAAGTTTAAAAAAAAAAAAAAATGACCTACCATTTCCAAATCACCATCAGAAACGGCTCTTAAAAGTTTCTCAACCTGTAAAATAAAAAAAAATAAAAAATAAAAAATAAATCAGAAAAGCAAATAACTTGGAATTTAGGTCAGCCTTTCTCATCCTTTTTACCCCAAATAAATATTTTTTAGGTCTTGGGAATAAATGCCAAAAATAATTCTACCTACAGTTTGCATTACATTAGCATTAAAGTAAAAGTTTGGTCTAAACCTAAGCAAGCTTAAAGAGGAGCTGCACCTTTAAAAAAATATTAAAAGGCAGCAGCTACAACTATTGCAGCTGCTGACTTTTAATAAATTGACACTTACCTGTCCCAGGGTCCAGCGATGTCGGCGGCAGATGACGAGCAATCGCTTGTCTCTCTGCTGCCCCCGCCGCCACCCTCTGTAAGGGAATCGGGAAGTGAAGCATTGCGGCTTCACTGCCCGGTTCCCTACTGCGCACGCGCGAGTCGCGCTGCGCGTCTCTACTGGTCCCCGCTGTGTCCTGGGGGCGCAGGGCATCTGCGGCTAGCTTGTTTCCCGGAAGTGAGTGCAGATACCTGGATTATCAAGGTATCTGCATCCCCCTCCCCCCTGAAAGGTGCCGATTGTGGCACCAGAGGGGGGGGAGGGATCAGATGAGCGGAACTTCCACTTCAGGGTGGAAGTCCACTTTAAATCCTCACCCACCCCCATTCTAAGCCCTATACTAGCCTGAAAAGGAAAGAGGTGTATACGTACCTATTCTAAGGGTGCTTCAGTTACATGATATCCCCAGAAGCTGGCTGCAGGGGAGAGGAGAGAGCAGCGACAACAGCTGCAGAGCCTGAGCAGTGATGTCGCCCTTAGACTTAGGCTACTTTCACACAGTCGTTTTACAGGCGCTTTAGCGTTAAAAATAGCGCCTGCAAAAGAACCCATAAAGCGCCTCTCCCATCACTCCAGTGTGAAAGCCTGAGTCCTTTCACACTGGGGCGGTGCGCTTGCGGGACGTTAGAAAAAGTCCTGCAAGCAGCATCTTTGGGGCGCTTTAGGAGCAGTGTATACACCGCTCCTAAAGTGCCCCTGCCCATTGAAATGAATGGGCAGTGCCCGCTAAGCTCTGCGGCACTACAGGGGCAGGATTAACCCCTTCTTCGGCTGCTAGCAGGGGTTAAAAGCACCGCTAAAACAATGCTAAAGCGCCACTAAAAATACATTTCCGAGAGCCATTCCTACTGACACTACAGAAGTCGCTGCGACTTCAGAAAAAGGTTGCTGAACTACTTTGGTACTACTTTTAATGCGACTTTGGTACAGAGAATGAAAAGTAAGGCCAGAGCCACACTGGAAATCGTGCGACTTTGGAGATGCACTAATGTAAAAGGAGCCTTACTATGGGACATCTGTTGTTGGCTGTCCCTCCACTCCCCTGAAGCCGGCGCTTCATAACTGTACCAGAGCGCCCTTGTTTTAAGGCAAGTATACACATCTTTTCACTACCCCTAGGAAGCTCAGGAAGAGCCCTGGCTGAGAAGGCTAATTTAGGTTAATAAAAACTCTGACAGTCTTGCAGTTTGGTTTCTCTAGAAAGCAGCTACAGCCTGGGAATAAAAGTCTGACCTCTACCAGCATTCAATGGGGGGCAAGACTTTACAGCGGTCTCGCTGCAGAGGTCTGACACGTCCTTTGCCAAGTCAGATTCAGAACAATGAAATCAGCAATGGAACACAAGCTTAGCAGATTGCAGAGCTGTAGGGTCTGATGCAGCAGGGGGTTTGTTGGGCCTCTGCAGAGAGGCCACTGATTCCGCACTCTGCTGGTAGGGGAAAGGCTTTTCTATCAGGCTGAAGCTGCTGTTACAATGAACTGTAGGAATTTGCATAGGTTTGTTTTGATGCACCTGGAACGTATTTAGCTGATTTAACCACTTCCTGACTGTAGGACGTTCATGGATGCCTGTAGGTTAAAGTGGTTATACCAGGATGATGCCTGCAGCTACAGGAATTATCCCAGTATATTATTTTTCAGCTGGCGATTCTGTTTTTTGTAAAAGCCATCCTAGCGGCTGATTAGCTGCTAAACTGCTTTTACAGGATCCGGAAGGGGACTCCCTCCTTCCTGCCGCCCACCGGTGCCTCTCTGGGCTCTTCCACATGATTAGAGAGCCTGGGCTCTGATCAGGCGCTTCCGCCGGGTTATTGCAGAGCTGGCCATGGACCAGATGGTCTCCGGCCATCCCTATGCTCCTGGGAGGCCGAAAGCAATGTCATCACCTCAATTCCAGTTTTGGCAGATATAAACACTGTCGATTTTTTTCGCCTGGAAAAAAAAAATAAAATAAAAAAAAAGATCAATGTTTTTGTTTTTTATCTCATGCTTTCTAGGCTAGAGGACCCCAGATCTCTCCATAAAGAGGACCTGTCATGCCTTATTTCTATCACAAGGGAGGTTTACATTTCTTGTGATAGCAATAAAATCAATCCAAAAAAAATAAAAAAATTTAAGGGACATTGTAAATAAATACATATTAATAAAAAATTTCAACCGCCCCTCCTACAGAAACAAACACGTAGGTCGTGCCCACATATGTAAACAGCGTCTGCACCACACATGTGAGGTATCGCTACAAAATGTTATAGCGAGAGAAATAATCCTAGGCTCAATTTTTTTTTTTTTTTGGGGAATCCTAGTTTGGCTTCATTCCACAAGAATGCGCAATTTTAAAGCGTGACATGTACGGTATCCATTTACGCCACGTAATATTTTATCAAAGAATTGGTTTATATATATATTTTTTGCATTAAAATTAATTAAAAAAGTGCATTAAAAAAAAAAAAAAAGTTTATTTCCCCCCCCCCCCCCCAAAAAAAAACAATTGCACAAATACCACGTGACAACACCCACCATTTTATTCTCTAGGGCCTCTGCTTTACACACATTCATTATAAATAAATAATATATATATATATATATATATATATATATATATATATATATATATATATATATATATATATATAGATATAGATATATATATTTATTTATTTATTTAGGGGTTCTGGGTAAATTTTCTAGCAACAAAATTATTTTGGCTTTAATTCGGTTTTGTTTCTTTCCTCTAGTCATTGTTCCAAAAAAATCAAAATCAAAATGTACTTGTAAATACACCTATGCACACAAATACTTCCAGAGAGCTTATGCAAAGCATCCATAATATATATATACAGTGCCTTGCGAAAGTATTCGGCCCCCTTGAACTTTTCAACCTTTTGCCACATTTCAAGCTTCAAACATAAAGATATAACATTTTTATTTTTTGTGAAGAATCACCAACAAGTGGGACACAATTGTGAAGTGAAACGAAATCTATTGGATTTTTGAAACTTTTTTAACTAATAAAAAAAATGAAAAGTGGGGCGTGCAAAATTATTCGGCCCCCTTGCATTAATACTTTGTAGAGCCACCTTTTGCTGCGATTTCAGCTGCAAGTCGCTTGGGGTATGTCTCTATCAGTTTTGCACATCGAGAGACTGAAATTCTTGCCCATTCTTCCTTGCAAAACAGCTCGAGCTCAGTGAGGTTGGATGGAGAGCGTTTGTGAACAGCAGTTTTCAGCTCTTTCCACAGATTCTCGATTGGATTCAGGTCTGGACTTTGACTTGGCCATTCTAACACCTGGATACGTTTATTTGTGAACCATTCCTTTGTAGATTTTGCTGTATGTTTGGGATCATTGTCTTGTTGGAAGATAAATCTCCGTCCCAGTTTCACAGGTTTTTATCCAGAATGTTCCTGTATTTGGCTGTATCCATCTTTCCCTCAATTTTAACCATCTTCCCTGTCCCTGCTGAAGAAAAGCAGGCCCAAACCATGATGCTGCCTCCACCATGTTTGACAGTGGGGATGGTGTGTTGAGGGTGATGAGCTGTGTTGCTTTTACGCCAAACATATCGTTTTGCATTGTGGGCAAAAAGTTGGATTTTGGTTTCATCTGACCAGAGCACCTTCTTCCACATGTTTGGTGCGTCTCCCAGGTGGCTTGTGGCAAACTTTAGATGAGAGTTTTTATGGATATCTTTGAGAAATGGCTTTCTTCTTGCCACTCTTCCATAAAGGCCAGATTTGTGCAGTGTACGACTGATTGTTGTCCTATGGACAGACTCTCCCACCTCAGCTGTAGTTCTCTGCAGTTCATCCAGAGTGATCATGGGCCTCTTGGCTGCATCTCTGATCAGTCTTCTCCTTGTCTGAGCTGAAAGTTTAGAGGGACGGCCAGGTCTTGGTAGATTTGCAGTGGTCTGATACTCCTTCCATTTCAAAATGATCGCTTGCACAGTGCTCCTTGGGATGTTTAAAGCTTGGAAAATCTTTTTGTATCCAAATCCGGCTTTAAACTTCTCCACAACAGTATTACGGACCTGCCTGGTGTGTTCCTTGGTCTTCATGATGCTCTCTGCGCTTTCAACAGAACCCTGAGACTATCACAGAGCAGGTGCATTTATACAGAGACTTGATTACACACAGGTGGATTCTATTTATCACCATCAGTCATTTAGGACAACATTGGATCATTCAGAGATCCTCGCTGAACTTCTGGAGTGAGTTTGCTGCACTGAAAGTAAAGGGGCCGAATAATTTTGCACGCACCACTTTTCAGTTTTTTATTTGATAAAAATTTTTTAAATATCCAATAGATTTCGTTTCCACTTCACAATTGTGTCCCACTTGTTGGTGATTCTTCGCAAAAAATTACATACATACACACAGTTCTAGGAAAATATGGAGTGCACCTCCTAGTGAAATGAGATGTGATCCAAAAGAAGTTCAAATTACTTTACCTCTTTGTATTTGCTTTTAGTGTCTTCCTGTCCAGCACTGGTGGACAGCGAGGAGAGGCTGGACTCCGACGAGTCTCTGCTGATCGCGTCAGCAGACTGGGGTGGTGAGCGGCTGGGGGACTGAACCAAGACCCACAACAAAAAACAAAAAAAAGAGAAGGGTGCTAGAGATGTGAATACATAGAGCCAGGGCAGGTCTCAATGCAGAACTAAAGATGTGGTCCTTACCTCGGAATGACTCGGCCTCCTGTTGTTGTCAGTGTGAGCCGTCTCCATGATGGACACAATCTATGGCACAAAATAGGAAAAAGCGTGTTGAGTCTAGCAATTCACAAGGCAGCAAATGACAGATTTTTGCGGACGGCGAGAGATCCTATACAGCTAGCTTCTTCCAAGCGATGCTTTTAAGATCTGGTGTCGCTGACATACAGGTCCACCAACTCTGGCAAGAGTATTTCGTCTTCTTCGATTGTTGTGGATGTCATTATTCCATCAAGCATAAGCTAACCAATGACTCCCCTTCCCCAGGATTGATTTCTGAGCCCTGGTGGCCCATCACCATTTAGAAGGAACTTTTAGTGGACTCTTATTTGTGTTTTTGCACTATTTGATTTAATTTCCTAGCGCTACATTTCTTTTTCTATGACAGATTTTAAGTGACCTTTGTCCTCCGATGCTCAAGCTGAAGTGCCAAGTTCAAAATAATTGAGGCTGAGTGGATGTGGGGGTTTCCCAACAGCCAATTCACAAGACAGGGGTGTGTGACCGGCTCTCAATGGATCCGGTTCACACAGCTCGGGGGCAGCCGCAGTCCACATTTGGAAAGGGTCCTGTGCGTCTTTGGTTTCCAATTCAGGTGCGAATTCAAACATAAATTTGGACCCGATTCGAATCTGTGAACAGACACACCGGACCCCTCCTGTGAACCGTGGCCGCAGCATGTGTGAATCCAGCATAAAGCTAAATAAAAACATTTCATTAAAACATTTGAGACTTTTTTTTTTTCACTTATGGAACAGATGTAACAAAAAAACTTTCATGGTGAATTTAAAAAGACAAAAAAGGAGCAAGTAAGGGATGATCATTATTCATTCATAGAAAGTTAATTTCTAAGCTTTTTCAATGCGGTTTCTTCAGCTAACCCATAGTGCTCTGAGAATCTTGTCACAACGTATGAAAGGCATTGTAAATTGTTAAAATGTTTTAACTAGATGATTGCGTAGTTACATTCCCTGTGTTGTTTGTTTGCCTTACCTTGTAATGATGGACTCACTGCAGTTTATAGTGTCATGGCCAATTAATTCCCCCACGTCCATATATTAACATACCTCCCAACTTTTTGAAATGGGAGTGAGGGACACCTCTTGCCATGCCCCCTTAAAGGAGAATTGCACAAAACAAAACACAAGATTGGTTAAACCCACAAGTGTTTTTTTTTTTTACCACTACTATTCCTTTATATTGGCTTTTGGAGTTTATAAATGCAGCCATTTAGAAATCAGATGAAAGGTTTAGCACTGGAAAACACTTTTTAAAGGATAAAAAGTGAATTTTATATAAATCTATATAGATCAGACCAAAAAGAGGGACAAATGAGGAGGAATGAGGGACATTGCTCCAAATCATGGACAGCGGGGAGCTAAGTATTATTCCACCTAGCTTGTCCCTAGGCACAGGCAACTTCTTGTTTTGGGTCAGACATCATCCAATGCATGCCTTGCCATTTCCTCTGTGTTGTATGACACATATGGTGGGAGTGCTAATGTGATGAAAACACATTCCTTTCTAGCATGGAAAGCTCTGTTAATTGCTGTGCCTGTTTGTGTCTTTTAGACCCATTTACTATTTAGATCTCACCTGCACTAGCACTAGACAGAGACCTAGGGATTGTGGGATATGTAGTTTCTTCACAGGAAATGTTGGTTCTCAGACTACAGAGGTCCTGAATTAACCTGTGCAGTGCCATGCTGCATGCCCCATGATTGAACATAAACAGGAACTGCTTGCAGGAACGTGAAGATTAACTGTACTTTAGGCCAACAAATGACACCATGAAACTACATGATCATGCACATCTTATGCAGATGAAAAACACAAGTTGCAGGTAGGAAGCTTTATAATGTCTTTAAATGTTTATTAGTTAACATCCACGTTAACAGCAGCAGTCAAACACCCCACAGACGTCAATGTTCAGTGTGATCGATTACCTTGGAGTTCAGTGCACACTGTAGAGGGGTCTCCTTCCTTCTGTTTAGGATGCTGGTGCTGGCTCCATTCTGTAGCAAGACTTCAATAATCCCCTGATATCCCCAGCGGGCAGCAATGTGCAGTGCTGTGTCCCCCTTCTCATTAACGCAGTCCATTCTACATAAGTTCCCGTCACAGTACACTAAAGCCTTCACACACTGGAGGAAACAACAGCATTGCTATCACAAGTTGGTAAGTCTTATAGAAACATTCAAAATGCATGTTCGTTGGTCTCTATGGCTCCACATATTCACCTTCCCTTCACTCATCCTACTGCTAAAAGCAGAAATACCTGGTACCCCGGGACTGGGAGAACGTATGGCTCACTTCCCTCCCTACCAAATCACAGCAAAGGTGGATAGGTAATTGACCAAAGTGTTCTTCTATGTAAGCTCCAGCTAGGATCATTTTGACATTTACACAATGCTTCTTTCCTTCCTTGCCAATGGCAAACATGGAAGCAAAGGAAAGATCAGTTACTGCGGGAGCCCACTTTAAAATAAACCTATTGCTTTGCCCTTCTCAAAGCACCATTTGACTTAAAAAAGTTTTTATAACGGTCTCCTATTACCAGCAGCCACCAACTTAGCCTACCAATTAACATCCCACTGGTTGGCAGATGTTGGGGGGGGGGAGGCTGGCGGATGAGGTAATAGAAGTCTGTAAGTTAGTCTCCCCCAAACTTTCTAAACGATATACCTACCTGTATATCTTGCATAGATCATACCCAATGCCTATCTTTTTTATCTAACTATTGGCCACATTATAGCCCAACCTGCCCCAGATGTGATGGGACTAGTGACACTTTTTCCCCCCATCCAATTTGGTCTTGTGCTGCTATCCAGGTGTCAAGGAAATAGTCGTAGAAGAACCAGCAATGTTGCCAATATCCATTATGGGCGCATCTGGCGATCTTCCGTGCGCAGTGGTGCACGCAGATACGCGGTGGCACAAACAGGCAAACGCGCTGGCGCAATGACACATGCACGGCGTGACAGATGCTGGTGGCCACTGGCCTGCTGCTGTGAGCATTACATTGCTGGATTATCGTCAGCTCCCCCATCTTTCCTGTGCTCTTGTGTATCCTGACTCTTGGACCTCCTGTTACTGACCCAGCTTGCCTTGACCTGTTTATCTTGATCTCCTGGTTTGACCTCTGAGTTGTACTCTGACTCTGCTCCTGTCTGCTCCATCGTGTTTGACCCCCAGCTTGGCTCACCGACTCTGCTACTATCCCTCTAACCGTGTGTGACACAGGCTTTTTCCAGTTCTGCTATCTGAATCCACATCTGACTGAGCTACCGTGTATTACCCCTGGCCTGGCTCCTGGTTCTGCTCCCGGGCCTGCTCCACTGCTAAGTACGTCTGGTGCCATCCAAGCACACCTGCCTTACCATGGCATCCTGCCTATTCCAGCTACTCCAGTGATCAACTCATCAGACCTCAGCAACTGGCAAACCCTGCTTCTTTGGGCACTACATTCCCTGTACTACCTTCAGGGGTCCCCCCTAACACTCTGACGCCCCAAGTAATGCCTAGAAGAAACAAACACTCTTTATGGCCAGATTGTTAATCTCTTGCCACCCAAGCCAATTCTGACACTTCTCTCCGAATATAAAATTATATTTGCATTGTTGCAATTTTTTTTTATGTCAAACGGTATTTGCACAGCAATTGTTCAAAGGCAATTTTTTTTGAAAAAAAATACTGTTTAACCACTTAAGGACCACCTCACGCCAATATACGTCGGCAGAATGGCATGACTGGGCACAATCACGTACCTGTCTCTTTTAAGTGCCCAGCACGGTCCCGAGCTCTGTGACCGTGGCCGTGCGGGACCAGCGGACCCGATCGCCGCTGGTGTCCCATGATCGGGTCACAGAGCTGAAGAACGAGGAGAGGTTTGTGTAAACAAACCTCTCCCCGTGCTTCCTAGTGTGGCTGTCACCGATCGTCTTTTCCCTTTTATAGGAAAGACGATCAGTGACGTCACATGCCAGGCCACGCCCCTACAATAAAAACAAAACAAACAAAAAAACACATAACGTCACACATAACCCCTACACTGCCCCCTAGTGGTTAACTCCTTCATTGCCAGTGTCATTTACACAGGAATCAGTGCATTTAAATAGCACTGATTGCTGTATGAATGACAATGGTCCCAAAAATGTCCGATGTGTCCGCTATAATGTCGCAGTCACAATAAAAATAAAAATAAAAATAAAAAATAAAAATAAAAAAATCGCTGATCGTCATTACTAGTAAAAAAATATATACATTTATAAAAATGCTATAAAACTATCCCCCATTTTGTAAACGCTATAACTTTTGCGCAAACCAATCAAGAATCGCTAATTGTGATTTTTTTTTTTACCAAAAATATGTAGAAGAATACGTATCGGCCTAAACTGAGGGGAAAAAAAATTATATATTTTTTGGGGATATTTATTATAGCAAAAAGTAAAAAATATTGCATTTTTTTCAAAATTGTCGCTCTATTTTTGTTTATAGTGCAAAAAATAAAAACTGCAGAGGTGATCAAATACCACCAAAAGAAATCTCTATTTGTGGGAAAAAAACGCCAATTTTGTTTGGGAGCCACATTGCATGACTGCGCAATTGTCAGTTAAAGCGAAACATAACACATAATAGATAACCAAATTTTTTAATGTAATATAAAAGATGATGTTATGGTGAGTAAATTGATACCAAACATGTCATGCTTTAAAATTGCACACACTAGTGGAATAGTGCTAAACTACAGTACTTAAAAACATGCATAGGTGATGTTTTGAAAATGTTTTACAGGTTACCAGTTTAGTTACAGGGAAAAAAAAAAATAACCGATCTCAGGCTTTTCAGCAAAAAAAGTCATAACGTCGCTTCTGGCCTCCGAGGGTCAAAGAGCTGGCTGGCCCGCTCTATGGCAAACCGCCACCGCCGGTGGATTCATTCCCTGGCTCCCCGATCGCACGATGTCCCCTCTCGCCGCCTGTAAAAGCAATCAAGCGGCTAAATCTCTATGATGTCTTTTACATTGCAGGGAATCGCCTGCTGAAAAAAAAGATATCAGGATGATGCCTGTAGTTGCACTTCTCCACCTCAAGTCCCCGACGTCATATGTGACAACACTGAAGAAATGACACTTGTCTACAATGTAAAGTAGTGAGTGTACAGCTTGTATAACAGTGTAAATTTGTTGTCCCCTCTAAATAACTCAACACACAGCCATTAATGTCTAAACCCCTGGTAACAAAAGTGAGTACACCTCTAAGGGAAAATGTCCAAATTGCACCTAATTAGCCATTTTCCCTCCCCTGGTGTCATGTGACTCGTTAGTGTTACAAGGTCTCAGGTGTGAATGGGGAGCAGGTGTATTACATTTGGTGCAAAACAAAAAAGGGGGAAAACACAGCGCTACCTATGAAAATGACAAAAATTGTGATGCGACACAGAACAGCAGCTAACATACAAACGAACTAAGTCTAAGTTACAAAGTGTGACAAGCAATGTAGCGCTGAAATGTCCAACAACGTGAACAAATGAAAAAAAGTCCAGCTATAACAAAATAGTGTAAAAAAAATGAGTCCAGATATTCAGCCTTCAGTCAATAACCAGAAATTTTGCAGAAAAAGGTGGGCACCCTTACTGGAGGTGATGGACACAAACTACTATATAGCAAATGTGTCATACAGGCTTGTATATGTCACAAACGATTAGTGTACGTTGGATCATGGATCACCATCACAGCAGCCGATACCTTCTCCGTTCACCAGCTTCAGGATTGGTACGCCACAGGTCTCAAGGAATTCTCCACTGTATCTCAAGGGTTCCAGTCAACTAGGGGCTCGGAGCGGGTTCACCATAAACGAAAAGTATGGACACAATGCCTCGCATAGTGAAATTCCACCATTGAAGGTTTATTTATAAAAATGCGAATTACATAAAAAAATAATAATATCCAAAAATCACGTGATCCAATATATTGTATAAAAGAACAATAAAAAGCAATATGGGGAGCAGGAAACGCTAGCCCGACGTGTTTCGACTTCTAAGTCTTCTACTGAGGCATTACCGTAATGCCCCAGTAGAAGACTTAGAAGTCGAAACGCGTCTGGCTAGGCATTGTGTCCATACTTTTCGTTTATGGTGAACCCGCTCCGAGCCCCTAGTTGACTGGAACCCTTGAGATACAGTGGAGAATTCCTTGAGACCTGTGGCGTACCAATCCTGAAGTTGGTGAATGGAGAAGGTATCAGCTGCTGTGATGGTGATCCATGATCCAACGTACACGAATCGTTTGCGACGTATACAAGCCTGTATGACACATTTGCTATATAGTAGTTTGTGTCCATCACCTCCAGTAAGGGTACCCACCTTTTTCTGCAAAATTTCTGGTTATTGACTGAAGGCTTTCTATAGTTTGTGTCAACGGAATATCTGGACTCATTTTTACACTATTTTGTTATAGCTGGACTTTTTTTCATTTGTTCACGTTGTTGGTTCATTTCAAGCACATTAACATTTTTCTTTATTAGGCAGCACAACATGTAATATGTGTGCTGGCTTCTAAGTTGGTTTTCACTACTAAATATATTGGGTATAAGTGTGACTTATATCCAGTTCTGTTGCTTTTAGTCACTTTTTTGACATTTCAGCGCTACATTGCTTGTCACACTGTATTACATTTGGTGTTATCGTTCTCACTCTCTCATACCGGTCACTGGAATTTCAACATGGCACCTCATGGCAAAGAACGTTCTGAAAAAAAGAATTGTTGCTCTACATAAAGATGGCCTAGGCTATAGGAAGATTGCCAAGACCCTGAACCTGAACTGCAGCACGGTGGCCAAGACCATACAGCGGTATAACAGGACAGGTTCCACTCAGAACAGGCCTCGCCATGGTGACAAAGATGTTGTACGTGCTCGGCTTCATATGTAGAGGTTGTCTTTGGGAAATAGACGTATGAGTTCTGCCAGCATTGCTGCAGAGTTTGAAGGAGTGGAGTGGGGGGGGGATGGGGGTCAGCCTATCAGTGCTCAGACCATACGCCGCACACTGCATTAAATTGGGCTGCATGGCTGTCATCCTATAAAGAAGCCTCTTCTAAAGATGATGCACAAGAAAGCCCGCAAACAGTTTGCTGAAGACAAGCAGACTAAGGACATGGATTACTGGAACCATGTCCTGTGGTCTGATGAGATCAAGATAAACTTATTTGGTTTAGATGGTGTCAAGTGTGTGTGGTGGCAACAAGGTGAGGAGTACAAAGTGTGTCTTGTCTACAGTCAAGCATGGTGGTGGGAGTGTCATGGTCCGGGGCTGCATGAGTGCTGCCGGCACTGGGGAGATGAAGATCATTGAGGGGACCATGAATGCCAACATGTACTGTGACATACTGAAGCAGAGCATGATCCCTACCCTCCGGAGACTGGGCCGCAGGGCAGTATTCCAACATGATAACCACCCCAAACACACTTTCAAGATGATCACTGCCTTGCTAAAGAAGCTGAGGGTTAAGGTGATGGACTGGCCAAGCATGTCTCCAGACCTAAACCCTATTGATCATTTGTGGGGCATCTTCAAAACGGAAGGTGGAGGAGCACAAGATCTCCAACATCCACCAGCTCTGTGATGTCATCATGGAGGAGGGGAAGAGGACTCCAGTGGTAACCTGTGAAGCTCTGGTGAACTCCATGCCCAAGAGGGTTAAGGCAGTGCTGGAAAATAATTGTGGCCACACAAAATATTGACACTTTGGGCCCAATTTGGACATTTTCACTTACGGTGTACTCACTTTTGTTGCCAGACATTAATGGCTGTGTGTTGAGTTATTTTGAGGGGACAGCAAATTCACACTGTTATACAAGCTGTACACTCACTACTTTACATTGTAGCAAAGTGTCATTTCTTCAGTGTTGTCATATGAAGAGATAGAATAAAATAGTTACAAAAATGTGAGGGGTCTACTTACTTTTGTGAGACACTGTAAATATCACAAGATTTGGGTTAGATGGGTAGAGAACACAGAGAGAATATGTATAGATAATGAATAGCCCATTTTGTAAATGTTTACCTTACGGGTACAATGTACTACTCATTGCACATATTTACTCTGTACTAAAATGAACCGCAAACCATTCATAATTAGGTGTTATTGTCTCTATGTCACGGTCATAATCTACTTTTTGGATATCGGTCCCGCATGCACTGTTACTTCTGATATGTTCTATTCTGTGTGAAAATGTCACCTTTTATTTTTTCTGCTATGGTGCCTGTTGCACTGTTGATTGTCTCTTTTTAATAAAGAGTTTGTTTTGATCTAAAAAAAAAAAAAAAGTTTTTATAAAAGTGTAGAGTGTAGTTCCCAAGGAAAACTTACATCTTCATGTCCATATGTGCAGGCCAGATGCAGACACGTGTTCCCACTGTTATCCTGAATATCCTGGCTTGCCTTATAATGTAACAAGAGCAGCTATAAAAAAAAAAAAAAAAAAAGTTAACAGCCCAGAAACCTTAGGTGGCACTCTAGTTCCTTTTTTCACATTTAGCATTGCATCTTTGCTGATAACATTTTGAAGGCTGACAGCTGCTTATGCCGGCCATAGACGGTTTGAATCGTGGCCAGTTTCAGCAGAGAGTGGCTGAGATTTGAACCATGTATGGGCAGGCTGACTATACTCAAGTTGCTCGATCGATCAACTTTGGTAGAACCAGCTTGTTGGATTTTACATGCGATTATTGCTGACGGCTATTATAGATACTAACAGTAATCACTGTTTTCTCCCGGGAAGGACGCCCCCCTCCCCGCCCGCTGGGAGAACACAATGGCTCTGCGGGAGGGATTCCCCCAATCAACAATATTGATGGAGGAATAAATTTTTTCCTGCGTGGTACTTAATCTATGGTCGGCTCCAGTAAGTAGTAAACACCGCTTGGTCACTTGTACCTACAGGTAAGCTTATAGTTTACATTTACCTCTAGGTACAATGAATATCTCCCAAACATCTGTCCTCTACCCCCTTTCACATCACCCCCAGTAATATACTATGCCCCGCTACCACTGTAGTGTCCTGGGCCCCCCTCCCCCAAAAGCAGTGCCCTCTGCCATCCCCTATCATTGCAGTGTCCTCTTCCTCCCCCCCCCCCCCTCCCCCATAGCATTGTCCTCTGCATTCCCCCCTTTCCCCCCACACACAGTAGTGTGCTCTGCGGCCCCCCCCCCCCGTAGTGCTCCCTGCCTCCCATAGTCCTCTGCCCACCTCTGTAGTGCCCCCCCCATAGCGGTGTCCTCTCTGCAACCCCCTCCCCCCCACAGTAGTGTGCTTCACCTCCCCCCCCCCCATAGCAGTGTCCTCTGCACCAACACCTCCCCCCTAGTAGTGTCCTCTGTCCCCACCCCGTAGTTCCCCCCCCCAAATCATAGCAGTGAGCTCTGCAATCCACCCCCCCCCCCCAGGTGGGGTCCTCTGCCCCTCTATTGCCGTTTCCTCTGTCGCCCCCAAAGGAAGAAGTGTTGACAACACACAGCTGTAGGTAGCTCTCTCCTACCTTACAGCAGCTGTACATTATAGGAGGAGTGAGAGGCAGCACAGTGATGGACGGAGGGTGGGACTGGAAGCTGCTTTAGTTAACTTTGCAAGTTAACCAGCAGGTGATTGGTTAACTAAAGGAGCTCCTGGTCCCACCCTCCATCCAGCACTGTGCTACCTCTCACTCCGCTCTGCTAACCAAGGGTAATCGGCACCGACGGAGACTGGGGGAACCGCTCGGCACAGACGTGATCGTAATCTACCTGTCGGCTTCCCACGATCGAGGAGTTGCTGACCCCGGCTCTAGTGTAATATATTTTTCTGGGATTGTAACATTTGCTCTTTGAGGCCTGTACCTGCCATTCTGACACATGCCTGAACTCTATGAACATGCACTTTTCTGCCCTCTATCAGTTCCTGAAGTAGAACACTATCAGAGCTAAATTGTGCCAAATAATTGAGAACACGAAATGACTTACTCTTGTTTGGCCCTTTATTTGCAAACACACAAGGATCATTCACACAGTGAGCCTGATTTAAGATTTCAGCACACTCAGGGATGTGAAAGAAAAAAAAAAAATACTACATTGATAAAGGAAATGTACTGTAAATGTGAATTGTCATCTTACTGCTATCTTCTGGTGGCCCTTCTGGCAAGCCAGGTGTAGTGGCGTAGACCCGTGGTAATCTGTGGCATTAACCACTCCTCCTTTAGAGATCAGTAGATCAATAAACTGATACTGTCCTACAAAACAGCACAACACAAGGCACTTTAAGTATATATGCGTAAATGTCAGGCAAATCTTTGTTTTTTGTTTAAGCAGCACATAACAGGGGAGCTCAGGTCTTACCGCAGATGGCTGCAATGTGAAGAGGGGTGTAACCGCGATCATCTCGAGATAATGGAGTGACAATAGATATATCATTTAACTTCCTATAGAGAAAAAAATAAAAAAATGTTTTACAATAGACAAGAGATCTGTAGATGAAAATATATTAACAACTTGCATTTCTATTTGCATTTAAATTGGGGCACAAATAAAAAGCATGATACACCAAGGAGGATGATCAGCGAAGGACTGGAGAGACTCGGAATCAGAGAGACTCGGAATCAGAGCACTCATTGGCTGATGGATTAGAGGACTCCAAGGTCCTGGTTTTTGATAAGATACAAAATCTGCAAGGGAAGGCGCGGGAGACCCTGTTGGGTCAAAGTCAGCAAATAACCTGTTGAAAAGGACCACAAAGTCTTGCCTGACTATAGTAAAAACCACACAGCCGAGTAGGCACAGGAGACAGAGCTAAGAGTCAAAGGAAAGGTTTGATTCCTGGATGCAGACATCCATGACATAGGTGGGCGTGCTGCAAGAAGCCCCATAGTCATTAGTAAACTGTGAGCTAAGGCCCCCAGACCCCCCTCCCATCTACCAGATAGGTTGTGACCATGTAGCAGTAAAGCAACTTACAGATGTGAGGCAAGGCCTCAGGTACTTGCAAATCCTAGACAGCTCTAGCAAATGAAGATTGGATGGCTGTAGGTAGGTAGCAAGAATGGACTGAAGATTGAAGTACCTCATGGCTTTTTTTCCCCCCCAAGCAGGAGCAAGGAGATGCTTCCTCATGGAAAGAGCACACATCATGGATAACATCAGCGCTCAGTCCCTTAATGCCTTCCGTGGTGGAAACTAGTAGACATGTGCAATTTGTTTAGTTCCAAATTAGTTTAACGAATTTTAACAAATTCGTTAATTTCCGTTTGGAAGTTCAGAAAAAACCTTGTTTCTTCGAACACGTGGCCCGGGTACCATTCTTTTAGCCCATGAAAGGACATCTGAACGGATCCAGTCAGCATGGCTAGCCCCAGCAAGGATTGCTTCCAGTGGAGCTCAGCACAGCACATCTTTACTCGTGACCAACACCTTAGACACTGGCGAAAAAACGGAGGACTCCCAGTTGTGGGAGGGGTTATATAGGGAGTACACTTCTCGCCTTAGGGCGTGCCAGTGTCCATCACCTATCAGTGGCCCTATAACCCAGATGGTAAGTACTATGGCTCTGTGTCCCCTGATGTAAGAAAATAAATAAGAAAAATTTCAAAAATTAGGACATTCCAAAATGCAAAAATGCGAAAATCCAAAAATAAGAATCGAAATCTGAAAATTAGAAAATCCTAGAATCTTAAAATCTGAAATAACGAATAAAAAATATTAAATTCTAGGTATTGAAATTATCCTTTCAAATTTGGCTGTTGGTGAACGTATTTGAGCGAATTATCTGAAATAACGAATGCCGTGTCTAAACTAATGGAACGTAATAATCTAATAATATTATTCAGTTGTTCCATTCCATTTGTTTAGATGCGGCATTCGTTATTTCAGATAATTCGTACCTTCTTTTTTTAAATCTCTCTTTATTAGGTTTTTACATATCCACTATACATTTCACCATTTACATTCATCGCTCTTATGAGCTTCCGTAAAATCCATTCATAGTCATGTCCTCAAATACTATAAAATTTTACATATACATTCATATCCCTCTTACTCCTTTTTTTTTTCTCACCCTTTTGGTGTGGCTTGCCCTATCTCCATACTGTTTTATCCTGATGCCGTTATGGAATTTTTTATCCAACTTGCCCATACTATCTCATACTTCTCTCCATGTCCTCTACTCCAATATGTTTCCCTATATAGTGGTAGATTACTATTTACTAAATGTTTCCACAGTGTTAACGTTGGAGCTTCCACCTTCTTCCAATTCAGCACTATTGTCTTTCTAACATAAAAAAGCAACAGACCCACCTGTATTCTCCTTCCTATAGGGGAGATATTATTCCATACTAGTCCTAATAGGCAGATCTCTGCCTCTTGATTTAAAGAGACTGATGTTACTATAGTAATTACTCTCAAAACCTCCCTCCAGAATATCGCTATCTTTGGACAAGACCAGGTCTTTGGTCTTGTTTTTCTTTGGTCTTTCCTTACCATTTGCTCTAATTCTGTTTCTATCAAATGTGGGATCACCTCTGGGAACAGAACCAATAAAGCATGGACCAACTGCATGTATCTAAAAGTGCATTTCCCAGGTATATTTCAACATTTTCTTATTTCTGCAAATGAAATAATTCTCCCTTCGGGTACAACTTGTGATAGTTTTTTAATCCCAAATCTAGTCCATGCTCCTGGATCTTGGATGGAATCCAAATGTGGGAGCTCTGGATTTCTCCATAATGGAGTGTTTGGGGATAAATCCCCTCTCAAATGATCCTCTTGCCATGGCTGCTCTCCATATTTTTACTGTCGTAATCATCGAGGGAGTCAGATCTGACCTATATTTTAATCCGCGGAACGGCAATGACTGCAGTGCCTCCCGCAACTGGACCACTGAGGCCTCTACCATCCTGGCAGAGTCAAATCCATCTGGATTCAGCCATCTCCCCATCGTCACCCACTGTGTAGCCATATAATATTTATAAAGGTCTGGGAAAGCCAATCCCCCCTGTACCGTCGGACGCATAAGTACGCGTAGTTTAATTCTACGGCTACGTATGGCTGTGCTGGATAGCTACAATTAGGCAGTGTACACGAGTCTTAGAGTAAAAAAAAAAAATAATGTGAGTAAAAATAGGTTTGTCTTTTACACAAAGCTGAAGAAAAAAAAAAAACACGTCTATCCTCCTAGGACACTAGCAAAAATGGAAGCATTCTGGCAGTAGTGTTTATCCTGGACTGGCCTACAATTATTTTGGTTTCCAGTAACCAATCGTGCTGTGGGTGACAACATAACCTGAAGGTTAATGATTTCCTATGTCCCTCAAAATAATATTGTATTATTGTGTCCAATTAGGATGTGAACAGAGCTTAGCAAATCACCACAAATAAAGAAAACAAAAGCAACTTTACGGCTAGTTATAAACTGGAGTACATCAGAGACTATAAATAATGGACTCATGTGATGTACATTATGTAAGTGATATTGTACACAGAACATTATAAATATTTGCACAAAGGAGTTTTAAGACTATATAAAACACAAGGCTCCTTCTTTAAGTGGAAATCTATTATCCATATCATCTACAATACAGATGATTTTATTCTCCTGTAACAAGACTTTCTGAAGCCGAAAAAAAAAAAAAAAAAAAAAAACTTAGACATGCCATAGAAAAAAGTATTTTAAATTAAAAATCTAAAATGTTTTTGGTCAATTTTTTTTTTTATTTTTTTTATTTACAAGCTCAAAGTTTCAAAACAAAATTGCTTGATTTATATAAAACCTTTTTTGTTTCAATATTTTCATTGACTTTTATCGTGATAAGCAAATAAAAGATTGATTAAAAAAAATAGGATTTAGTACATCAACAAGCAGTATAACGCAGAAAAAAGGAGGGGTGGGTGCTGTGTCGGTCTGTGAATTACAGAGAAAAGGATTTTACGGCGAGTACAAAAAATCCTATTTTCTCTTATATTCACCAACCGACACAGCTCCTCTTTGTAACTAAATGGGACGTCCCCAAGCAGTGCCAAACGAGGGGTGGTAAAAAAACAGCATTAAAAACTTCATCCACCATGGCAAGTGGGAACTAGTGAAATTAAACCCACAAAAAAAAAAAAAAAAAACAGCAGTGTGTGGAAACCCACCATAAAAACCGGGCATCCTCAACAAGAGAGATCCCCCAGACCGCAACATTGCGGAAGTAATGCAACAGTGCATTAACGAAACAGTACTGTTTTTATCGAAAAACCAGGAAAAAAACTCAATAGCAACTACACAGCCAAAACCAGCATCAGCCGATGCACTGACATCTACCTTGTAAAGCTTGGTCAACGTATGGACAGACGACCAGGTCACCGCCTTACACCCTGAGCGACAGACGCTTGGTGTCGGAAGGCCCAAGACGTTCCGATTGCTCTTTTAGAGTGGGCCGTGACTGGAAAGGGAGGCACCTGTCCCTTCAATGCGTAGGCTTGGACTACAATCTGTCTGATCCACCTGGAAATGGTGGCCGACGAGACCGCCATGCCCTTCTTAGGACCAGCCACCGAAACAAACAGTGAGTCTGACTTCCGAAAGTAAGCTGTGACAGACAAGTACACCTTCAGAGCCCTAACCACATCGAGAGCGTGAAGGGCCACCTCTTTGGGGTGCTTCAGCTTAGAGGCTTAGAACACAACAATGGTAATACAATGTCCTCATTGATATTAAAAGGCCAAAACCACCTTCGGTAGAAAGGACGGTTGCGGACGCAACACCACCTTATCCACGTGGATGACCAGATAAGGCGACTTGCAGGACAAGGCCACCAGTTCCGAAACCCTCCTGGCCAATGTGATGGCCACTCTGTGAAAGGGGTCAACAGAGGAATCTCCCTGATATTCTCAAACGGCGGCTTCTGAAGCGCCGACAACACCAGGTTCAAATCCCACAGAGGCAACGGAGGACGCACCAGAGGGACTACATGGCTCACCCCTTGAACAAAAGTACTCACTAATGAGCGAGACGCTAGGGGTCGCTGAAAAAAAGACAGCCAAAGCTGAAATTTGCCCCTTGATGGTGCTCAACGTCAACCTCTGGTCAACACCTTGCTGAAGGAACAGCAGGGTCCTGGATATAGAGAAGGAGCACGGATGCCACCCTTTCTCCTCACACATGGAGATATAGGCCTTCCAAGTACGATAGTATATCTTCCTGGAAGAAGATTTCAGCGCCCTCAGCATAGTTGGAATCACCGAGTCCGACAGACCCCGGTTCCTCAATACCTGGATTTCAACAGCCAGGCCGTTAAAGCCAGCTTTGGTAAAACAGGGTGAAAGATTGGACCTTGAGATAGGAGGTCCTCCAGCAACGGCAGTCGCCAGGGGGCGTCTGCCACCAGGCGCACCAGGTCTGTGTACCAGGCCCGCTGAGGCCAATCTGGGGCAATCAGGATTACTGGAATCCCCTCGGCTTCCACTCTGTGCAGCAGACGTGGCAACAGTTTTAGCGGAGGAAAGGCGTAGATCAGTTGGTACTGATCCCACGGAGCCACCAGCACGTCTGGCGCGTCTGCCCACGAATCTCTTGTCCTGGACACGAATCTCGGTACCTTCCAATTGAGACGAGAGGCCAGTAGATCCACATCTGGTGTGCCCCACCTCAGGCACAGCAGCCTGAACACCTCCTGATGCAATGTCCACTCTCCTGGGCCCAGCATCTGTCGACTCAGATAGTCCGCCTGCCAATTTTCCACCCCTGGGATGTAAATGGCTGATAGGGCCGGTACATGTCGCTCTGCCCACTGAAGTATGTGAGCGACCTCCCAAGCAGCGGCTGAGCTTCTTGTTCCTCCCTGGTGATTTATGTACGCCACAGCCGTGGCGTCGTCTGACTGTATCCTGATCGGACGCCCTTGAAGACTCATCAACCATGTGTGGAGGCACAGCCTGATCGCTCTCAATTCGAGCAGATTGATCAGCAACTTGGATTCCTCCATCGACCAGAGGCCCTGAGCCGACTGAATCCCCATCACTCCACCCCAGCCAGACTGGCGTCCGTAGGGATCACCGTCCATGTCAAAGTAAGGAACGATTTCCCGGACTGAACCACCAGGGACCTCAACCACCAGATCAGAGAGTCCCTGACTGGTTGACTCACCTGGATCTGCCGATCCAGAGACAACGGAGATTTGTCCCACTTCGTCAGAATCTTATTCTGCAGGACTCTCGTGTGGAACTGGGCATAAGGTACCACCTCGAAAGAGGCCACCATGAGCCCCAGCACTCGCATGCAAAAGCGGAGCGATGACCACTTGCGGCTCATCAGTAGATTTGCCGCCGATCTGAGAGTCCCCAATTTATCTGAGGGGAGAAAAACCCTCGCTTCCCTGGAGTCCAACAATAACCCCAGGTACTCCAGACGCTGAGTCGGTACCACCACCGACTTCTTTAGGTTCAACAGCCACCGAAAATCTTGCAGGCTCTGCAAGGTGATCGCCACATCCTCCAGTAATTCTGAGGACGGAAGAAGCTCTCAGGAGATTGTCTAGGTAACCGACGATCGCGATCCCGCTTTGTCTCAGCAACGCCACTACTGGAGCCAGTACTTTGGTAAAGACTCGGGGGGCTGATGCCAGGCCAAAAGGGAGAGCCACAAACTGGTAGTGGGCTTCCCCGACTGCCAAACGCAGAAATTTTTGATGCCTTAATGCCGAAGGCATATGGGTATGTGCAGGTACGCATTTTGGATGTCCAAGGACGCCCGGAAGTCCCCTTGATGGAGTGCAGCAACTACTGGGCGAACTGATTCCATTCTGAACCTCTGCACCTTCACAGAGTGATTGAGGTCCTTCAAGTCCAAGATTGGACGTACCTACTCTTCTTGGGAACTACAAACAGATTTGAACTGGTACAATCACCTCCTGATTCAGCAAATCCCTCACCGCCCCTAACAGGGCCTCCCAGGGACACGGTATGCTGGAGGGGAAGAATCTGTTTGGCGGCCAAGAGAAAAACTATCTTGTAGCCCGTGGAAATCAGATCGCAGACCCATTGGTCAGATAACCGGGGAGGTCCACCGGGCTTCAAACTCCCAAAGGCGACCCCCCACCCGGGACATGGGTGGGGGCAAACCTTCATGCCGTAGCACTTCTGTTCGCAGGCACACACACACACATACACCGCCCACAGTGCATGCAGACACCCCCCTCAGAGAGGGGAAGGGAGGGGTGATAGGGACTTGGGAGAGAAGATAAGAAGGTGAGGTGGCCCCCGATTTGACCCCCCAGGGAATGCCCAGCTGCTCACCCCACCGAAGCAGGGAGAGCCGTACTTGACAGGCCTGAAGAGCTGGGAGACATTCCATCACAGACCTACGCCTGCGCGGTTACAGGGTAGCTTTCGGCCACGGTATACTGTGATCCAGACATCAGTAGCCCGGTCATATGTATACCCCGACACATTGAAACTCACGACCACCTCTGGAGCATGAGGTATGTCGTGGCCTGCCGAGCCGTAGCTGCGGCCTGCTCTCGCTCGATGGCCGGACTGGGGAGACTACAAGGATTTCATTAACCAGCCTGTCACCCAGCCGGCAGTTGATAGAAGATCTCAGGATCTCTCATCTTGCGCAAAAGGCAGCAAACCTGCAGTAAAAACATGGACCGAGAGGCCTCGCAGGATTCCTAGGTCATTCTCCTTACTAGGCAAAATAAAAACGGAAGCTGCTAGCAGCAGGAGGAGGGTTGATAGCACGGGGCCCGCCCCCGGGGCGGGATTAAAGTTCTGTGTATTGTGTAACAATTTTGCCTAGTTTCTCCTAATGGCAGGCTATACAACCCATTTAGTTACAGAGAGGAGCTGTGTCGGTCGGTGAATATAAGAGAAAAAGCAACGTTTGTCATACATTCGTACATTGTAGAGAAAATTACATAGATAAATTCTCATGTAACAACTATGTAATAATCAGGAAAGAACCAAATCAACACTATGAAATGCTAGGCATTAAACAAGGATGTCACCCCACATTCCCCGCCACCCCACATGGGAGCAAACTGACGGGGGCAGGATAACATCGCCCAGCCTCAGGATAAATTGTTTAACATTAGAAATTCTGTCCTGGTTTCAATTGTTGAGGGCTTCGGGACAATGGTTCAGTCAGGAAAGTTCCAAAACCAGTAAAAATTAAGCTAAGAGGTGATATCAGGTCATTGTGACAGAACTCACCAACTCTGCGTATGGGGCTTAAATATTAGTCTTAAATCACAGTTAACGCAACCTATCACCCTCTATATTATAACCGAAAGCCTCACAACTAACCCTTCAGAGAGAATTTCTCGGCGTTGTGAAAAGAGGAGGGAAAGTAGAAAAGGTTAGAGACAAAAAGGAGAAAGGGAGAGGAGAGGGGGAAAAAAAAGGGGTTGTTAATTTTATGATCTTTGGGACAAGAGGAGAACTGGGATGAAGATGTAGAAAAATTAGGGGAAGAGGAGCTCGGTGTCTGTGCTATACCTATGGTCACAATAAAGGAGCATGAATGTATGATGCCCAGGGCTTCCACGTTCGTTCAAAGTACTTCGGTCATTGACAATACTAGAAATTTTTCCGTGTGTCATAATATTTTCTGTTTAGAAATCGACTGCAAGATACTAGGGGTGTCTTCCATGCTCCCGCAATAGTAATCTTAGCTGCCAGCAGTATAAAGTAAATCAGACGTTTCAACGGACGTGACCACTCATTAGGTACAACATTGAGCAAGGCCAAGCTTGGTTGCTGATCAATAGAGGGCCCTGTCACCTTGTGAAGCATTGAGAACACCCTGTTCCAGAATGCCCTAATTTTAGGGCACTCCCACTATATATGCAACATTGAACCCTGCAATGAACAGCCCCTGAAGCATTCCGAAGTTGCCATAGCATACATCCTGGCCAGATGAGTCGGGACCAAGTACCATCTGGTGAGTACCTTAAGTCCGGCCTCAATCAGAGATACGTTGACGATTCCCTTATAGGCGACCTGAAGCCTGGCAGATCAGGTTTCCAGGTCCTCATTACAATTGAGATCCCTCTCCCAGGCCAGCATGTACGGCTGTTTCTGAGGTGGGGCAAGCAGCGACTTATACATCATAGAGATGCCCCTCTAGTGCCCTGATCACTAGTGGACCATTGTTCGTATGCAGTCGATAAAGGGGGTTCACTTGTCGGCCAAATTGAGCGTAGGAAGTGAGAAATTTGAAGAAAACTGAATTTTTCTGAAACAGGCGTTTTTAGGACAGAGGAACATTGTGAAAGGGTGAAGGGGCATTTATGAGTGAAGAAGTGGCCTATAGGATACAAGTCATTGTCTATCACTTAAATGCCCCTATGTCCATAGCGGGGAGAAAGGTAGGATTATGAAATATGTGTGCCAACGGGGTGAATGCAGAAATTAGTGATGGATTAGATTGCACACAAACCCATAAAGCAAAAGGAGTGGGATAAGGTAGGTGCTCTTATTAAGGGGCGATCTTTTAAAACAGCGCAATAGTAAATAATTGACTGTGAAGGAGAGGATGGCCTGCCATTCCATTTGAACCCCTTCCGGTCTCTCATGGTGAGAGTACACAACCGACCGTTGCATCAGTTGGGCTACCTTATAATATGCATAAAAGTCGTGTACACCAATACCTCCCTTTGCCCTAGGAGAGAACAAATTTGAACAAGCTAACCTATGGCCTTTCGTGCCCCAAATAAATTTTAAAATGCTGGACTGAAAACGGAGCAAATCCCCCCTAGAGACTGAGACCAGTAAAGATCTAAATAAAGAAGTTTGGGCAGAAGAGTAATTTTGACTGCGTGTATCCACCAAGCCACGGAAGACCATATAGAACCCAGCTAGAATGTAGAAGTTCTTAACTCCGAAAGCAAGCAGCATAGTTCACCGCATATAATGCTTAGTATGTGGGAGGGAGGTTAATTACCAAATATGGGAAAGCTGTACCCATCCATTGAAATGGAAAGGAGTCCCCTAGACGAGAAAACGTTGATTCAGGGATGTTGATGTTCATAGCGGAGAATTTTGTCTCGTTCAATCTGAGCCCAGACACCTGACCAAACTCATGTAGGATCCCAAGTATATTCGTAAGGGAGATAATGGGAGAGGTGATGAACAACAACATGTCGCCTGCAAATAATAGAATAGTAGAAGAACCGCACCGCACTTGCTGCGAGTCTTCTCGGATGGCTATAGGCACGGTCTCAATCACCATGGCAAAGAGCAATGGAGACAGTGGGCACCCTTGCCTTGTGCCCTTTTCAATTGAGATGGGGGCAGAATGATAGCCCATCAACTTCACCCTAGCTTGTGGGCGAGAGAAAAGTGTTCCCAGGATATGCAAAAAAAGGGACCAAATCCCCCAGTGTTCCAAAACCTGAAACAAATAATTCCAGAACACCCAATTGAAGGCCTTTTGCCCGTCTAATGACAGGAGACATCCCTTTTGCGTGGAGTCCCCTGAATAAAACCTTTAATTTTATACATAAAACTGAAGGTTGGAATTGGAATTACGATCCTTAGTTTGAAAAGCTTGCTTTCTATATTAACCCCTTTGAGCCTAAGGGTAAAACCAATCGAAATGCCCAAGCACAATTTTCGACCTTTGACATTTGTTAGTAAAACTGTACATATTATCACAACTACTTTGTGCATCCAGGTGGATTATACCGCTTTTTAAAAAAAAAAATTTTTTAGGAAAAAGTGGGATTTCTTTTGGTGGTAAATGGTAATGTACATCTCCTGATTTTATTATACAAGAAAATTGGCCCAAAATAATAATTAAAAAAAATATATATATTTTTTTAAAAATGTAGCTGTATATTTCTTGCTACTACCACCAGAGGACAACCCAAAATAAATTCTTCTGCTTTGGATGATCGCAGCGATAGCACATGCTATTTTTTGTTGTTTACACATAGTACAGCCAAAAAACACCTACCTATAGTACCTAAAACACACTGATACTATAAAAAAAAAAAATTATATATATATATATATATATATATATATATATATATATATATATATATATATATATATATAAATATAAATAATACTGACCCTGACCTTTGACCCAAACACTAACCCTGTAACTAACCTAAATCAAAACCTTGACCTAGGCATTTTTTACATTTTTATTTTACACACACTATTTTTTTTTTCGTCTGCGAGGACTAAGTATCTCACTCCTCCTCCATTCACACAGAAAGAAAACACAGGGGCGGGCTTCACATTGACTGATCACTGTGATAGTCAATCAGAGGCTATCACAGCAATCCAGTGACTCGGAATCAGGAGATCCAGGTCCCGATCATTAGTTCGGGGCACAGGGCTCTCTGAGAGACCCCAGTCTCTGTGTTGGGAGTGACCCATGTGTCTGGGCGATTTAAAGATTTTTGTAAATATTCGTTTTCAGTCTTGAACCCCTCTGGTGCCTATGCATATCTTGGCTCCCACGTGCTTAGATCCCTAACGGACACCCTCTTAAAGTCCTCGCCAATGGGTTGCAATACCTAGACACACTCAGACACACGCGCACACCTAATGGCCTGCCATGAGGCAATGCTGGAAGTAATTGCCCACTTAGGTCTCAAGCCCTACACTGTGGGAAGGCAGGGGGTGAATTTTAAACCGTATAGACACTTCTTTTTAATGTTCTACATATCTATACCTGCAAAAGGAGCCAGCCTGCAGTGATCTAGCAGGACTTAATTTTCTGGACTAAACTTTAACCACTTCAGCCCCGGAAGGTTTTACCCCCTTAATTACCAGAGCAGTTTTTGTGATTCGGCACTGCGTCACTTTAACTGAAAATTACGCGGTCGTGCAACGTTATACCCAAACAAATTTTTTTTCCCCCACAAATAGAGTTTTCTTTTGATGGTATTTGATCACCTCTGCGATTTTTATTTTTTGCGCTATAAACAAAAAAAAGTGCTGTCCAGACAGAGGGTCAGGGGTCCTGCAGCCTCATAGAACAATCAGAGTAGAATGAAAACTCCTCCTACAAGCTTTAACCAGCCACTGATGTGACGTCACAAGACTGCTTTATACTGCTGTTGAGAAAAGGTATTTAGCAGTTTATCTTTACTAAAAAAAAAAAAAAAAATTGCATTTCCATGTTCTGTGTACTGTGGGAGAGCAGATAGTGAATGCAGGCTCCTGGGTTTAGTAATACTTTAATTTAAACAATTACACAATATAGAGGGATATGCTTTGTTCTTATTTCATGTTTGAGGTTTAAAACCGCTAAAAAAGCCAGAAACATATTTAAATTTGTATTCCACAGACATTGTTAACTTTTTTTTTTTCAAGAAGAACAAAAACACATTATTTGACCTGGGGTGCCCAACGATTTGCAGTAGATTGCAATTAACTGTGCGTGAAATATGAAGGCATTTGTTTTATTTTTAATATACAGATCTCTTTTCTTTACCCAGAAGCCAACTTGTCACAACTGTCACAGGAGCAGAGAGGATGACACATCTTTTGCACAGCTTCTTCATCAGCTTCTCCTTGGTTCAGCATCTTCTCCGCTTCTTCCCGATTCCCAGAGGCGATATGCTGCCAGGAAACAGACACACGGTCAGCGACAGGAAGAGGACATGAACACCAAGTTCTGTGCTGTGCTCAGCAAGCTGGATACAGCAATTTAATTTTCTAAAGGTGTGACTACTTTCATCTATCACCGCTTCCAGAGCCTTAAAGTGTTTGTAAACCTAAACAAAAAAAAAAAAAACGAAGATCCTGTTGTTTTAAGGCATACATAACAGCACAGTGCTAGTGCTGTGCAATTCTTCTCTTCCTAACTGGTAATGAACCTATAATGCATCTGGGGGCAGGCGACGGCGGCAAGCTGCATCTAGTGGCAGGCGACGCGCTGCATCTGGTGGCAGGCGACGGCGGCAAGCGGCGCGATGCATCTGGTGGCAGGCGACGGCGGCAAGCGGCGCGATGCATCTGGTGGCAGGCGACGGCGGCAAGCGGCGCGATGCATCTGGTGGCAGGCGACGGCGGCAAGCGGCGCGATGCATCTGGTGGCAGGCGACGGCGGCAAGCGGCGCGATGCATCTGGTGGCAGGCGACGGCGGCAAGCGGCATCTGGCGGCAGGCGGCGCGCTGCATCTGGCGTCAGGCGGCGCGCTGCATCTGGCGTCAGGCGGCGCGCTGCATCTGGCGTCAGGCGGCGCGCTGCATCTGGCGTCAGGCGGCGCGCTGCATCTGGCGTCAGGCGGCGCGCTGCATCTGGTGGCAGGCGAAGGCGGTAAGTGACATACTCAGAGTTCCTACTGATTTTGCATTAGGGCAAGTTGAACGATTTAATTTTATATTGCAATGCAGTAAAAGAAATGATGCGCTTCAATCATCCTGACACCATATCAACCATGGTGTTGTGATGATTGAAGCGCTAACACCAGTCATTGCCCCAACAAATTACCCGTGGGCCCCCCACCCCTCCGATCATTGGCAAAATTTTCTTCAGAAACACCAGTCCCTGGTGCCAAAAAGATTGGGGACCGCTGCTCAATGGGAAGATGGAGCTTGCCTGAGCATTGACTTGCAGCACAGTCAACACTGTACATGCTCCAGGTTTCTATTCCTCAACAAGTGCAAAATAATGTATAACTTGGTACCAAATTCCAAACTTCAGGTTTTCAGCTTGAATATTCACCTTGAACAAGCAGTCGATGGGCGCGGATGGGACTCTGGACATCATGTTCATCCTCTGCCATAAGAACGATTTATCATTCCCATCAGATTCCTACAACACACAATCTGTCATGAGTGGAATAGATGAGGGCAGGTAAATAAGAAAAAGCATTGCGGCAAAAAAAAAAAAAAAAAAAAGAAGAAGAAGAAAGAAAGACAGACATTCAGGGGACTGTTGCTTAGGCAGAACTGGGCCCTCCGCATCTCTCCTTATAAATCACACACCTGACGATTTGGACATCGTCACATACATGGTAGCGCTGCACAATTAATCGTCAAGAATCATAATCGCGATCTTGACTAAAGTGTTTCACAATTCTTTCTATGCAAAGAATTCTCTCTGCTCTTCTGAAGCCACAGCCTTCAAAAGAAAGGAAAAAGAAAAACTGGGCAGTCTGCCAAGAATCAAAACATTCTTTATCAGTTGAACTTAAGTATAAACATTGTAACAATTTGTCAATGGAATGGAGTACTTTGTGTGGAAGTGAAAAAAAAGTTTAACCACTAAACCTTTTTCTGACATTTGCTGGTTTCAAGATAAAATCTTTTTTTTGCTAGAAAATTACTTAGAACCCCCAAACATTTTATATATTTTTTTAGTAGACACCCGCCTAGAGAATAAAAAGGTGGTTGTTGCAATATTTTATGCCACACTGTATTTGCGCAGCGGTCTTTCAAATGCCATTTTTTTGGGGGAAAAAAAAAAAACGAATCGGTAAAGTTAGCCCATTTTTTTTTGTACAATGTGAAAGATTTTACATTGCGAGAATCGTGATCTTTTTATTCTAAGCAAAACAAATTCTCATTTTGGTCAGAATCATACATTTCTGTATAGAAAATGCTGTGTAATGCAGCTGGGGCTACATTTCTTTCCTAGAAATTCTAATGCTACGTTAATTACTTTTTCATTGACTTCAATTTCTATTCAAGACCTGGCTCCTGCCAAGCTGCCTGGATGCAGAGTAGTAATACAGGCATTGATCTGAGGGTTGGATTTAGGAAATCACACTTAACCCATTCAGTAGTGCCCACTATATGGTGTCTATATATAAATTCTGCAGTGGATGAGAGATGAGGGTGTGTCGGTGAGCTACAACGTTCTAATTATTAGGGAACTCCGCATACAATGGTCACCCACACGCCGTGGCTGCTGTCCATGTGATGTCAGTAGGGGAAACAGCAAGTCATTTCAAATTCAATACTTGGCACTCACAGTTTCCATTTACGGCTGGCGATAGTCTTATGTTTTCTGTGTATACTGCTGCTGGACACAGTCCTTCTTTAACCACTTGGCGTCCGTAATATAGCCGAATGACGACCACAGCACGGACCTGAATTTCCGGGAGGCCATCATATGACGTCCTCCTCTTTACACGCTCGGGTGATCACAGATCCGGTCCCGGCCCCTTACCACGTGATCAGCTGTCAGTCAATAACAGCTGATCACATCATGTAAACAAAAGCCCGGTAATCTTTTTTTTTTTCCTCCTCATGCTGCCAGCGGCTTATGTTCAAGGGACATCAGTCCTGGAGAGGAAGAGGCAATTCTGCCTCATCTGTGCCCACCAGTACCCCCCTGCCAGTGTCCCCCAGTGCCACCTATCAATGCCCACCAGTGGTGCCAGTCAGTGCCACCTAGCAGTGCTGCCTATCAATGTAACCTACCAGTGCCCATTATTGCCACACATCAGTGCCCATCACTGCCACCTATCGGTGCCCATCAGTGCAGCCTCATCAGAATACATCAATGAAGGAGAAAAATTACCCGTTTGCAAAATTTTATAACAAAATATTTAAAAAAAATATGAAAAATTCTGTATTTTTTTTTTTTTAACAAAAAATAAAACCCGCAGAGGTGATCAAATACCACCAAAAGAAAGCTCTATTTGTGGGGAAAACAAAGATAAAAATTAATTTGGGTACAGTGTTGCATGGCCGCGCAATTGTCATTTAAAATGCATCAGCGCTGAAAGATGAAAATAAATTGGTCGGGGGGGGGGGCTTTAAGTGCCCGGTAAGCAAGAGGTTAAACTCCACATTACCTTTTAATCTACTGCAGGACTCTCAAATGGTGCCCCAGCATTAAAACACCACCTCTCTCTGCAATCTATATCCAGTGCATTTATGCAGCTTGCTCCACTAATGCACCAATTACCCCCACACATAGGAAAACAGGATGACTATATATTACAATGAGTGTTAAGAGAGATGAAATATTAATTTTTGAAAAAGGCTGCCCATTACTAAAGAGCAGTGATTAATAAAAAATCCACAGATAATGGCAAAGGTTTTGTAAAAACAATGAGGAAAAATTGAATAATGCTATACTCATTTGTGTTTTAAAGCAGGATTCCAAGATCTGAACATTTTCTTTTTTTTTCCCTTGCATATATCATCCATACAACATAATTAGCATATACACAAGCATACAAAAACTAACCAATATACAAAAAAAAAAAAAAAAAAAAATTCAGATCTTGCCTTGGACTGACCTTATATATGGTTTTAGAAATAAGTAAATTATGTATTAGTTTAATAAGGATATAAGTATTAGATCTTTCAACAAGAATGTATATTGGCCTGTGAATTATGAAATTCTATAATAAAGAAATATAGATGGAAAAAAAATATAAATATAAAAAAAAGCAGGATTCCAGCCTACACATAACTAGTCTTAAAATGGTCCGCTCCGCTCTCCTAACACCTAAGTTCACCAACCTGTGAGGAAAAAAAAACAAAAAAAATACAAAAAAACGGCATGTATACTTCTTTTTAGCCCTCTCTGATCTGGTCACATGATCCGCTGTATCAGCCAGTGGTGGCTGCAGGGTGGAGAAGAGAGGGCTCAACAACGGCTGTAATGCCTGGGAGTGGTGACGTCACCATAGGCTCCCATGTCCTCAGTCGTTGGCGGTGCTCCCACCGGGAAGCCAGATCATATGATTAGACTGGAGTGGGCTGAAAATAGGTAAATATACACAGCTTTCATACACAGGTTAGTCAGCATAGGTATTAGTTGGGGGGGGGAGAATTTTTAAGATTAGTTAAGTCTTTTAACCAGAAAATAAACAAACACTAGTGCTCATCCACGATGCTCCAGGAGACAACAATCAGGTATGCAATGCTTCTTCAGGTGCAGCCCTCCACAGCTCAGGAAATCTCGAACTAACTGCAATAAACACACAAAAGGGTGCAACTCCTCGTGCATTACCCTCTCCCAGCCCATGGAACTCCTTACCCCAAGCCGTTTGATTCTCTCCTACTCCATTTGTAGTTAGACAATCCCTGAAAACCCATCTCTTCAGAGAAGCCAATCCTGCCCACGCCTAACAACTGTCCTTTTAATTTTCTCCATCAGATCATCCCCCACAGTTATTACCTTTTGTAAAACTTGACCCTCCCTCCTAGATCTTAATGAGCAGGGCCCTCTGATTCCTCCTGTATTGGAACTGTACTGTCAGCCCTCGCGTTGTAAAGCGCTGCGCAAACTCTTGGCGTTATATAAATCCTGTGTAATAATAATAATAACCACCATACAATTTAATTCCAAATAGCAAATGGATAATCAAACATAAAAAAAAAAATCAACAGATTTATATGCTTCAGCCTTGGGCGATCACAGATATAAGCCTGTTGATTATTTTATGTTTGCGAGTATCCATTTGCTATTCGAAATTAAATTGTATGGTGGTAGTGGACAAGGAGTTGCACCCTCTTGTGTGTTTTTTGCAGTTATGACTAGTTAACTTCAGTCTGGAATTTTACTTTAATCACTTGCAGCAATAGCCATTAAAAATCGTCACTGCCTCTGCTTTGTACTCACTGCGGCTGTTGCCGAAAGATTTCCTTGTCGGATAAATTCGATAGCAGCCTCAAAAGAAGTCAGACAATACCCCAGTTCATCCTTTGCTGTACTGCAGAATCTGAAATTCTTGATATAACTCAAGTTAGCAATCCTGGAGAATTAAAAAAAAAAAATAAAAATAAAAAATGTATTAAAACGAAAACAGATGAACACAAAAAAAAAAAAAAAAAAAAAAAAAAAAACACTTCAATTGACATCTGATCAAGTTAAATAAGGGGGAAATCTACATTTTGTTAGAAGTCTGCACAATAATTTAAAGATGAAGTTTAATATTTTATATTTTGCCTTCCTTGGTTCCCTTTTCTCTTCCATCAACATGCTATTGGAAGTTTTGAAAATAGAACCTACAGTCAGGTCCATAAATATTGGGACATCAACGCAATTCTAATCTTTTTGGATCTATACACCACCACAATAAATTTCAAATGAAACAAACAAGATGTGCTTTAGCTGCAGACTTTCAGCTTTAATTTGAGGGTATTTACATCCAAATCAGGTGAACGGTGTAAGAATTACAACAGTTTTTATATGTGCCTTTCACTTTTTAAAGGGACCAAAAGTAATGGGACAATTGGCTGCTCAGCTGTTCCATGGCCAGGTGTGTGTTACTCCTTCATTATCCCATTTGCAAGGAGCAGATAAAAGGTCCATAGTTGATTTCAAGTGTGCTATTTGCATTTGGAATCTGTTGCTGTCAGCTCTCAATATAAGATCCAAAGAGCTGTCCCCATCAGTGAAGTAAGCCATCGTTAGGCTGAAAAAACAAAACAAACCCATCAGAGAGATAGCAAAAACATTAGGTGTGGCCAAATGAAATATAAGCCCTACCACCCAAATAAGCCCTACTGTTTCCCCCGAAAACAAGCCCTACCCTGAAAATAAGACCTACAAGGACTTTAACTAGGGCTTATTTGGGGGGTAGGGCTTATATTGCAGCAATCATCGACAATCACACTAGGTCTTATTTTCAGGGGAAACAGGGTAGGTGTATATGTGTCAAAGCCAACAATCAAGGAAGACTTCACCAGAGTGAATACAGAGGGTTCACCAGAGATTTAAACCATTGGTGAGCCTCAAAAACAGGAAGGCCAGATTAGAGTTTGTGGGAGGCACATATACAAACTGTTGCAATTCCTACACCGTTCACCTGATTTGGATGTAAATACCCTCAAATTAAACAACATCTTGTTTGTTTAATTTCAAATCCATTGTGGTGGTGTATATAGAGCCAAAAAGATTAGAATTGTGTCGATGTCCCAATATTTATGGACCTGACTGTATTTTCATTACATAGTTTTTTTTTTGTTTTTTTTAAGACCCAATGACATCACACTTAAAAATTGCTTAAACCCCAGGATGTCATCCACCCAGGGGGAATTGGTTAAAGAGTTGCTAGAATTGATCGATAAACCTGAAGTTTAATCTGCTAAAATTTTGCCTTGCCTGGTCCTCCATCTCCATCATCGACAAGCTAATGACATCTTTAAAAGAAACCTGTGTTTTCATTACATACCTTATTTTAAACCCAAAGGAGCCATCACTAGGTATTTGTGCTTCTCTATGCAATGCAGGCAGATCATGGCTGGGAGGAGCAGGCAGGGTGATTTACAAAGCTAGCTGAAAATATCACAGCACCGTGTTCAGCACTCCTCTCAAGAGTCCTCAGACCCGACATCAGTTATGAAACTATCATAATACCCCGACAAGTGTGTGTCAGTTTAGAAGAGTGGGCTTTCCTAGGTAGGGGGCATTGCAAGTGAAATGCAGGAAAAAAATAAAAAATAGGAGCGGGCAAAGGAAAGTCAGGCTAATGCTGGACATCCTCCAGCCAGGAAAGCAGGAGGGCTTTATCTGACTTTCTGCAGCTTGTAATGCACTTTGTGAGAAGCTCACAGTGTGCAGTGAAATCAGCAATTTCAGTACAGTAGAGAAGCCTGCACGATAGTACAAGATGGAAAGGGATAGCTGGAGTTCTCCTCTAAGAATTAACATTTAAAGGCTAAGTTCACCTTTCTGAAAAGAAACATGCACAAATTTTTGCAGGAAAAAAAATGTGCACTTCTTTTCTTTACAGCAGCCTGCAGAGCAGTGCACACAATATCAGTGGATTGCAGGTGCAATGTTGGGCTCCTGTAGACACATCCTCCTGCTTTCTTGTCCATATTTCTGTACTCATTTTCTGTTTGAAAACTGGAAGAAGTGTCGCCAAAATGACGGCTATAGAACGAGACCAAATCCCCAAGTTTGAAAAGATATGGCACCCATGCTTAAAACACTATCTCTACTGCCAACCTTTGATGAATTGGTCCTCCTACCATAGTAGCCGTTTCATCCATGCATTCATTTAATCAACCAAACCCTTTCTTGCACTGGCACTTGGATCGACCTTGTGGACTTCCCCACTTTCTATCCTCCTCTTCCTCTACTTTTTCTCTCCTTTTATTGTCACTTTACAGCTCACTTTTTAAATGCATTTGACCTGTACCCTCAAAATTCGTTAGTGTATAATTACCGTTGATACTGTTAATATTATAGAAGTTATTATATTGTCACATGACTTCTCACCAACTCCTCAGGTTGTATTTAAATACACTCCACTTGAAAGATAGTATTATTTAATTGTTAATGTTTGCATAACTTGTATAGCAATGAGCTTTATTTTCTCTATTTCTAGAAGCGTAAATTGACATACCTGTTAATTGCTGTACATTTAATAAAATCTTTTGACCAAAAAAAACTGGAGAAAGTGTCAAACTATGAGAATGCTCATCAGCGCCTTCACATCCCATTGAGAAATACAACACATGACATCTGTCGCTGTGGCAGACAGGACTTGTCGTTTCTTCATTTACAGGTTCCTGTTAATGAATGGCGCGGCTGTGCCAGCAGAGCCCTGCACAGCTGCGCCGAGTTTAAAATGTGACACCAACTGAAGGGGGAGGAACCCCCCAACCCCCTGTCACAGGGAAAGTGAGAGGGGGGTCTGCAGAGATATATTACACCCTAAATACGAGTGTAACATGTAACAGGTTTAAAACATGAATCTATCCTTTTACATTTTTCACACTCATGACTGTCTGGAACTATATGGAGAGAAACCTCAAATCTATAAATAGAAAGATACTACACTAAAAGGCAAAAATAGTCTTCAAGGAGGTTCTAATTTTGGGGTAAGTCCAACCTAAAATTATATTTTATTTTTTGGCTGATGCTGGAGATTTAAAACGATCCACTGGGTTCCCTCAGCCGCTCTGGTGGTTAGATATCTGTGGCCGCCTTCCCAGATCTGCACACATGATGACAACAGTGTAAGAAATTTTCAAGGTGGGTGGAAATACAGCCAAGAAAATATAAAAAGGGCATCCTTGCTGATACAGCCAAGAGATACAAGTGACCAGCAGATAATTTTCTTTTCTGTACCGAACTGAATCGCATGTGAGTGAAAAAGTAATGCGGTATGGTTCATAGTGTGGACTGAGGTTTAGTGCTTGTACATCAGTCATGCAACACTGGGGTCCTGGGTTCAAATCCCCACCTAGGAAACCATCTGCATGTTTGCATGTTCTCCCTGTGATTTCATGGATTTCCCCGGGTACTCCAGTTTTCTCCCAAACTCCAAAATATATGCGGGTAGGTTAATTGGCTGACCAAATTGGCCCTAGTATGTGTATGCTAGGGACCTTAGATTGTAAGCTCCTTGAGAGCAGGGAGTGGTGTAAATGTATAGTATATAATAACATGTTTCCCCCAAAAATAAGCCCGGGTCTTACATTAATTTTGGCAACAAAAGACCCAGTAGGGCTTATTTTTTGGGGTAGGGCTTGACATGTGCCGTCTTCTCTCCCCACCTCCCTCCCTGCCTGTCAGGAATCCCCAGTGGAACTGAGTAAAAGTGGTTGTAAAAGCCTAAAATGCACTGTATTACAGTATTATATCATGTAAACTATGCATTTTTCTATAATCCATTTGTGATGAATACCTTGTTATAGCACCGATCCTCTCTTCCCGTACTGGCTTTAATTTTATGGTGCAGTCCAGGGCATGCTCTGAGCACTGCAGAGGGAGGAGGGCCCCCCTGAGATCCCCCGCTGATAGTGGGCAGAAGAGGAGAGCAGCAGGGGATCAGCTGAGTGCCACTCTGTGCTTCCATGGCCGCCAGAGCTCCCTTCCCTGCTCAGAGCACTGAGGGGGGGGGGGGGGGCTGGGAGAAGAGGAGGAGAGCAGTGTGGGATCAGCTGAGCGCCACTGTACAGAAGGTATTTATTTATCACATATAGAATTAGAGCAACATGCACAGCTTACATTATATAATATTGTAATACAGTGCATTTTAGGATTTAACAACCACTTTAAACTAGGGCTTATTTTCAGGGTAGGGCTTATATTGCAGCCCTCCCCAACAGTCACAGTAGGGCTCATTTTCGGGGAAACAAGGTATCCAGAGAAACATGCCAGCCTCACTGGGGTTTTTGCTTTGCCTTTTTCTGGACACAATTAAAAGCACCAAGTTGAACATTATGGACTTCTAGCCGATTACATAATTGAATACACTGTGACAGGGTACAGTCATATGTCGGCGGCGACCTACCAGTTAGGAATCTCTGTTTTCACAAGCAAGTAAAGCAGCACAGACAGGAGGTCATCTGCACACATAGTCTCCATGTTCACTAAGAGAAAACAACGTATACAAAGACAAAATGTAAAATACAACTTAAAAAAAACAAAGTAATCTGCGTATCGAATCGCAGAACATGAAATGGAACATTAACCTCTAAAGTTTTCAGCATAAGAAAAAGTGACAACACTTTTGAAAGTCAGCAAATTCGCGAAAATTAGTCAGTGTCCTACCTCCCTCTTATTGCAAGGAATACTAATGAATACTAATGAGATTTTTATGCTCCTGTAAGACCACCTGCATACCTCTCTTAAAGCCCAATTGAACTTTCCGTTTAAACTGGCTAAACACATTCCAGGTGCATCCAAACAAAGAGGTGCCCAAAGGCCCTACAGTTCATTTTCTCTAGAAAGCATCCACAACCTGCGTAAAAAAGTTTGTCTTCTACCAGAAGCAGAGAGCGGGACCATTGCAATCTATGTGGAAGCAGTAGTCTCACTGCACACCCCCCTGCTGAGTCTGAGCTAGAGCTCTGCAAATCAGCAGGAAGCTTTAGCTTTGCTGTCTGGCGAGCTAAAGACCCAAAGTAGATCTTAAGAGGGGGTGTGTTGGACCCCTGCTTCCCCACAGTAAGGCTGACCATACATTATACAACTTTCTTGTACAATTTTCCTTTAGATTTACTAAAACCATATAATATGAGGTCAAACCAAAACACTTTCAATTTGTACGCAATCAGGCAGGCCCTTACACTACATAATTGAAGGTAAATCGAAAGGAAATTTTATAATGTATGGCCAGTTTAGGGGTCCCACTTTGTAGATGTTGGCAAGAGAATTTTTTTACAGCTTTCTACAGATACATTTTTTTGTCTAACTTCTCATTAGAATTGTAGAACAGTTACCTCTCTGGCTTGGCGACTGCATTATGGTGTGAACGACCTTCTTGAGACAAATGAGTTTCTGCTGCGGGGATGTGCACCGGTTCAGCTGGCCCAGAACTCGCTTTGCTCTGGGGATGTTAATGCTGCAAGAAAAGTTATCCAACATAAACATAGTCATAGGTAGGTATTGTTCAGGCTGATACAATGAGATGAAAGCTGCCACCGAGTTGCACCAACGGATGGCAACCAATTAGCTTCTTTCATTTTCAAAGCTTAACTTTGAAAATTAAAGATAGACTTTAACTTTAGCTTACTTGACCTTCTAAAGATTTACCCCATTCAGGACCAGGCCATTTTTTGCGATACGGCACTGCATTACTTTGACAATTGCGCTGTGGTGCGATGCTGTATTCAAATAAAAAATGTATAGCCTCCCCCCCCCACAAATAGAGCTTTCTTTTGGTGGTATTTGATCACCTGTGTTGTCTTTTTTTTTTGTTTATAGTGCAAAAGATAATAAAAAATAATCATATATATTTTTTACTTTCTGCTATAAAACATATCCAAAAAGAAAAAAAAAAAAAAAAAAAAAAAAAAATCGAATTTCTTCATCAATTTAGCCAATCAATATGTATTCTGCTACATATTTTTGGTAAAACAAAATCCCAATAAGCGTATATTGATTGGTTTGCGCAAAAGTTATAGTGTCTATAAACTGTGGGATTTTTTATTTTTTTTTTTACTAGTAATGGAGGGGTCAGCGACTTCTAGCTTGACTGTGATATTGCTGTGGACATTCTGACACTTTTGGGGACCAGTGACACTAAGGCCCCTTTCACACTTGTACGACTTGTCCTACAATTTGGGACTGCAAAAATCGCATGACAAGTCGTTTCCCATGATTTCCAATGACTACCATTCAAATGAGTTCGACTTCAAGTCGTGCCGACTTCAAAGTAGTCCTTGCCTGCACTACTTTGGTATTAACTGATCCGACTTTGGCATGCGACTTGTGCTCCCTCCAAAACATACCATCTACATGGGAACAAGGTACTTTGGGGTGGGGGGTGGGAGACGCAGGGCCCCCCTGCCTCAAAGCACCCACCCTCACAAGTTGAGGGCATGCGGCCTGGTATGGTTCAGGGGGGGGGGGGGGGGTGGTGCGGCGCTCGTCCCCACCCCCTTTCCTGACCTACCAGTGTGCTTGGATGAGGGTCTGGTATGGATTATGGGGGTTCCCCTTAAAATCCATGCCAGACTGAAGGGAACCCATGCCATTTTTTTTTACATGCGTGGAGTCCCCCCAAAAATTCAAGTCGCACAAGTGTGAAAGGGGCCCAATACATTGATCAGTGCTAAAAATATGCATGGTCACTGTACTAATGACACTGGCAGGAAAGGCGTTAAACATCAGGGGCAATCAAAGGGTTAAATGCGTGCCTAACCAGTGTTTTACTGTACTGTGTGAGGTGCTTTTACTAGGGGAAGACATGGATCCCAGTCCTTGCTTTTCAGAGACACAAATTTCATCCCTTCTCGCCTGTCAAAACGGTGATCTACCATGCTTATATAGGCAGATTGTCATTCTGTCTCTCTGCATGATGATCGGAGGGTGCCAGTGGACATCGAGTCAGTGATAACCGCCGATCAGCTCCTGCTGTGTCTAAACCTGGAAGTGTTGGATCATGTATATACGTGACCCGGCGCAGAGGTCCCGGCCTGTAGCAGTAAAACTGCTATAGGGCGGCACTTAAGTGGTTAACTGAACAAGCTGAAGGAAGAAGCCGATTGGTTGCTATGTGCAGCTGCTCCAGATTCTGTGTGCTCCAGTTTTGATAAATCCCCCCCATAGTGTCAGAATAAACATGTAAATGTGCCATGGTGGGCAGGAAGGCAGTGGTGTAATTTTCCTGTAAACCTTACAATGAAAGCATCAACATTTTTTAGTTGCTCAGTGATGCAATTGAAAATTTGCTGTGATATGTGCTGGTGAAATAGCATCAGGTTTGCTTACCAACAGCTTTTCAGTTCTGGCTGTGCTGTATATGACATACCACAGCTCACTTTACTGTCTACACTTGGCTATAAGTTATTAACTCTGGGCCACTCCCCTGCATACACTGTGCTGTACATAACATACTCCAGGCCACCCTGGTATATTCACTGTGCTTCCACATTCTTCAGATTTATCACAGTGTGTGGAATGGGGCTAACTCTGAACTGTTCCACTCTGTACACTAAGCTGAAAGAGACATTGCCCAGACTTTCCCATTGTGTATACCATCTATAGCTTTAAAGTGGTTGTAAACCCCTTACAACCACTTTATATCCCTGATATCCCTGTATTTGCATGTGCCGACGGCAAACATGCGCACTTAAGCCAACTGAAGCAACGGCACGTATGTGCCGTTGCTTCAGTTGTACTGTGCCGTTCGCGGTGGCTGCCGCGCATTCCCAGGAGTGACATCATCACAGCTCCGACCAATCACAGTGCCAGAGATACCCAGAAGTATCCTCCGGGAAAGATGTCGCCGGCCGGAGGGGGAGACCAGGACGGCTGCGGGGGCTTCGTTCTCGGGTAAGTAAATGTACTGCTAGGACCAGACAGATTGCAAATACCATCCAGCACAGCCACTGTGAGGACCATTAGCCAAGCCTGCATAAATAATGAGCAAATATGGCTGCCCCATGTACATATATACAAACTGAGTCGGTCATCCTCACACACAGACCGTGCCGGCGATGTAAGATGAGCTGCGCATGCACTGCATCTTCTGCAATAAAGAGCCCAACTGCTTGCAGTTTTTGGCAGAACTTTCGTCCTACTTTACGATGATCAAGAGCCTAATGACTAATATATGAGGACATGGAATTCCTTTCACATAACGCTAAGCTTGAACAATGGGCAACTCCTGACCTTATTTGCAATTTCGTTACCTGAATTCAGTCTTAACACCGATATCCCTCTGCTGGACGTCTTGGAGACTCCTTGTAATCTTGTTAAAGGCAGCATCCTAGCAATTAAATACACATTTTAAAATTAGGGAGTAATCAACGGTTTTTTTTTTTTTTTTTTTACTGCTTTGAAAGAGTTCATCAGTATAGAAATAAAGGAAGAAGAGCTGAGAAGAGAGATGACAAGAGCAGGAGCAGGGGACGAGAAGAGCAGGAGCAGGGGACGAGAAGAGCAGGAGCAGGGGACGAGAAGAGCAGGAGCAGGGGACGAGAAGAGCAGGAGCAGGGGACGAGAAGAGCAGGAGCAGGGGACGAGAAGAGCAGGAGCAGGGGACGAGAAGAGCAGGAGCAGGGGACGAGAAGAGCAGGAGCAGGGGACGAGAAGAGCAGGAGAAGGGGACGAGAAGAGAAGATGAAGAGAAGGGACGATAATAGGAGAAGGGACGAAAAGACAAGAGAAGGGACGACAAGAGAAGGGACGAAAAGACAAGAGAAGGGACGAAAAGACAAGAGAAGGGACGAAAAGACAAGAGAAGGGACGAAAAGACAAGAGAAGGGACGAAAAGACAAGAGAAGGGACGAAAAGACAAGAGAAGGGACAAAAAGACAAGACAAGAGAAGAGGGGAAGGGAAGGGAAGGGAGAGCACAGCACTGGCATAAAACAAGCTAAGCCAGTGGCTTAGCTTCCAGCATCCTTGCAATCAAATCCACACTGGATATTAGATAGTAATTACATATTTATTATTTTTTCTCCTACTGTTTCGAAAGAGTTCATTATTACAGTAATGATAGAAGAGAGAGGAGAGGACAGGAAAGAAGAAGAAATATGAAGACAAGACAAGCAAAAAGAAAGAGGGGGTAAAAGAAGAAAAAAAAAAAAAAAAAAAAAAAAGCAAGCTAAAAACAATATTGAACCGTACCTCACTTGCCTCAATGGTCCCCACTTGTTTGAAGATCAGATCATAAATGCCATGGTGTACATACATCTAAAAAGGGATTAAAAAAAAAAAAAAAAATTAGAGAGGTCACACACACAAACAAAAAACAAAACAAAAAAAAACAGCACATTGTCAAACTTGCATTAAGTTGACTGTGTTGCTACGGTTGTACAGTTTGACATTGATCAGTTCCTGCAGGGGTTAAAGTGACCACACTGACCCGGCCATAACAGGAAAAAGAAAAAAGGTCATTGCAGGGGCACCGATAATCTTCTTACCTCTACTGCTTGCTTCATCAAATTCATCTGACCCTCTTGCTTGGCAATAGATCGCTGCAGAACATAGCATGATGGTTACAGAACATAATCATACCTCCATAAAATATACAACATGTTACATTTCTAACAGCAGCTAGGATGAGACACAGGGAAGGAACATTTTATTCTTGTTTTCCAACCAAATTTTCTCTCACAACAAAGACTCCATACACAGACTGATTTTACTGTTGTGGGTTTAGTAACACTAAAAGGATAAACACAGAAAAAAAATATAGTATGGAATAAATAAACCAAGCTATTTAATTACTAGAAGCCAGTCTAAAGAATATTTTTTCCTTCTGTAGGGGTCCAGAGGACTGCACAACAAGTGGTAAAGAAGGCCCATCGGTTGAACACCAGGGAGCTACATTATTAGAACAAAATAAAAAATACTAGGTTTATGAGAATTTCACAGACTGTTAGCGGTGTAAAACCATGCTCACCACTAACGTTTTTTTCCTTGGAATCCTCCTTGACAGCTCCTTAAGGCCCCTTTCACACTGGGGCAGTGCGGGCATTTTTAGCGGCGCCTTACCGTTGTTTCAGCGGCGGTATGTGGCCGCTAGCAGGGCGGTTTTAACCCCTGCTAGCATCCGAAAAAGGGTTAAAACCACCCGCAAAGCGCCGCTACAGCGGCACTTTGCTGGAGGTATAGCCCCGCTGCCCCATTGATTTCAATGGGTAGGAGCAGTTTAGGAGGGGTGAATACACCGCTCCAAAGATGCGGCTAGCAGGACTTTTTTCACCGTCCTGCCAGCGCACCACTCCAGTGTGAAAGTCCTCCGGCTTTCACACTGAAGTGAAAGGTGCCATTTTTTTAGGCGCCATTTTTAAGCGCTGTAGCACCTGAAAACCGCCCCAGTGTGACAGGGGCCCAAAAGTATATTTAAAGCCAAAACTTTTTTCCCTACGTTAGGCTTAATGTACACGGGACGTTTTTACAACCTCTCCTGAACGATTTAACTTGATAGATAAAAAAAAAAAACATGTTTAAAAAACGTCCGTTTTGCCACGTTTAGCGGTGGTTTGCCGCGTTTGCGTTTAGAAGCGTTTGAAAAAAAAAAAAAATGTTTCTTTTTACGTCCATTTTTTTCCCACAAATAACAATTTTGGTGGCATTTGTTAACCTCTGCGTTTTTTATTTTTTGTGTGATAAACAAAAAAAGACCAATAATTTTGAAAAAAATAAATAAAAACAATATTTACTTTCTGCTATTAAACATATCCAAAAATAAATAAATAAAATACAATTTCTTCATAAATTTAGACCAATATGTATTCCAATACATGTTTTTGTTAAAAAAAAACAAAAAAAAACCCAGAAATAAATAATTAAATAAAAAATCCCAATAGGCGTATATTGATTGGTTTATATGAAAGTTTTAGCACTACAAACGATGGGATATATTTATGGAATTTATTTCATTTCTTTTCTACTTTTCTATACTAGTAATGGCGGCGATCAGCCACTTATAGCGGGACTGCGACACTGCGATGGAAAATCGGACACTGACACTTTTGACACTGTGTGGGAACCAGTGACCCCAATACAGTGATCAGAGCTAAAAATATGAACTGTTACTGTACTAATGACACTGGCTGGGAAAGGGTTAAACATGTAGGGAGATCAAAGGGTTATGCCTAGCCAGTGTTTATGTTTACTATGTGAGCTGCTTTTATTAGAGGAAGAGATGGATTCATCACAGAATTCATCCCTTCCCCTCCCCTGTCAAAACGGAGATCTGCCTTGTTTACATAGTTTATAGGGTTAAAAAGTCTCCCACTAAAGGCTGTCATGGTGGATGAACAGAAAAATAAAGATTTTCCATAACATTTCCAATGCAAGTAAGAGAACACAAGTAAATTTCTGAAGCAGGCACTGAAATGGAGCAATAAATGACATGAGAGGATTTATTTTGCACTGCTATGCTGCCTGCGACACCCATCATGGTACACCTTGCACTCGACCGCAGTAAGCAGCAGCGGACATCTTGTTACACCCAGCTCAGCTCCCTACTATCGGGACAACCCTAAATTTCCTACATGAAGCTCACTGGCTGGGTGTGGAGAATTTAGAAACAATACTCTGGAAGAGCGATTACTTACCAAGTGCGAGTCTCGGAGCAAATGCTGGAGGCATTTTGTGTAAACTGCATTAACGGAGTCCTGAAAGAAACACATATATAAACAAACATCTTATCCCCTTCCAGCACAATTCCAACATCCCTTTAAAAGAGAGTCTTGATGCCCCGGGGTTCACGGTGATCACATGGGTGGCAGGACCAGCTTCCGATCATTACTAGGAACCGGGAGCTTTCTATGATAGCTTATCACTGTGCTGGAGGATTCTCCCCCATTCCCACCAGGACACTGTATTCTCTCCAAACTCCGGACGGGCTGTCCTGTGCCTTTTACTGGAGGAGTGCCTTCCGTCTGGCCACTCCACCAATCAGGCCTGATTGGTGGAGTGCTGCTGAGATGGTTGTTCTTCTGGAAGGTTCTCCTCTCTCCACAAAGAAACGCTGGAGCTCTGTCTGACTGACCATCAGGTTCTTGGTCACCTCCCTGACTAAGGCCCTTCTCACCTGATCACACAGTTTGGCCGGGTGGCCCACTCTAGGAAGAGTCCTGGTGGTTCCAAACTTCTTCCATTTTTTGATGATGGATACCCCTGTGCCCATTGGGACCTTCAATGCTGCAGAAATGTTTCTACACCCTTCCCCAGATCTGTGCCTCCATGCAATCCTTGGTTTGTGCTCTGACATGCACTGTGGGACCTTATATAGACAGGTGTGTGCCTTTCCAAATCATGTCCAATCAACCAAATTTACCACAGGTGGACTCCAATCAAGTTGCAGAAACATCTCAAGGATGTTCAGTGGAAACAGGATGCACCTGAGCTCAGTTTTTAGTGTCATGGCAAAGGCTGTAAAGTCTTATGTACATGGGATATATATTTGTTTTAATTGACAAAGATTTCAAACAAAACTGTGAATACTTTCCAGATGCACTAATATATATATATATATATATATATATATATATATATATATATATAGATAGATAGATAGATAGATAGATAGATAGAGAGAGAGAGAGAGAACTATAATGCAGCTTTTAATAGATTTTTATATATATAGTATTCTTTGTTAGCCTGGGCTTAGTACTTATGTGATATAAAGCACCTTGACAAAGGGGCTGGTCCCTGAAACGCATTGCCTCTGCTACACAGCAATCCACAAGTTTTCACAGCAGACAATGAGGCCGCATATGTCAGCTCAAGGGCAAGTCCAGTGCCAGCTGTAAATCTTACAGCTCAATGGTTATTTCCAAATGGTGGGGAATCTTGGCACTTTGAACTATGGGCACTTCCTATGCCTCAGGACACTTACCTTGTGAGTGAGATATTGTTTTAGCTTTCATTAAAATTACTATTATTTAGACACATTTTTTCTCCCTGTTTGCTCTCATCTCATATAGATCAGTGACCCACCTGAAGACTAGCTGAAGCTAAGCAATAAAGCCTGGCCTAGGACCTTCCCCAGTCTGTAATTGAACAATAAAGAAAACTGAGGAACACATTTTCTACAAACTTTCAATCAAAAATTTGTGTATGGCCAGCTTAAAGCTGGGACTTGTAATGTTTCAGGCACTGGGGGAGATTATGGGCAATATGTCCAAAAGCAGACACAGACTATGGTCAGGAGGCAGGAGACATATTGCACTGCTGCTAAACACACTCAGGCACTTCGCATAGGAGGGAACTCACAATATAATGTCGGAGGCTCTTCCTTTCATGGACTTTAAAATTGCTGCGGAATGAAGAGATATTCTTGTCAAATCGTTCTACGTGTTTCCCCAGGAATTCCTTCACATCTTCAATGTTTTTTAAAGTGCAGGTATTGGACGGTGCAGTGGTAGGTTGCTCTGAAACAATCAAAATGTACAATTAAAGGCTTAAATCTTGTTTTTTTTGTAGTGTGCAATCCAAAAACATCTAACTGGGTGGTGGAAAAAAAGCGGCTACATACCTGGATTCTCCTCTTTTTCTAATGACCGGGCAATGCACAGGACACTGAAACTCTCCTCCTTATCATTGTAGAAGGTCTCCTCAAACAGAATGGGTATGGAAAGAGAGAAGACGAAACCAGTGCCCAGCTTAACCTGGGTCCCCTGAATATAAACCTCCTGCAAAATACAAGAAAAAGTGCAGTTTTTTTTCTGGTATTTTAGTTCCATAAAAATCCCAGCTGCTGAATTCAATTGCTTCTGCTAGGGTTGCACCGATACCGCTACTAGTATCGGTGCCGATACCGAGCATTTGCTCCGATGCTTGACCCGATACCTAGCAGAAGGCCAGTACATCCGGCGTCCTCAATGTGTCGGGGGGAGGGCAGGAAGCCGCATAGATGATCAGTGGGGGCAGTTACAAACATCGATCTCCCTGTATAGCTTTTCTGACAGCTGCTTCTCTCTGTGCTTGTAACTGCTTCCACCGCCGCACCAATCACACCGGATTGTTCCCCCGTATCCTCCCCGGTTCATCCTCTGATCCCCCTTTATCATGGATCTGTCAGGACAGAGAGCAGAGTCATTTACAGGCTCCTTCCTTTTCCGACTGCACAGTCAGTAAACTGTGTTTACGATGCTTCAGTTTATGAATGAGGAGCTTCTGTCTCATGTTCATTCACCTTCAGTGCAGCTGAGGCTGCTGGGAAAGGGACTGGGGAATCTGTGTCCTCACTCCCTTTCTCTGTCTCAAAAGGGAGATGTCAGGGGTCTGTTTAGACCCCTGGTATCTCACAAAAGCCCCCCCTCCCTACAGGATTGATAAATAAAAAAAATAATAATAAGAAATAAGAAAAATGTAATAAATAAATATTTCAACCCTGATCAAGACTAAGACACAGAATTGGGCCAGACTACCACTGGGGGTTATGGGACGCATTATTTTGGTTAAAATGATACTTTTACCAAAGATACTCTATCTCGTGTGGCATGCCCCCCTATATATACCACAAAAAAATTTCAAAACGGTTGAGTCTATTCTTAACTCATTTATATGGGGACACAGCAGACATAAATTATCCTGGAAGCTCCTGAAAAACCCGGCGACGCTGGGAGGAGCTGCCCTTCCAGACTTTCAGGAGTACTACCTTGCCTCACAATTATCCCATTTTTATTATTTTGATAAAAGCGAACTACTACGATATCAGGCACTAATCTGTGGGCATCCTGACAATCCAGCCCACACCCCCCTTCAGGCAGTCCTCAGGGCCCCCTTGACGGGTTGCTCCCCCAGTCATAACGCAGACATGCTGACACATCACCGGAGGGTGTGGGGGCTGGCACTGAAAAAACTTGGGATCAAACGGGTCCTCTCACACACGCCTCTCTGGTTCAACATGCACCTACCTGAACTGCTCTCCATTCCAGATCCTGTGGTGTGGATACGCCACGGGATCTTATATATTTATCAGGTCATGACTAATATGGGAATAAAAACGTTTCAAATGCTCAAGGACGAATTTTCCCTCCCTAACTGTCTCCTTTTTAGATACCTGCAGCTCCGCCATGCCATACAAACCCAATTTATTAGCTCTAACCCATCCTTGGCAGTCCCCTCTATAGTAGATACAGTTACGGGTGCTGAGCCAGCTAAATTAATCTCCACCTTGTACTCCGCTATCCGTCTCCCTGGTGTCATGGCCTTGGCCTATGCTGCCAAGACCAGATGGGAGGTGGACGTTGGGCTTATTGCGGATGAGGATTGGGATGACATTCTGGGGGATGTGAAATATGTATCCCCCCGGCTGTCAGATCGCCTCACGCAGCTGTAAAAAAAAAATATTTCAAAGTAAAATTGTAAAAATAATAAATAAAAAAAAAAAAACAAACACTGATGCTGTCCACTCTTACATCAGTGCAGTAATCCAATGTGAGGCTTTGCCTCTGTGTAGGAGTTTTCTGTAATGCAGACAACTCACTGCGGCTCTGTCAGTTTGTGCAGTGTGACTGGTCTAGTTTCCGCCCCCTTTTGTAGTTTTCCATGAGAAACTAGTAGTAGGTGGAGTCTGCTGGGCCCCTCCCACAGCTCTGCTCTCTGCACAGGCTATGTACAGCACAATGATAATGTCACTGTTACTTTTACAAGGTAAAATCTGGGTAACGTAAAGGCTTTTGATGCACACAAAGTGGATTTATATCCTTAGTGGTTCGTGAGGAAAATATTTAACTGGTCCCCGCCCAGCGTATGGCAAGATGACGCTGACGGGAACCTCTCGTCAATCCAGGCGGGCGTCATAGTATGCCTAGATCAGTGATGGCGAACCTTGGCACTCCAGATGTTTTGGAACTACATTTCCCATGATGCTCATGCACTCTGTTGTGTAGTTGAGCATCATGGGAAATGTAGTTCCAAAACATCTGGAGTGCCAAGGTTCGCCATCACTGGCCTAGATCGTAGGGCCACGCAATCTGTAACTGGCTGCATCTGCCAGACACGGCCGATGACCCATTACTGTACCGGCCCGCTTTCAGTACCATGTGCCCGCTGTAGCCAATCACAGCAGATCACATGACAGTTGTACACAATGGATGGCTTACTTTCAAGCCATCCATTGTATACAATCGTGTTGCTAGCTGTGATTGGTCAGTGTGATCACGTGGTACTGACTGGGCCATTCCCAGCCCATCTGTACCATGAGCTTAGCTCTGACCAATCACAATCAAAACAAACTAAATGAATCGATTTTATTCAATAAAATGCTTGCATATAGCAATGTAATGCACTGCTATATATTTTTTTTCCCCCTTGTGGGAAGCTCAAAAGTAGCCCAAAAAGTTGTTCAAAGATTTTTATTAAAATATTTTATCATTTCCAAAAAGTAATTTGATAGTTACCATGTAACTGTTAAATAACTTTTTTGATATAATAAAATGGCATCACTCCTCGCCCTCTAGCTGTCAGTATCAGCTGGCCACTGAGTAACACACTCCATAAAAGTGGCAGCGCTAACCTGTGTACCAGGCTCTGGTCACATAACCTTCACTCCGGCTCAATCACCATCCACTTTTGCTGATCCTCTGGGCCCCGGGACACTTCTAGCGCTCTTCCGCCATCAACCCACAGCCCCCAGCAGATCCTTCCAAGCAACAAGACCATAGCCCCACCCCCAGCAAAGGGAAGTAGATCTGGAAACAGCTGCCTCTAAATTCTGGCCTGAAACACTCCTCTCCCAGTGAATACACACAATACCCCCCATAGGTGACTCCGACCCGTTCCCCGCTACACTCAAAGCCCCAGCAGATCCCTCCAAGCAACAAGACCGTAAGCCCCAACCCCAGCAAATGGGCAGTTGATCCAGCAGGAACTTCCTCCAAATCCTGGTCCCGGAACGCTCCACTCCTGGAGAATACACACAATACCCCCCATAGGGGAATCCGACTGGATCCCCACTACACTCAAAGCCTCAGCAGATCCCGCCAAACAACAAGACTGTAAGCCCCACCCCCAGCAAATGGGAAGATGATCCAGCAAATTTTGGCCCGGAACGCTACACACAATACCCCCCATAGGCGACTCAGACCGGATCCCCGCTACACTCAAAACCCCAGCAGATCACATTTGCTGGAGGGATGGGGTTTACAGTCTTGTTGCTCAGAGGGATCTGCTGGTGCTTTGAGTGTAGCGGGGAATGGGTCGGAGACGCCTATGGGGGTTATTGTGTGTATTCTCCAGGAGTGGAGCATTCTGGGCCAAGATTTGGAGGAAGATTCTGCTGGATCGACTTCCTATTTGCTGGAGGTGTGGGGCACACGGGCTTGTTACTTGGAGGGAAGTCGATCCAACAGAAATTTCCTCCAAATCTTGGCCCAGAACGCTCCTCTCCTGGAGAATACACACGATACCCCCCCCATAGGCGACTCCGACCCGTTCCCCCGCTACACTCAAAGCCCCAACAGATCCCTCCGAGCAACAAGACCAGAAAGTCCCACCCCCAGCAAATGGGAAGTCCATCCAGCAGGAGCTCCCTCCAAATCCTGGTCCCGGAACGCTCCACTCCTGGAGAATACACACAATACCCCCCCATAGGCGACTTTGACTGGATCCCCGCTACATACAGACCCAGGAGGGGACAATCATCATCATCACCACCACCACCACCACCACCATCATCACCACCATCACCATCACCACCATCACCATCACCACCATCACCATCACCACCATCACCATCACCACCATCATCATCATCATCACCTGCCCAGTACTTCCTTGTTTTTTGTGTTAAAGTTGAACTACACACAGTGACTGGAGCTAATCCATCATTCAAAGCTAGATCACTGACACTACTTCAGCCTGGGTTCACACAAGAGCAATACGGGAAAACTTAAGCAATTCGGACAGGAATGGCACCACATTCATTCCTATTCAAATTACATGTAATTAGCTGCAGTGCGATTTGAGCCCATTCATTTTGTATGGGCTCAAATCGCACCGCACGGAAAAAAAATAAAAATAACGGTATCAGTAATTGGTATCAATGAGTATCTGATAAAAAGTATCAGTACTCGTTCTTAAAAACCTGGTATCAGTGCATCCCTAGTAACAACTACCAACAAGATTGATAAGATGTCCTTACCTTTCCATCCTCGGTCAGAAAGCCTTCTTCCTTGGGTTTAAGAACGTAGGACTCGAAGTAGCTGCTGGAGAATGAACTGCTTGTTACACTTCCCTTACAAGGTACCAGAACCTGCAGGAACAAGACAAGAGACAGGCTGTTACCGGAAGAGACACAAGACTATAGGATTTTCAAATCGAAATTCCAAGAGTACAGAACTATTTAAGCCCAATTCCTTTTGATATTTACTTAGCCTACCTCCACCCTCAATTACATATTTAAGGGGTAAAGAGGATGAGCGTTATGTAATTATGACCCTACAAAAAGGCACCATCCCATATAGAACAGTAAACAAATGATAGCAACGTTTAAGGGAACTTTACATGTACCTTGCGGGGTCTAATGAACAGGCATACCAATCAACTCCAAAAATAAACAAATCTTTTATTTTCCATTTAACAAATGTTTGAAAGTGCAATTGGTTAAAAACACAGTTACTGTTGAAATGTCCAGGAAGTGCTGGTCCTGAATGTAGAATCAAAGAAGATTGCCTACGCGTTTCGTGGGAAATCCGGCTTCATCAGGGCCTTAAAGGGGTTGTAAACCCTCATGGTTTTTCACCTTAATGCATTCTATGCATTAAGGTGAAAAACCTTCTGTAGTGCTACAGCCCCCCCCCAGCTTTACTTACCTGACTCTGATCTTTATCTGGCCTGGGAACAAGCACATCATCTGTAGCTGGGGTCTTGTGTCCCGATTGGATAGATTGATAGCAGCGCAGTCATTGGCTCCCACTGCCGTCAACCAAATCCAATGACGTGGCGCCAGGGGCGGGGTCGAGTCCTGCATTCTCTGTGAATGGACACGCCCACGCGGGTAACCACCAAGGAGAGCGCTTCTCCAAACATGGACACTCGATGGGCAGAGGAGCCACCAGCGCCGCTGAAGGGACCCCAGAAGCAGTGTTAATTTTGGCAGCAAATTTCGTTTTAGTCTTAGGACTAAAATGGCATTTTAGTCCAATTTTAGTCTTCTGCAATTGTTTCAGTCGTATTTAGTCGACTAAATCTCCAGTACATTTTAGTCGACTAAAATCTAATGGATGTAATTAAATTGTAATGCATTAGTTAACGTTTCTCTACAATTTTCAAACTCATATACTGCTGGAGTGAAAAATCTAACATGTGTTATTTATGGTATTGAGGTATGAACATGCACTACAGACTACAGTGTTCATTTTGAAGTCAAATTTCAATTTAGTTTTAGTCTTAGTCTTTTGACTAACGCGTCATTTCAGTTTTAGTAGTAGCTTAGTAGACTAAAATAGTATTCATTTAGTCGACTAAAATGTTTTAGTCCTTTTAGTCAACAAAATTAACACTGCCCAGAGGAGGTTTGGGGCCACTCTGCGCAAAACTAACTGCACAGTGGAGGTATGTAGGACTTTTTTTTTTTTTTTTTTTTTAATAAAAAACATAACACAAGGGTTTACAACCCATTTGAATTGGAGAACAAATTTGTACATGCACTGTAATGATATACAAGCATATTATTGAAATGCATATGAAAACAAAATGTGGAAGTTAGAATTTTTTTTTTTTTTTTACTCACCTCTAAATGGCTGTTGCTAGGGGGTCCCTCAGTCTGCCTCTTTCAGTGCCTGGGCTTGTGACATCCCTTCCCCCTCGGCGCAGGAAGGGCTCAGCTCTGTCTCCTCCCTCTTGTCAATCATCTGGGGCACATGACAGGTCCCAGATGACTGGCGGCCAATCACGGCGCACGGCGCCGCTCACGCATGCGCAGTGGGTGCCCGGCTGTGAAGCCACAGCCAGGCACTCACAGTAACAATACCGGCACACAGAGGGGGAGACGAGTGAGGATTCGAGCCCCCTGGGACAGGTAAGTGTCTGATTATTAAAAGTCAGCAGCTGCAGTATTTGTATGCTGCTGACTTTTCATTTTATTTTTTTTTTAAATGGCAACACCACTTTAATGTTCATATGCATTTCTCGCCAATAATAGGCTTGTATATCATTACAGTGCATGTACAAATTTGTGCTCCAGTTTAAGGCCCTGATGAAGCGGGATTTCCCACGAAACGCGTAGGAAATCTTCTCCGATTCTACAGTCAGGACCAGCACTTCCTGGACATTAACAGTAACTGTAGTTTTAACCAATTGCACTTTCAACCATTTGTTAAGAAAATAAACAAATCTTTATTTTCCATTTAAAGCGGTTCTCCACCCTAAAGTGGAAGTTCCGCTCATCTGATCCCTCCCCCCCTCCGATGCCACAATCGGCACCTTTCAGGGGGGAGGGGGTTGCAGTTACCTGGATAATCCAGGTATCTGCACCCACTTCCGGGATAGACCGCCGCAGATGCCGCAGAGGAAACACAGTTCCCAGGACACAGCGGGGACCAGTAGAGACGCGCAGCGCGACTCGCACATGCGCAGTAGGGAACCGGGCAGTGAAGCCGCAACGCTTCACTTCCCGATTCCCTGACAGAGGATGGCGGCGGGGGCAGCAGAGAGATGAGCGATCGCTTGTCATCTGCTGCCGACATCGCTGGACCCTGGGACAGGTAAGTGTCCATTTATTAAAAGTCAGCAGCTGCAATATTTGTAGCTTCTGGCTTTTAATATTTTTTTTTAAGGTGCAGAACCGCTTTAAGTTGATTGGTATGCCTATTCATTAGACCCTGCAAGGTACATGTAAAGTCCCACTAAACTTTGCTTTCATTTGTTTACTAAACTCAACGACAGTCATTAAATAGTTTTTTGACTGCACATGGGGGAAGATTTACTAAAACTACTATCTTTTGTTATTCTGAAGAAATAGCTGTATGTTTGTCTGTGTGTATGTGCAGAGTGAATGTAATTGGGAGTGATTTTCTAATTATCAATCAGCTGCTGCACTTGTAGGAGAAAAGTTGCAGGGTCTGCATCCCTTTAGTTGCGATTTCCCTTTTGGGAGTATCTCAGAAAAAAATTACATTTCTGTTGCCCAAAATCTGACTTGTATCAGTGCAGACTTCCGGGAAAGTCAGTGAGCCAATCACACAAGCAGGATATTACATTTCTGGGGCGTTCTGTGTACCCCCTGTGTATAGAATGCCCCCCCCCAGGTGACCATATTGCAATTTACAGAAAATGCAAATTGAAGAGGAAAAGGTTATTTTAAAATACCATTAAATTACAATATGACGTGTGTCGCAACTGAATACGCTATAGCAGGGGTCTCCAAACTTTTTTTTAAAGAAAAAAGGACCAGTTTACTGTCCTTCAGACTTTAGGGGAGCCGGACTGACAAGTGGGAGTAAAAAATGCCCCTTCATTGGTTGGGAGTAATAGGGGCCCATTGTTGGCATCAGTGAGAGGAATAGTTCCCTATTGTTGACATCAGTGGGAAGAATCGCACACCATCATTGGTGTCTGTGGGAGGGATAGCACTCCATCATTGGTGGGAGGAATGGTGCCTCATCACTGGTGTGAGTGGGAGGAATAGTGCCCCATCATTGGTGGGAGGAATGGTGCTTCATCACTGGAGTGAGTGGGAGGAATAGTGTCCCATCATTGGTGGGAGGAATAGTGCCTCATCATTGGTGTCAGTTTTGGATGGACTAGTGCTCCAAGGGCCGGATAGAGGCAAGCAAAGGGCCGCATCTGGCCCCGGGGCCATACTTTGGAGACCAATGCGCTAGAGTATTCGTTTTTTTTTATTTACTTTTTTTCCCCCCACAAAAGTGGAGTTACCCTTTAAGAATATGTTATTTTGTTGCCTATGCTTATGGGTGTTAGGACTTATCAATGCCTAGGAACTTAATCGATATCCCCTAGAAATAAAAAATAAAAAAGGTAATTTTTAAGAAAAAGCCCAACTCCAACTCAAACCCTTGCCCCCCCACCAGTCCTCCCCCTCCTACAAACTTGGGCACGTCCCTAAAATGAAATTTTACAAAAAATTCTAGATTTAAAAATAAAAGATTATTTTTTGACCTTCTTCAAAATACAAAGTGTGCGAATTTCTTCTAGGAAAAACATCAGATCGTTTCAAACTCAAACTCTAAAGATCATAAAACACCAGAACTTTTCTTCTATTCAATGTGTTTGAAGTCCTCCTTTGAGTCTAATAGAGCGAGAAATTAGATCATTTCACGCCCATTAGCCTAGCAGTCGCACCGACGGAAGCAAATAGAAGATTAGGCCCTTGTAAATTAGGAGCAATTCCTCCCATCAGCTGACTTGTAAAAAGGTTTTGGGATATTGTCACAGCGCCGACACAAATGTTCTCACAGACTGGATATGAAGCGGCAGGGAGGTCGGGAGCGGTGGCCAAAGAAGCGTTTGCACCGGCACTACAAATAATTACGGTTAGACATAATGTACGGTCATCAGTATCCAATAAAGAATCTCTTTATTGCCTCTTGAGAACAGGCGTGAAAATGCGATTTCTCCCTAAATAGAACAGGGACGTGCTCAGTCTACTGTCTATTGAAGAGTCACAAGATTAAAAAACACAAGACGGAACGCGGCTGACACTGCTGACTTGCCAAGGTCAAGGCCTTAAAGCGGGATTCCGCTCTTTTTTTATTTTTTTCTTACCTGTCTCACTGGTGGGCGAGTGCTACCTTCGATTGGCATCCACGTCCGGCGTTTATTTGACCCCCGGCGCGACAAATCTTTTCCTCAGGATGACTTATAAAAACCTGCTCTGGCATTTTCCATTTTAACTGTGGGCGTCTGAAGCCCACAGGCATTTACTTCCTGGTATATGATGACGTCTGGCTCCCAGCATGCTCCGCTCCATCTTGCACATGCTCAGTGAGAGCAGTGACAAGGAAAGAAAAACTTTCATTGTCCCCCATGGATTCTTGGGAAATTTCCCAGGGACCATTGCGAGGACGATAGCCACGCCTACTCCCACGGGAGGACAACCCGGAAGTCAGCTGAAACATTTGAAATAAAAGGTAAGTAAATAATATTTTTTTTTTTCAGGGTTCGTTTAGGTAAGTATGCTATCTGTTGATTTTAATAACATGAACTTTCATTTTTAGGTACCAAACCACTTTAAAGTGGTTACACCCCTTGTACCTACAGGGAAGTCTATAATAAGGCTCACCTGTAGGTACTGTATATACACTTACGCCATCGGCGCATGCGCACCGAAGAAACAGCTCGCTCGTGCTAATTGGGCCCAATTTGGACATTTTCACTTAGGAGTGTACTCACTTTTGTTGCCAGCGGTTTAGACATTAACCGCATGCCGACCAGGCGCCTCAGTTACACTGCAGCAACATGGCTCGGCTGTGCAAATCGCCGTCATGGTACGTCGGTACCATAGACGGCCACTGGGGCCACAACCCCCCCCCCCCCCGGGCCGATGCGCGTTACCGATTACCGACGGGCTCCCGCGATTGCTCGGGGCACAGGGAGAACCCAGAAAATGTGTGTGTAAAACGCACAGTTCGCGGTTCTCTGAGGGGAGAAGAGTATGAACAGTCCCCTCCCCCCCTTCAGTTAGAACACAAACTAGGACACACTTAACCCCTTCACTGCCCTCTAGTGTTAACCCCTTCCTTCACTGCCAGTGACATTTTTACAGTAATCAGTACATTTTTAAATCGCACTGATCGCTGTATTAAATACCAATGGTCCCAAAAATGTGTCAAAATTGACCGACTTGTCCCCTATAATGTCGCAGTCATGATAAAAATCTCTGATCGCCGCCAAAAAAAATTTATAAAAATGCCATAAAACTATCCCCCATTTTGTAGACGCTATAACTTTTGCGCAAACCAATCAATATACGCTTATTGTGATTTTTTTTTTACCAAAAATATGTAGAATAATATGTATTGGCCTAAACTGAGGGGGAAAAAATGGTTTATTATATATTTTTGGGGGATAATTATAGCAAAAAGTAAAAAAAAAAAAAAAAAAATTATGTGTTTTTTTTTATTTATAGTGCAAAAAATAAAAAAACTGCAGAGGTGATCAAATACTAGGGATGCACCGAATGGGTTTTTTGGTGCCGAAACCGATACCGAAAATGTAAAATACACTAGGCCGAAAACCGAAACCGATACCGAAACAGCACCAATACCGAAAATGACTTTTTAAAAAATATTTTTATACAGGAGGTGGTCAGAGACTGGGCACACGGTACAGGAGGTGGTCAGAGACTGGGCACACGGTACAGGAGGTGGTCAGAGACTGGGCACACGGTACAGGAGGTGGTCAGAGACTGGGCACACGGTACAGGAGGTGGTCAGAGACTGGGGACACGCTACAGGAGATGGTCAGAGACTGGGGACACGCTACAGGAGATGGTCAGAGACTGGGGACACGCTACAGGAGATGGTCAGAGACTGGGGACACGCTACAGGAGATGGTCAGAGACTGGGGACACGCTACAGGAGATGGTCAGAGACTGGGGACACGCTACAGGAGATGGTCAGAGACTGGGGACACGCTACAGGAGATGGTCAGAGACTGGGGACACGCTACAGGAGATGGTCAGAGACTGGGGACACGCTACAGGAGATGGTCAGAGACTGGGGACACGCTACAGGAGATGGTCAGAGACTGGGGACACGCTACAGGAGATGGTCAGAGACTGGGGACACGCTACAGGAGATGGTCAGAGACTGGGGACACGCTACAGGAGATGGTCAGAGACTGGGGACACGCTACAGGAGATGGTCAGAGACTGGGGACACGCTACAGGAGATGGTCAGAGACTGGGGACACGCTACAGGAGATGGTCAGAGACTGGGGACACGCTACAGGAGATGGTCAGAGACTGGGGACACGCTACAGGAGATGGTCAGAGACTGGGGACACGGTACAGGAGATGGTCAGAGACTGGGGACACGGTACAGGAGATGGTCAGAGACTGGGGACACGGTACAGGAGATGGTCAGAGACTGGGGACACGGTACAGGAGATGGTCAGAGACTGGGGACACGGTACAGGAGATGGTCAGAGACTGGGGACACGGTACAGGAGATGGTCAGAGACTGGGGACACGGTACAGGAGATGGTCAGAGACTGGGGACACGGTACAGGAGATGGTCAGAGACTGGGGACACGGTACAGGAGATGGTCAGAGACTGGGGACACGGTACAGGAGATGGTCAGAGACTGGGGACACGGTACAGGAGATGGTCAGAGACTGGGGACACGGTACAGGAGATGGTCAGAGACTGGGGACACGGTACAGGAGATGGTCAGAGACTGGGGACACGGTACACGAGATGGTCAGAGACTGGGGACACGGTACACGAGATGGTCAGAGACTGGGGACACGGTACAGGAGATGGTCAGAGACTGGGGACACGGTACAGGAGATGGTCAGAGACTGGGGGCACGGTACAGGAGATGGTCAGACTGGGGACACGGTACAGGAGATGGTCAGACTGGGGACACGGTACAGGAGATGGTCAGAGACTGGGGACATGGAACAGGAGATGGTCAGAGACAGAGGACGTGGTACAGGAGGCACCCCCCATTGCAGCCAGTGTGCCCCATTGCAGCCAGTGTGCCCCATTGCAGCCAATTGCAGCCAGTGTGCCCCATTGCAGCCAATTGCAGCCAGTGTGCCCCATTGCAGCCAGTGTGCCCCATTGCAGCCAATTGCAGCCAGTGTGCCCCATTGCAGCCAGTGTGCCATTTTGCAGCTAGCCTGTGCACTGTGTGCAGGGAAGAGAGCCGCCTCCGCCGCCTGTTTGATAACAGCGCCGGGAACATCACAGCTTTCATTTCAATTGCTGTGTGTTCCCGGCCGCGCCGTCACACACAGCCCCTCCCCCTTGTCCGGGCACTTTGATAGACAGATCATCCGTCCAATCCTGCGGATGATCTGTCTATCTAAGTGCCCGGACAAGGGGGAAGGGCTGCGTGTGACGGCGCACGGCCGGGAACACACAGCAATTGAAATGAAAGCTGTGATGTTCCCGGCGCTGTTATCAAAAAGGCGGCGGAGGTGGCTCTCCTGCGCTATGATGGGCGTCACCAGGGGCGGGGGGGCGGAGCCCCCCCCCACCCAGGCCACGCCCCATTTTCGGCTCCATTATCGGCCGTTTTTCTCTTTCGGCAAATTGCCGAAAAGGGCATTTTCGGCCGAAATTTCGGTGCATCACTATCAAATACCATCAAAAGAAAACTCTATTTGTGGGAAAAAACAAACATTGATATTGTTTGGGAGTCACGTCGCACGGCCACGCAATTGTCAGTTAAATTGACGCAGTGCCGAATCACAAAAAGTGCTCTAGTCTTTGGCCAGCCAAATGGTCCGGGGCTTAAGTGGTTAATGGGTGTGTGTTGAGTTATTTTGAGCGGACAGCAAATTTACATATAGTTATACATGCTGTAAACCAGTGGTCTCAAAGTACCGTCCCGCGGGCCATTTGCGGCCTGGTTATAAATGGCCTGCAGGCAGGGCCGATCCTGGATGGCATTGCACCACAGAGGGGGAGGCGCCGAAGAGCTTTGTCTCCGTCTCCGCCTCCTGTGTCCTCCTCTGCTGCAGCCCAGAGAGAGAACAGAGTGGAGGAAGGATCCGCCCATCGTCCCTCCCATCGCCCCGCCCATCGTCCCTCCCATCACCCCGCCCACCTAGGCACTGGAGATCGATTAGAGCTCTGGATCCAGGTATCCTTCTCTGGGTGCCCTGTGTTGAAGCCAGGAGCTGACTTGAGGAGAGGTGAGTGAGCCATCACACTGAGGCAAGTCCTTAGTGGGGTGACTGGGGTAGAAATTTGTGTGTGGGGGTTTATGGAGTGTGGGGGGTATTTATGGAGTGTGGGGGGTATTTATGCAGTGTGGGGGGATATTTATGGAGTGTGGGGGGTATTTATGCAGTGTGGGGGGATATTTATGCAGTGTGGGGGGATATTTATGCAGTGTGGGGGGATATTTATGCAGTGTGGGGGGATATTTATGCAGTGTGGGGGGTAATGCTGGGTTTATTAATGCGTTTTGCTGACATCAGTGCTGGAGGTTAATAATGCGTTTTGCTGACACCAGTGCCGGGTTTAATAATGTGTCTGCGGACACCAGTGCTGGGTATAGTATAGTATATTATTGCTGGTATCGTTTTTATTGTTTTTGAAAGTTTGCATGCGGCTCCCATGGGATATGAAAACTTGTCGTCATGTGGCCCTCTGGCAATTTGAGTTTGAGACCCCTGCTGTAAACTCACTACTTTACATTGTAGCAATATTATATTATATATATACACACACAAAATTCATTTTATACATTGTATATACATATATAATATTGTGTGTGTATATTATATACATATATAATATTGTGTGTGTATATTATATACATATATAATATTGTATGTGTATATTATATACACACACACACACACAATATAATATATATATATATACACACACACACACACACACACACACACACACACACACACACACACACACTATACCATTTACCCAGAAGTAAACAAATAATTGAAACATTTACCAACTGCATTTTTTTCGCACCATTGCAACAGGAAGTAACTGCTCTCTGACCATTGCTTACCCACTGTGTGGAGTAATGACGCACGGTGGGAATTTTAATCATCTCCAGATTTAAAGGGCAACTGTGACATTCATCATAAATGTACAATACAATTTCACACAACACGTCTAATTAAGAAAACATGACAGGTTTAATTAGGAGGCTCAGCAGAGACATTGGCGCTGCTCACCGCAGTGGGAAGAATGAACACGATGGCGCACACTTACAATGCCGTGAACTTCTGCAACCTTATTGATAAGGTCGGGCCTCTGCTTGTGGATCGCCAAGTAGAAAGCGTTGTTCAGAATGTCCTCATCATACATAGCCATAAGGGATGTCACTTCCGCAAGGTGTACCGGAGCGGCGAGGTCGCTGTGCTCATGATGGCTCCATTACGTCTACAGAAAATGGAAACTTCTTGGATGACTGAAAGGCTGCGACACCTGGAAAAATAAAAAATAAAAAAAAATTAACGTAGCTATAAACCCAAATCACTAAAGCGTCTCCTAATCTTTAAAGTGGTGTTGCCACCAAAAAAATAAAACTACTTAAAATGCGTAAAAAAAATAAAAAAAAAATAATTGGCAAAAAAATAAATTTTTACTCACCTCTAAATACCGGTTGCTAGGGGGTCCCTCGTAGTCTGCCTTCATTGCCCGGGCTGGTGACATCACTTCCCCTCGCGCCGCACATTCACCTGGGACCTGTCATGTGTCCCAGGTGACTGTACGGCGTATCACGGCGCCCTGCGCCGCTCGCGCATGCGCAGTGGGTGCCCGGCTGTGAAGCCACAGCCGGGTGCCCACAGTATGCATGACGGCGCCGCGAGCGGAGCGGGGAGCGAGGGGGGGGCTTTGTTCCCCCGCATCGCTGGACCCTGGGGCAGGTAAGTGTCCGATTATTAAAAGCCAGCAGCTGCAGTATTTGTTTTTTAATTTTTTTTTTTTTTAGGGGGTACCCCACTTTAAGGGCTCAAACAGAGGGCAGATTAGTGCCGTCCTCCATGCAGAGCTGCTGGGCAAGTGCATCCACGGACACATTCACATGTCCAACTTTGACATGCAAGGCTCTGCGTTGAGATCTGTGCACCCGCTCCCGCCCGCATGTCAAACTTTAAAATGCGACTGCGTCCAGGCAGCCCATAGAAGTGAATGCACACGCAGCCCTGGCTGTGTTGCTATGGCTATTTGAGCGATTTTATAGCATAAATAAAAGAATGACGCATTTTAGTTACATTTATTGTTTTCAGAAACTAGGCTTCTCTTAGTCATAAGCTTATTAACTTGTTGGACTGGTTCACAAGCTCAGGGCAAGCATTGATGCTACAGGAAGTAGGGGGATGGGAAAAAAGGACTTGAACACAGCCAGTGCTAAGAACAGAGGAGAATGTTTTAACGGGACTCCATGAAGTAAAAAGCAGCCTGGAAGATCCTGGAAGACCACGCCAATCATGAAGAAATTCTGAAAACAGTAATGTTACCTGGGGATGACACTAAATCTACGACCCAAGTTAACCCTTTCATGACTGAGCCTATTTTTGACATGTGGTGTTTACAAGTTAAAATCCATATTTTTTTGCTAGAAAATTACTTAGAACCCCCAAACATTATATATATTTTTTTAGCAGAGAATCTAGAGAATAAAATGGCGATTGTTGCAATATTTTATGTCACACGGTATTTGTGCAGCGGTGTTTTTTCATAGTTTCATAGTTAGTAAGGTTGAATAAAGACACCAGTCCATCCAGTTCAACCTGAGTCAGTGTCTACAATTGTCCCTATCCCTGTATATTGCAGACTCACATCAGTCCCTACCCTCAAGGAGCTCACAATCCAAGGTCCCCATTCATATACTAGGGCCAATTTTGGACAGAAGCCAATTAACCTATCTGCATGTCTTTGGATTGTGGGAGGAAACCGGAGTACCCGGAGGAAACCCACGCAGGCACAGGGAGAACATGCAAACTCCAGGCAGGTAGTGTTGTGGTTGGGATATGAACCAGCGACCCTTCTTACTGCTAGGTGAGAGTGCTAACCACTACACCACTGTGCCACCCAATGCAACAACTTTTTGGGAAAAGGGACACTTTCATGAATTAAAAAAAAATGAAACAGTGGAGTTTGCCCAATTTTTGTTGTATAATGTGAAAAAAGATTTTACGCCGAGTAAATAGATACCAAACATGTCACGCTTTATAATTGCACGCACTCGTGGAATGCCGACAAACTACGGTACCTAAAAATCTCCATATGCAACGCTTTAAATTTTCTTTACGGTTAACAGGTTAGAGTTACAGAGGAGATCTAGTGCTAGAATTATTGCTCCGACGATCGCAGCGATACCTCACATGTGTGATTTGAACACTGTTTACATATGCGAACGCGACTTCCGTATGCGCTTGCTGTGCGAGCTCGCGGCGATGGGGGGCGCTTTTAAAGAGAAAAAATGTTTTTCTTATTTTAAAATTAATACTTTTTTTTTTTTAAACAACTTTTTTTGATCACTTATTGCATTCATCACTTATATTTGATCACTTATTGCTGTCACAATGAATGTAAACATCCCTTGTGACAGTAATAGGTGGTGACAGGTACTCTTTATGTAGGGATCGGGGGTCTTAAAGACCCCAATCCCTCCTTTGCACTTCAAAGTATTCAGAACGCTGTTTTCTGCAATTCTCAATACTGTATATTTTTTTAAAACTGGCGTCATTGGCAGCCGAGTAAACGGGAATTGACGTCATGACATTGCTTCCTTGTTTACAATTAGGAGGCTGGAATGAAGCCTCTTACGGCTGCATTCCAGTCTGTCCCTAGCCGCCAGAAGCGGCGGTTTGTTGATCGGGATGTCCCCTCCCGCTCCTCTTCCGGTATAACAGCCAAACGGCTTTTAGCCACATCGGTCGTTATAGCTGGAAAGCCGATTGCTGGCTCTAAAAAAAAAATAAAAAAAAAATAAAAACTGCAGCTGTGGGCATCACCCCGGTATAACCCCCGAAAGCCGAGTACGCACATCTGGGGTTAAAGAGCATGTAAACCCAACATTTCATATTCCTATGTGCCTGCTGTACCATGTACTTGTATGAAAAAGTCTCCTGTTCTTTGTATTGCTTCCTTCATGTGAAATCCCTGGTGTTCCTGCAAGACCCTCTGCTTTTCTATTAAAAACTGACCACAATAAGCATATAAGAAAAAAAACAAACAAAAAACAAAAAACAAACACTGTGGTCAGGTCTCTAGCTGTGCCGGAAAATCAGCCTGCTCTCCTCCAAAGATCAGACTGGTCTTGACACCCCCCCCCCCCACCAGCCATTCACTGGGAAACTCCGTTTGCTGCCGTTTCTCCTCCCCCTAGCATTTATGCAGCCGATAACGGAGGAAATGTGGTCACTTATTAAAAAATGTATAAATAAATAAGAGGCATTTAGAATTTTTTTTTTTTTAATATCAAATACACAAATATTTTGCCTTTCATTTCTATTTTAGGCTAGGTTCACACTAATGCGAATTGGATGCGGTTTCCTTGCATCTATTATGCATGACAGGAGCGTTTGACCAGCTCTCAATGGAGCCGGTTCACACATCTCCGGTGAAGCGCACTGCAGAAGGGTCCTGTGTGTCTTTGGATCCTAATTCGGACCTGAAAACAGTAAAATGGGGACGCACCCCCTGCTGCAAGCCGCGCCCCACACAGTGTGCACCCAGCTTTTAACTGAATGGGTTGTTTTACAGGGTGGGGAGTTTGCAATCAATTTAAGTAACTTTTAGTGTGTCCCTCGTGTATACATTATGCATGCCAATTTGCTAGGAAGGAAAGATAGTTTACACATGTGTAAACTGTATGGATATTTTTGTGATAAATTGTGAAAGGAGTGCAGCATTGTCGTCTAATACAGCAAATGAATATACACTGCAGGAGGTTTTGTTGCTTCTTGGCTTTTATTGCAAAAAAAATAATTAAAAAAATGAACTATAATATATATATATATATATATATATATATATATATATATATATATATATATATATATATATATATTTTTTTTTTTTTTTTTTATTATTAATTAATTCATTAAGAAAAAATGAAAAAAAAAAAACGTTTTACTTGTTTATAGTTTATAAACTAAAATGTGAACAAAACAAAAAAGCAGGAAAATAATAATTAAATGGAGGAGAATAGGGAGTTAATTAAGTCTGATTAAAGTAAATTAAGAGTTATTAAGGTGTTAAACTGAGTAAGGGATTTGTTCATCCATTTGATCTTCAGAAGAAACATAAAAAAAAAAAAAAAAGAAACAATGTTTCTTTTTATTTTAGTGTTTCAGGGCTGAGCAATGTTGGTAATAAACATGGCTGTTTTTTTTTTTTTTTTGACAGCTTCAACTACCGGACTTCTTTAAAGAGGAAGTAAACTCTGCACTCCTTATCGTGATTTTTATCTAATGTGATATGAAAACGAATTTGTAATCCTTGCATAGTATACATAATCGCTGTTTGCTTAATTTTTTTAATTTATTTTTTTTACAAACTACTAAAAACAGTAACTCTTCGGGGATCCGGCGGAAACATCTCGAGTACGGTTTCTGCCTGATCTTTGGACGTCATTTCCGCCCTTCCTTGATTACCTTGCTATAATCTCGCACACGGTCGTTTATTATAGAAGTCTCTGTCTCAAGGTGATTGCCGCTATACAAGTCAGTTTACCAGTTTACCAGGGCGGTTTACTCCCCCTGCAACGTCACACAGTGACAAGGGGGAATCAGAAAGATGAATGCCCAGTCTTGCGAGTGTGCAAAGCTGTGTGCCATAGACAGCAGAACACTTGTTAGGACCATTTCACACATGCAGACATTATGTCCGTATTTCATCCATCCGTCTGCGGATGAAATACGGACATACATGCATCCCTATGGGATAGCGGGTGTCTGCGGATGAACATCCGCAGACACCCGATATCGTCCGCCTCCGCTACTGTCCGATTCTGCAGACGGAGGAAAATCCTATTTTTCTATCCGTCTGCAGAGCGGATCGGATGAACACGGGCAGACGGTCCGTGTTCATCCGATCCCCATAGAGGAGAGCGGAGAGCTGACAGGGCGGTCCCTGCACAGTGTGTGGAGACCGCACTGTCCGCCGCCAGCTCAGCGGGGACAACGGAGCGATCCCCGCTGAGCGAGCGGATCATCACGGGGCGGATCATTACTGATCCGCCCCGTGTGAAAGGGGCCTTAATGTTATGCTGTGGATGGGGAAACGGCACACAGAGTGTGCCCTAAAAAAAAAATTAAATAAATAAAATCCCAGGGCGTAAAGCGCATGCGCCATGACGTAATCAAGCTTTACGGGATGGATTGCAAGCAATTGAAACAAGTAAGAAGAATTTCACAGGCAGCAATCAATAGATTTATTTATGAGGATTACAATGTGCTAAAGTTGCTTTGGAGAGTTTACAACCACTTTAAACACAGGGGAGACCCACTGACAGCTCAAAGAGCCGAGCCTGAAAGTATGTTTGGGGTATCGGTGCATTTGCACGAGTACCGACCGATACTTGTGCAAAATACTCGGTATCAGCACCGATACTGATAATAGTATGGGTGCAACCCTATTTAAAACCATTAAGCGTGATCGGTGGACCTTATTGATTACCAACACTTTTCAATCTCCTTCCCCCCCCCCCACCCCCATCAGGAGCCCAATGCAAAAGCTGTCTTGAGCACAGAGTTGGACAGAATCAGCATTTACATGGAAGGTCCATCATCACACACGGACACACTGCACGCCACAGTCGGCTCCCAGCGTGCACCTCCGAGACCTTTCAAACACTCAGGAAGGAAACAGCAGTTACTGATTTATGTATCGGACTGAACATTGATTTCTCCTCTGTTTACACAGACAGACAGAGACACAGAGATTCTCCCTTTGTATAGAGAAAGAGGGAAAACCAGAAAACCCGGCGAGAATTATAGATCTCGTCTTCCTGGCAACTGCACTGCAATCTATGGGGGGGAAACACCACTTTACTGCAAATCTATCGTAAAGCGGTGTTCCAGCTGACAAATTTTTTTATTTCTTTTTTTTAAAGCCAGCTGCTACAAACACTGTAGCTGCTGACTTTTAATAAACACACTTACCTGTCCAGGGGTGCCCGCGATGTGGAGCCCCCCCCCGAGGCCGATACATCCATCGGATTGGGTCCCGGCACCACCATTCGAACTAAGGGAAACATGTAGTGGAGCCTTTGCGGCTTCGCTGCCCGTTTCCTACTGCGCATGAGCGAGTCGCGCGGCGCTTTGTGAATGGCCGGCTGTGTTCTGGGACACACACACACACACACACACACACACACAGGTCCTAGAAGACAGCGCGTCCCATTCCCCAGAAGACAACGCGAGGAGGAGAAGAATGAAGACTACCGCGGAATATGAAGTGGCCGATTAGGACAATCTGCCTAGCAACAGCCGTTTCTGGTAAGTAAAAAAAAAATGTTTTCAATTTTATTTTTCACATTTTTTAGGAGCCTTTTTAATGTTATTATTTTTTTTCCCAAGGTGGACCTCCACTTTAAAGCGGAGCTAAACCCATCGATTTAACAGTTTTAAAAAAAAATAAATAAACTGTTAAAATTCCCGACACAGAGTGGGTCGCGGCCCCACCCACCTGCTCCCTCCTCACTGGCTGCGATTGACAGTAGCAGGAGCCAATGGCTTCCTCTACTATCTCTGACCCGAGAGAGATCCGTGTCAGCAGCTGCCCTTGGGCACACCGCTGGTTCAAGATTGAGCTCAGAAGGTATGTATAAAGGGGGGGGGGGGGGGCAGGGTGCTGGAGCTGCTTGCAGGTTTTTTACCGTAATGACAGGTACCTGCCTCCACTTCTGGGTCAGATCGCCACAGCGATCTGAGAATGTTTGGTCCCCTCCCCTCCCCCCCCACAGCCTTCTGGGACTCATGACAGGTCTCAGAGGACTGAAGGTCCAGTTACAAAGTGCAGCACAGGTCGTGCATGCACAGTATGAAACCGGCTTACCCAAAGCCGATTGAAGTATTGCTCAGGTGAGGACATCGCTGGATCCCTGTCCTTATAGGGAAAGTCAGCAGCTACTTAATTTTTTTTTTTGGGGGGGGGGGGGCAGGGAAAGTCAGATCTCCTCTTTAACCTAGAAAAGGAAGAGCTGTGTACATGACCGCAACTAATGTGCTCTGCTTGTTCCAAACAAGTGAGGAGGAAAAAGACAGTAAGAAACAGTTTCATTAATCTCTATACTGACCACAAAAATCAGGGGCTACTGAGCCCCGACCCGTGGTCAGAGTGCATCCCTCCATCATACGCCGTGTCCCCTCTCCCCCTCCTTCCTGCCTGTCAACTCCCTCTCTGTGTGTCTCCACCCCCCTGCTGCTATTCTTGGGGGGATAAAAAAATAAAAAAATAAAAAAAATGTAAAATTGTCCTATTAGAGGCTGGCATAGCACACTACGCAAGTTGTTTTTATAAAACGAGGTAGATCACATCTCTCCCCGCAGATGCCATCCATTGGAGATGTAAAGCAGCCGCAAGTCATGTGACCGGCCTGAAAACAGCTGACAGTCTGTATTTTAGAAGCAAAAAAAAACAAAACAAAAAAAAAAAAAAACACAAGTACATAGTGTGCTGTGCCAGCCTCTAATAGCGGGGCTGGTGGTAACTTATAAAAAGGGGTTAATTACTGTAAGTAGTGGATGTGTATGGATTACGTTTGAAATAGAAGGATATCGTTTAGTGTTACTTTAAATCAACCCCCCCCCCCCCCCCCCACCTTTCCAGCTGCTTATATTTACCTTCCCTCGAGTCCCCAGTGTGTGAAAGCTTCCACAGAGCGCAGGACTCCTCTCATCCCATGTGATAGAGCTGCCTGCCTGAGGGAATAATCGTCAAAAATGAGTGTAGTCACATGGGCGGAACAGGAGCCTCCTGCGGCCAATAGGAGGGGTGCATTAGGGAAGGAAAGGAAAAAATAAAAATAAAAAAAGGGGAAATTAAGTGAACTTTTTAAATTTGATCACCAACAATTTTTTTTGCTGCTGTGTACATATATACTCACCGGCCACTTTATATTAGGTGCACCTGTTTAATTGCTTAATAACACAAATTGCTAATCAGCCAATCACATGGAAGAGACTCAATGCATTTAGGCATCTAGACGTGGTGAAGATGACTTGCTGAAGTTCAAACTGAGCATCAGCATGGGGAAGAAAGGGGATCTGAGTGACATGGTTGTTTGTGCCAGATGGGCGGGTCTGACCATTTCTGGGATTTTCACGCACAACCATCTCTCGGGTTTACAGGGAATGATCCAAAAAAGAAAATATCCAGTGAGCGGCAGTTGTGAGGAAGAAAATGCCTTGTTGATGTCAGAGGAGAATGAGCAGACTCGTGTGAGATGCTAGAAAGGCAACATCAACTCAAATAATTAGGGCTGTTACTGATTGAAATTTTGGTGTTTGAGTAATCAATTTTTTTTTAATCGATTAATCGACTAATTTCAATTAATTATAAACGTACGTTCAGATCCAACTACTTTTAGCTGATCTCCTTGCATTGCAGCTCTGCATTAGTGAGTGGTAAATGTGGTATACACTACAATTGTGGTATACAATCACCCGACACTAGTTAGTTTCCACAATCCATGACTTAACTTCACAGTTCACACAAATACGTTTTAAATTCAAACTGTAGCACTGACATAAGTCATTTTTTTCCCACAGTAACGCGACAATCCCTCCACCTCCGGTCTAACTAATTGCTCCTTATGGCATGGACCCCTGTGCAAACAGGTGGTCATACAAGCGGGTATCAAAAGGGTTAACACGGACCATAAACTTCTCTCAGGTCTCCTTAGATCTCAGCAAGGACGGCAGGTCATGGGTAGAAAGAAAAGATCTGAGTGCTCACCGCTTAAGTATAAGATTTCATTTTTGTGTTCAAACACAAACTACTCACATAACGATGATAAAAACACAGCATGTAAAGCCGACAATCGTGTTAGTTCCGTAGGGCAGCAGCGGGTGCAACAGAGGAGTCCGATGACATCGATGTTCGTGACATCACCGGATCTCCGACGGAACTCCCTGAAGACCAGGAGAGGGGAGTACCGATCAAAAAAAAATTAACGATTAATTGATGAATTAATCTTTAAAATTTCCACAGCCCTACAAATCACCACTCATTACACCCAAGGTATACAGAATACCATCTCTGAACACACAACACATGGAACCTTGAAGCAGATTGGCTACTAAATGGCAGGACAGGGCTGGATGAAACAGTAAGACCCCTTTCACACCAGGGCGTTTTGCAGGCGCTATAGCGTTAGAAATAGCGCCTGCAATCCGCCCTAAAGAAGCTGCACCATTGTGTGTAGATTGAAAGCCCCGAGGGCTTTCACACTACAGTGGTGCGCTGGCAGGACGTCAGAAAAAAGTCCTGCCAGCAGCTTCTTTGGAGCGGTGAAGGAGCGGTGCGTTTATCGCTCCTCCACCGCTGTTCCCCATTGAAATCAATGGGGCAGCGCTGTAATGCCGCCGGCAAAACGCCGCTATTGCGGCATATTGCCGGCGGTTTTAACCCTTTCGCGCCGCAAATCCGCCGCTAAAACGCCGCTAAAAATTTTACCGCCGACGCTATCAGCGGTGTGGTGTGAAAGGGGTCTAACTGGGGCCGGACACGGTCCACCATTTAGTGATCTGTGGTCTATGTGGACAGCTTTACCCCGGATGCCTGCATACTTAGATGGGACTCTTTTAATCATCAACCATGTGAGTTGCCAAATGTTGTACCTTCATTAAATGTAACCATATTGCTACACTAAGACCCCTTTCACACCACACCGCACATTGCGTCGGCGGTAAAACGCCGATATTTTTAGCGGCGGATTTGCGGCGCATTTCGGCCGCTAGCGGGGCACGAAAGGGTTAAAACCCGCCGGCAATACGCCACAATAGCGGCGTTTTGCCGGCGGTATTACAGCGCTGCCCCATTGATTTCAATGGGGAGCAGCGGTGGAGAAGCGTTAAACACGCCGCTCCTTCACCGCTTCAAAGAAGCTGCTGGCAGGACTTTTCCCTGACGTCCTGCCAGCGCACCGCTGTAGTGTGAAAGCCCTCGGGGCTTTCACACTACAGACAATGGTGCAGCTTCTTTAGGGCAGATTGCAGGCAATATTTCTAAAGCTATAGCGCCTGCAAAATGCCCCGGTGTGAAAGGGGTCTTAGAGGCGCCTCTCTTCTCTTTTATAAATCTGTAGTTCCTGCTGGATTTAGTTTCTAATCCTCTTGTGGAGGCTTCCATTTGTGGATGGATATTTTATGGTTACACAACCTGGTCGCATCGCTATAATCTTTTTATATGGACTATAAACTGAAGGACTTAAGAATAAATGGTTGTGGAACGAATCATCGGAGTTTCCATCACCCTTTCCGGGCCAAAATGCATTGATGTAAAACATGTTTCATAGCAACCCGTGTTAAAAATAATGCCCTGCGTTTTAGCAAAAAGCATAACAAAAATAAAAAATAAAAAAGGAAAAAAGGAATTTTTTTTTTTTTTTTTTTAAACGCACTGGTGTGTACCGAGCCTTAAATTAAATTTATGGAATAATCACTGTTCTAGGCAACACAGCAGCCAACACAATAGGTCTTTGCCAGAGCAGCCAACGCAATCGTTCCAAGGCCAACCAGAACTGGACTCCAAAGTGAATTATTGGATCCAAGACATCTCACGACACCAGAGAATCTCCTGTCGTAGAGGGGCAAAAAAAATAAAAAAAATCCTGCTCTGCAAATAGCAATAAAGACATTTGTAGGGCAAATCTGCCGTTATTCTTATAATAAGTAAAAGAGGAAAATCTGAGGCTGGCGCATTCGCTGCTCACATTTCACCGTCCAGATGGCCGCAGGGGAAGCAGGTTATTTGGTTCATCTGCCTTTGTTTCCGAACAGGAGATTACACATGACAAATAACTAGCTGTAAGCCTCTTAAGTGTCCGCGCGGGTGCAGCTGGGACGCCCTGGCTTCCGAATAAAAAATGAAAAGTGCAATTCTGCAGCAAGCAAGGGAAATTATCCAGTGAAAGTAAAATGCAAACCCTCAAACCTCTTTCACGTGGAAAAGTGATCGGCAGTGGATTGCTTTTCAGGGAGCAATTAAAAGCAAGGGATTAAAAAGGGGGATTTGGGTGCGAATACTGTTGGGTTTTGCACGCCTGTGTTCCAGTCCCAATTGGGATTTTCCACTAAAAATACTGTGCGGCAAACGCCATAGCCATGTTTAGCTCCCGATTTTGGCACAGTCCCATTAACTGGACAGTGAAACCTCACTCAACCCTGGCGCGTTGATATTGCCGCACTGCAGCCGAGGCAATGTAAACTTACCCCTCTGACAATCCACCGAGTAAGTTTGGAGGTGCGGTCAAAACACGGATTACCACCCGTTTTTATTAACCCTGAACTAAAAATGTAACCAGCTAACAGTGTGCAGTTAAATCAAAGCGGTAATAAACAAAAACAAAAAAAAAACTCAAGCACCAGACAGTTTAAGTTATAATGTGCTAGTATGCATCGCATACTAGCATATTATGACAGACTTGCCTGAAAATGAATTCCTTCAGTGGCCCAGTGTCACCGCTGAAGGCGCTTCCATCTTCACCCAGTCTTTCCTTCGGGTTTTGCGGGCTTCAGCAATATGAATGGCCAAGCTGGCGATGATGGAACTGCCTAGGGCTCTAAAGGAAAGGCACAGGTATGCCTTTCCTTCATAGTGATATGTGCCGGTGACATCACTGGCTGCATCTAAAGTAAATATCTCCTAAATGGCGCATGTTTAGGAGATATTTACTGTACCTCTAGGTAAGCCTCATTATAGACTTACCTATAGGTGGGAGTGTACTCCCACTGTAAGCTGCCTGAACAGGGATCTCATTTTGGCCTATTCTGCTGAATTGCTCAAAAACTGTGGGTGGCCCTGTTGGCAAACTCTCCACCCCCCCCTCCCCCCAAAAAAAAAAAAAAAAACCCAAGAGAGACCCGGGTAGAAAATTGTTGGCAGAACAGTGGATGCCCCCAATCAGAAGCAGCCACAGTCCAGGCAGCAATGGGTACTGCAGCTGTTTGAATACAATACCTGGCAGAATAGATGAAAGAATCATTTGATTTTCCCCTCATTCAGCCAAGTGAAGTCTAGCCATGTACAGCAGGACTACTCCAAGTACAGGAGATGAGCCTGGATAACTGTGCAAGACGTAGAGGGCTAGAGTTCTGCTTTAAAGTAGAATTCCAGTCCAATACTAAATAGTGCTAAAAAAAAATAAAAAATAAAATGCCCCTCCTCCCTCCTGCTACCTATCCTGCCTACAGTGAAAATAAATTAAAATAAATACAAAAAAAAAAAAAAGGGGAAAAATATCTGCAGCTGGAGGGTTGAGGGGACATTTTTAAATCCCATCTTCCCAGCTGTTAAGAGCTCCCTCCTCTCCCTTCGTAAATAAAAATTACCTCCCAATAAAAAGTATTATGGGACTTTAAGGGTAACTGACATATATCAGAAAATAGAAATTGATTAATATAAAAAGGTGTGGTGCATACATCACCATAAATGCAAATACATAAAAACAAAGAGCGGAATAGGATCATGTAAATACTGTTCCTCCTGTATTGAGCCCGACACGTTTCAGGACCGGTATAGAGTCCTTTCTTCAGGGGAATTCCATGTAAAGTATTACTGCTATAGAACATTCTACCAATAAAAACACAATTACAGATCAAAATCAGGGAACTGCCACTCACTAACACAGGGGAATCACATGACCGGACTGGACAAAAAAAAAGGCAAGTCCCCATTTATTTTTTACACAGGTCAGGTAAGCACAGGTAAGAGGAGGCATGAGGGGACATTTTTAGGACTAGTTAATGTTGGTCTAAGGCAGGGGTAGACAACCTCGGCCCTCCAGCTGTGGTGAAACTACAAATCCCTTCATGCCTCTGCCTCTTGGAGTCACGCCTGTGATTGACGGGGGTCTTGCAACGCCTCATGGGATTTGTAGTTTCACCGCAGCTGGAGGGCCAAGGTTGCCTACCCCTAGTCTAAGGCGTGACGTCATGGCTCCCAGAATTCCCAGCCGCTGAGAGCTCCATCCTCTCCCTTGCAGCTGCTGCTCACTAACAAAACACAGGGGATCAGGTGACCTGACTGGACTGAAAAAAAGTTATGTATAAACATCTTTTTTAGACGGGATTGGCAGCATAGGTAGCAGGCGGGGCGAGGAGACATTTTTTTTTTTAAGTCTAGTTAGTGTTAGTCTATGGGTTACGTCACGGCCCCTGGAATACCCAGTCAGAGTTAGGAGCGCCCTCCACTGCCTTGCAGCTGCTGCTAACACAGGGGATCACATGACCGGACTGGACTAAAAATAGGCAAGTATACACATTTTTATTTTTACACGTCAGGCAACATAGGTAGCAAGGGGGGTAAGGGGACATTTTTAAGACTAGCTAGTGTTAGGCTGAAATTATACTTTAATGCCATGTACACACGAGTGTTTTTTCCATCGGAATAAAACTCCGAAGGTTTCACTGATGGAATTCCGCTCAAGCTGTCTTGCATACACAGGGTCACACCAAAGTCCGACCGTCAAGAACGCGGTGGCGTACAACGCGTACGACGGGACTAGAAAAAGGAAGTTCAATAGCCAGTAGCCAATAGCTTCCGTCTCGTACTTGTTTCAGAGCATGCGTCGTTTTTGGTCCGTCGCAACAGCATACAGACGAGCGGTTTTCCCCGATAGGAATTTGTTCCGTCTGAAAAACTTAGAACATGTTCTCTTTCTAGGTCTGTCAGAATTGACGTAAAAAGTCTGATGGTGCGTACACACGATCGCAATATACGATGAAAAGCTCCCGTCTGACTTTTTCTGTCGGACTTTGGGATTTGTGCTGGGAAGCTTTGCACAAGGCATTCCCAAAGCAATCCAAGGCAAAAAAAACCTTGTTACCACACCACGGCAGCTGAAAAGTACGGCATTCAGCATGACTGCACAGTGCAACGTGACATAATCCATGGCATCACACCTTTCTGTGCTGTGACCTAATAGAAAGTCACTTGTGGCATTTTAATAAAGTTAGCAAAAAAAAAAAAAAAAAAGGGAAAGTGCGATGTTATGCGCCACCTTTATTAACATTTTCAGACCGGACCATTTTGCTGGATTAAGACCAGACCACTTTTTGCGATTCGGCACTGCGTCGCTTTAACTGACAATTGTGCGGTCGTGCGACGTGGCTCCCAAAACAAAATTGAGGTCCTTTTTTTTCCCACAAATTACTTTTGCTTTCTTTTGGTGGTATTTGATCACCTCTGTAGTTTTTATTTTTTGCACCATAAACAAAAAAAAAAACAATTTTTTTTTTTATTTTTATTTTTTAAAACGCATTATTTTTTTACTTTTTGCTATAATAAATATCCCCCAAAAAATATATAAAAAAAATTTTCCTCAGTTTACGCCGATACGTATTCTACATAATTTTGGTAAAAAAAAAAAAAAAAATAACACAATAAGCGATTATTGGTTTGCGCAAAAAAGTTATAGCGTTTGCAAAATAGGGATAGTTTTATGGCATTTTTATTAATTTTTTTTTTACTACCGTGTTTCCCCGAAAGTAAGACAGTATCTTACTTTCTTTTTATCCCCAAAAGCCCCACTATGTCTTACTTTCGGGGTATGTCTTATATTGGAAAAAAATCCCAGCATGCAGAGCTGCACTGCGCTACAGAAGAGGACTACAAGTCCCAGCAAGCAAGGCTGCACTGCATTACAGAGGACTACAAGTCCCAGCATGCAAGGCTGCACTGTACTACAGAGGAGCTTACAAGTCCCAGCATGCAAGGCTGCACTATGGAGGACTACAAGTCCAAGCAATACAAAGCTGCTATGCTCAGCAGAGGAGACTGTAAGCCCACACAGCCCGGTATGTTGGGACTTGTAGTCCTCCTCAGCTGCATCTTGCGGTACATAATAAGAGCTGCAGAGAATCTCTTCACACCCCCCCTCCCCCTCCCCCTCCTTGGTCTCTCTCTGTATGACCAGCACTGACCTGTACGGGAGGACACAGAGCCAGTGACACCTGTCGGCAGTGATCCGGGGACCTGGCGCAATAATCCCCTTCTCTGTGGTTGCGTCGCGCCATTCTGATCAGTCTCGGGCAGCGGCTGTCACTCACAGCCGAGCAGAGTGAAGCCACCTCCCCCTCCTCTTGTATGGCTACACAGTGCTGTGTATGGAGGAGGAGGAGGAGGAGGAGGGGGAGGCAGCTTCAGTGAAGCCGCCTCCCCCTCCTTCTCCTTCATGGACAGCACTGTGTAGCCATACAAGAGGAGGGGGAGGCGGCTTCACTCTGCTCGGCTGTGAGTGACAGCCGCTGCCTGAGACTGATCAGAACGGCGCTGTCTCTTCAGTCGGAGGGGGGAGGGCGCTGGCCTGGCACCCCCCCCCAGGGTGTGGCACCCGGTGCGGCCTGCTCCCCGCCCTACTCTTAGTACGCCACTGGAGGCGGCAATACCCCCGTGTTTCCCCCAAAGTAAGACATATGTCTTACTTTCGGGGTACGGCTTATATTAGCCGACCCCTCTGATACTCCCGATACGTCTTACAATCGGGGGTGTCTTACTATCGGGGAAACACGGTAGTAATTGCCGGGATCATCGATTTTTATTGCGACATTATGGCGGACACATCGGACATTTTTGGGACCATTGTCATTTATACAGCAATCAGTGCTATACAAATGCATCAATTCCCGTGTAAAGGACACTGGCAGTGAAGGGGTTAACCAGGAGGTGGCATTGTAGGGGTTTAAGTGTGTCCTAGGTGCGTTGCTAACTGTGGGGGGGCGTGGCTGTGTTTTTACAGATCAACGATTTCTGCTCCAATCACAGGGAGCAGAGATCAGTGCCACTTGTTGCTAGGCAGAACGGGAGATGCCGATATAAACAGACACAATTGCGGGTATCCCTGCGGCGATAGAGTCTGCGGGACCCGCGATTGGACTCCCGGAGGTCCCGACCAGCGTGCGTGCGCGCCGGCCCACACTCGATGGCAAATTCAAAAGGGACGTACCTGTACGCCCTTATGCCTGTCCGTGCCATTCTGCCAACGTACATCGTCGGTGCGCCGGTAGGGAAGCGGTTAAACCTCACACCAGCGGCTGCATTCTAAACGTAGCTGCTGCTGCGAATGGGCCGGCCCTCCCTATTCCCCCCTCCCAACCCCCCCCCAATTTCCCATCTCTCCAGCCACAATCTTCTAATCCAGGTTTGGCAACACCACCACAATTGGTGGTATAAGAAAACTTTTTGGTACTGCTAAATTATTTAAATTTACATCATGCGATTCATATCAAGGAACCACTATACCACTAGTGGGCTTGTTTAGGAATAGCTCTCCAATAGCACGTGCCGGGGGTGCCCAGATCACCAACAAACAAGACAGCGAGTGCCGTAGACTAGCGCCCTACAAGAATGCTTGGATGCGTTTCAAGACTTTGTTTTCAATTTTGAACTTGAGCGCACCGTCAAACATCCTCCTAATGGCACAGAGGGAAGAAAAATAAAAAGTAAAAATCACTTAGAGAAATGGGCAGAAGACAAGCGTTCCTTCCACGCGAATAGATTTTTTGCTGTCAGCAATTAAGCTCGAGATTTAATAGTTCCATTAGAATCAGAAGCAAGCCTGCAGGAATAAAACCAATCAGCGCGTTCTTCTTACAATTAAATAAGTCGTTTTCCCCCGGGCCACGATAAAATGATAAAGAGGGGCCGACAAAATTTATACAGAATTCAGGAACCAATCAGTTCATTCTGAGAACAGGCATTTTGAAAAGGTCAAGAATGTCATTTTAACCCCCTTTCTAGAGTTCAGCGGTTTGTTGCACGATTGAGTATTTCCCTACATGAAACAAACAAACAAAGCTCATCATCAGCAATCCCCTTTCTTTTCTATTGGGTGTGTGTTGAAGTCGAATCCCGACCACTATACCACCTGCCCGGAGTTTCCAGGGTGTACAACCACCTTAAGCATGGGGCAGCACAGTGGTATAGTGGGTAGCACTCTTGCCTAGCAGTAAAAAGGGTCGCTGGTTCGAATCCCAACCATGAAACTACCTGCATGGAGTTTGAATGTTCTTCCTGTGCCAGCGTGGGTTTCCTCCGGGTACTCCGGTTTCCTCCCACAATCCAAAAGACATGCTGGTAGGTTAATTGGTTCTTGTCTAAATTAGCACCAGTATGTATGAATGCGAGTTAGCCCACGTACACACGGTCGGAGATTTTGCCAACCAAATCCGTCAGATTTTGCCCGTCGGATTGTGTCCGAAACTGTTGCATACACACGGTCGGGCCAAGTTGGCGAAAAATCCGATCTTTCAGAACATGACGACGTAATTTCCTTATGATGGGACTACATTCAGGCTAGTAGCCAATAGCTTTGATGTAGGAATTTGATCTGAGCATGCGTGGCACTTGGTCCGATGAAAATTCTCTACACATGATCAGATTAGGTCCATCCGGCCTAGTTGGTCGGGAAATATTTCCAACATGTTGGAAAATTGGGTCGGACGGAGATTTGGACGGAATCAGTCCGATGCATACCACCCACAGTCGCATTATCTGACGACACGGTCCGATAGGACACATTCCGTCAGATTCTCCGACCGTGTGTACAAGGCTTAGGGATCTTAGATTGTAAGCTCCTTGAGGGTAGGGACGGATGTGAATGTATATGTAAAGCACTGCCTAATTTGACGGTGCTATAAGTACCTGAAATAAAGAGATAAGTGTGCTCAGTACAAAAGTCCAAAGTCTATTTGAAATGTTTATTCGTGGAGGGTATTAGGTAAATCCAACGTGTCTCAGTGGAAGTTCACATATCTACGCTCAGCCACTTGAAGCACAAAAAGGTTCACGAGTTTTCTTTGGAATTATGCCACGCATTTTTGACTTTGAAGTTGAAGATTAAAGCGGAGTTCCACCCAAAGATGAAACTTCCACTTTTTGGAATCCCCCCCCCCCCCCTCCGGTGTCACATTTGGCACCTTTCGGGGGGAGGAGGGAGGAGGGAGCAAATACTTGTCTAATGCAGGTATTTGCTCCCACTTCCTGGCATAGATCACTGCGGCATTCGCGGTGACCTATGCCACTTCCGGCTCCTACTCTGTCCCCCCCCCCGCTGTATTCTGGGAGACAGAAGACAGCAGGGACCAGTGAGGACGCGCAGCACGACTCACGCATGGGCAGTAGGGAACCAGGAAGTGAAGCCACACGGCTTCACTTCCTGATTCCCTTACCGAGGATGGTGGTGGCAGCAACTGAGAGCCAACAGACAGATCGGCTTTGGCTGCCGACATTGCCGGCTCCCTGGACAGGTAAGTGTCCATATATTAAAAGTCAGCAGCTGCAGTATTTGTAGCTGCTGGCTTTTAATTTTTTTTTTTTTTTAAGTGTGACAATTTTTAACCTAGTTACAGTAGATTAGCTTGGATTCAATATAAGCATGTAAATACCATAACTGTGGGATACCCATGGAAGCTGGAAATCGCTGTGATGGACAATCACTACTACACAGCTTCCATGTCCCATGGCAAACCGCTGCCCTATTACTAGCACAGGAGGTTGCTTACTTGGGCACCAGAGGACATTGCATTTTCTCAATGAATCCAAATTGTTCTCTGATTGGATGAGGTGGGGTTGTTGAAGTCATTGGTCCAAAACGGGACCAATATAACCATGTAAAAATTGCCTGGAATTCAGCTTTAATAGAAAAGTCTGTAGATGCGCAACATAAGTTCACGCGTTCTTACATCAAAAGAATCGTTCTCTTCTGGTCTGCTCCCCCAACCCAAAAACGCTCCTTAGCATGCATACATTTGCAAAACCCCCCCCAAAAAAAAAAAAAAAAAAAAGGGTAGTTTCTGAATTGTCCGAAAGACCTTAAAGTGGGGTGCCCCCTAAAAAAATAAAATAAAAGTCAGCAGCTACAAATACTGCAGCTGCTGACTTAATAATCGGCCCCCCGCGTGGCGCCGTCATGCTTACTGTGGGCACCGCAGGGCGCCGTTATACGCCGCACAGTCTTCTGGGAAACTTTTGCGCAAACCAATCAATATATACGCTTATTGGGATTTTTTGTTTTTTAACGCAGTGCGGTATCGCAAAAAAAGATTCCACATGGAAAAGGGTGTTATGATCAGATGAGACTAAAATGGAATTATTTGGCCTCAACACCAAAAGATGTGTGTGGAGAAAATCCAATACAGCTCACCATCCAAACACCAACCAGTCCTACAATAAAGCATGGGGGGTGTTATCCTCCTGTTATGGAGCACTTTTCAGGATAGAAGGAAAAATGGATGGGGCAAAATACCGTCAAATTATTGAGAAAATCTGCTGCCGTCTGCCAAAAAGTTGTCAATGGGGGGGGGTTTCCCTTCAACATGACAATGAACCAAATCACACAGCAAACATGACCACACAGTGGCTGTGGCATAAAAAGTTGAATGTCCTTGCATGGCCTAGTCAGAGTCCAGACTTAAAGCGGGAGTCCACCGGGACTCCGCGTTTTTTTTTTTTTTTTTTTTAAAGCCAGCAGCTACAAATACTGCAGCTGCTGACTTTTAAAATAGTGACACTTACCTGTCCAGCGCGCCCGCGATGTCGCCACCCGAAGCCGATCTCTAGATCGTCTGTAAGGTGCTGCCGCCGCCATCTTGGGTATGGGAATCCGGAAATGGAGCCTTTCGGCTTCATTTCCCGGTTCCCTACTGCGCATGCGCGAATCGCGCTGCGCAATAAGGACGGTCCCTGCTGCCTCTGGGATCTGTGTGTTTCCCCAGCAGGCAGCGGGGCACTTGCGGAAAGGGGCGGGCACTTGCAGAAAGGGGCATAATCTACGCCCCTTTCCGCAGAGAGCTATCCCGGAAGTGGGTGCAGATACCTGTACTGTACAGGTATCTGCACCCCCCTCCCCCCTGAAAGGTGCCAATTGTGGCGCCGGAGGGGGGGAGGGTTCCAATGAGCGGAGGTCCACTTTAGGGTGGACCTCCGCTTTAAACCACAATGAAAATCTGTGGAATGACTTGAATACTGCAGTCCACAAACGGTCACCATCAGCTATAACTGAACTTGAGCAGTTCAGCAAAGAAGAGCGGGGCAAATATTGCAAAAAAAAATATAGACAAATCCCAACAGACTAAAGGCTGCAATTAAAACAAAAGGTGGTTCAACAAAATACTGACATATTAATCCTTTTTACAACTCAGCGATTCAGCTTTTTGAAAAAAAAAAAAAAAAAAAAAAAAAGCAACAAAATGTGACTATAATAAAAAAAGGGGGGGGGGGGGGGGTTATTCTTTTCTATATCCATGGTATATTATGCAGGTATGGTCAACTGCTCTCACCATCGGGAAGTCTGCCCTGATAAATGCAGATGAAGTGTACATAAGCACAAACGTTTATCTCAGCTCCT